>NC_092416.1:106663891-106995728 GCF_040894005.1 Engystomops pustulosus | reverse complement strand
ATGGCTCGGACGCTATCAATTCTAATCTAAGGAAGACTCACTAACCTTCATGTAGGAAACACCGTTACTTTGTCTCCTAACTCATTTTCCTAACAAGACAACCTCAATGGATAAGACGCACACTGTTTTCAATGCATTTCTAGCTAAAAGAGCTAAGAATCTGATTGTCTCTGTTGCTGAATGAGCTAGGACGCTATTCAACTCTAATCTAGGAGAGACTCACTAACTTCATGTAGGAACACCGTTACTTTGTCTCCTAACTCATTTTCCTAACAAGACAACCTCAATGATAAGACGCACACTGTTTTCAATGCATTTCTAGCTAAAAGAGCTAAGATCGTGATTGTCTCTGTTGCTGAATGAGCTAGGACGCTATTCAACTCTAATCTAGGAGAGACTCACTAACTTCATGTAGGAACACCGTTACTTTGTCTCCTAACTCATTTTCCTAACAAGACAACCTCAATGATAAGACGCACACTGTTTTCAATGCATTTCTAGCTAAAAGAGCTAAGATCGTGATTGTCTCTGTTGCTGAATGAGCTAGGACGCTATTCAACTCTAATCTAGGAGAGACTCACTAACTTCATGTAGGAACACCGTTACTTTGTCTCCTAACTCATTTTCCTAACAAGACAACCTCAATGATAAGACGCACACTGTTTTCAATGCATTTCTAGCTAAAAGAGCTAAGATCGTGATTGTCTCTGTTGCTGAATGAGCTAGGACGCTATTCAACTCTAATCTAGGAGAGACTCACTAACTTCATGTAGGAACACCGTTACTTTGTCTCCTAACTCATTTTCCTAACAAGACAACCTCAATGATAAGACGCACACTGTTTTCAATGCATTTCTAGCTAAAAGAGCTAAGATCGTGATTGTCTCTGTTGCTGAATGAGCTAGGACGCTATTCAACTCTAATCTAGGAGAGACTCACTAACTTCATGTAGGAACACCGTTACTTTGTCTCCTAACTCATTTTCCTAACAAGACAACCTCAATGATAAGACGCACACTGTTTTCAATGCATTTCTAGCTAAAAGAGCTAAGATCGTGATTGTCTCTGTTGCTGAATGAGCTAGGACGCTATTCAACTCTAATCTAGGAGAGACTCACTAACTTCATGTAGGAACACCGTTACTTTGTCTCCTAACTCATTTTCCTAACAAGACAACCTCAATGATAAGACGCACACTGTTTTCAATGCATTTCTAGCTAAAAGAGCTAAGATCGTGATTGTCTCTGTTGCTGAATGAGCTAGGACGCTATTCAACTCTAATCTAGGAGAGACTCACTAACTTCATGTAGGAACACCGTTACTTTGTCTCCTAACTCATTTTCCTAACAAGACAACCTCAATGATAAGACGCACACTGTTTTCAATGCATTTCTAGCTAAAAGAGCTAAGATCGTGATTGTCTCTGTTGCTGAATGAGCTAGGACGCTATTCAACTCTAATCTAGGAGAGACTCACTAACTTCATGTAGGAACACCGTTACTTTGTCTCCTAACTCATTTTCCTAACAAGACAACCTCAATGATAAGACGCACACTGTTTTCAATGCATTTCTAGCTAAAAGAGCTAAGATCGTGATTGTCTCTGTTGCTGAATGAGCTAGGACGCTATTCAACTCTAATCTAGGAGAGACTCACTAACTTCATGTAGGAACACCGTTACTTTGTCTCCTAACTCATTTTCCTAACAAGACAACCTCAATGATAAGACGCACACTGTTTTCAATGCATTTCTAGCTAAAAGAGCTAAGATCGTGATTGTCTCTGTTGCTGAATGAGCTAGGACGCTATTCAACTCTAATCTAGGAGAGACTCACTAACTTCATGTAGGAACACCGTTACTTTGTCTCCTAACTCATTTTCCTAACAAGACAACCTCAATGATAAGACGCACACTGTTTTCAATGCATTTCTAGCTAAAAGAGCTAAGATCGTGATTGTCTCTGTTGCTGAATGAGCTAGGACGCTATTCAACTCTAATCTAGGAGAGACTCACTAACTTCATGTAGGAACACCGTTACTTTGTCTCCTAACTCATTTTCCTAACAAGACAACCTCAATGATAAGACGCACACTGTTTTCAATGCATTTCTAGCTAAAAGAGCTAAGATCGTGATTGTCTCTGTTGCTGAATGAGCTAGGACGCTATTCAACTCTAATCTAGGAGAGACTCACTAACTTCATGTAGGAACACCGTTACTTTGTCTCCTAACTCATTTTCCTAACAAGACAACCTCAATGATAAGACGCACACTGTTTTCAATGCATTTCTAGCTAAAAGAGCTAAGATCGTGATTGTCTCTGTTGCTGAATGAGCTAGGACGCTATTCAACTCTAATCTAGGAGAGACTCACTAACTTCATGTAGGAACACCGTTACTTTGTCTCCTAACTCATTTTCCTAACAAGACAACCTCAATGATAAGACGCACACTGTTTTCAATGCATTTCTAGCTAAAAGAGCTAAGATCGTGATTGTCTCTGTTGCTGAATGAGCTAGGACGCTATTCAACTCTAATCTAGGAGAGACTCACTAACTTCATGTAGGAACACCGTTACTTTGTCTCCTAACTCATTTTCCTAACAAGACAACCTCAATGATAAGACGCACACTGTTTTCAATGCATTTCTAGCTAAAAGAGCTAAGATCGTGATTGTCTCTGTTGCTGAATGAGCTAGGACGCTATTCAACTCTAATCTAGGAGAGACTCACTAACTTCATGTAGGAACACCGTTACTTTCTCTCCTAACTCATTTTCCTAACAAGACAACCTCAATGATAAGACGCACACTGTTTTCAATGCATTTCTAGCTAAAAGAGCTAAGATCGTGATTGTCTCTGTTGCTGAATGAGCTAGGACGCTATTCAACTCTAATCTAGGAGAGACTCACTAACTTCATGTAGGAACACCGTTACTTTGTCTCCTAACTCATTTTCCTAACAAGACAACCTCAATGATAAGACGCACACTGTTTTCAATGCATTTCTAGCTAAAAGAGCTAAGATCGTGATTGTCTCTGTTGCTGAATGAGCTAGGACGCTATTCAACTCTAATCTAGGAGAGACTCACTAACTTCATGTAGGAACACCGTTACTTTCTCTCCTAACTCATTTTCCTAACAAGACAACCTCAATGATAAGACGCACACTGTTTTCAATGCATTTCTAGCTAAAAGAGCTAAGATCGTGATTGTCTCTGTTGCTGAATGAGCTAGGACGCTATTCAACTCTAATCTAGGAGAGACTCACTAACTTCATGTAGGAGCACCGTTACTTTGTCTCCTAACTCATTTTCCTAACAAGACAACCTCAATGATAAGACGCACACTGTTTTCAATGCATTTCTAGCTAAAAGAGCTAAGATCGTGATTGTCTCTGTTGCTGAATGAGCTAGGACGCTATTCAACTCTAATCTAGGAGAGACTCACTAACTTCATGTAGGAACACCGTTACTTTGTCTCCTAACTAATTTTCCTAACAAGACAACCTCAATGATAAGACGCACACTGTTTTCAATGCATTTCTAGCTAAAAGAGCTAAGATCGTGATTGTCTCTGTTGCTGAATGAGCTAGGACGCTATTCAACTCTAATCTAGGAGAGACTCACTAACTTCATGTAGGAAGACCGTTACTTTGTCTCCTAACTCATTTTCCTAATAAGACAACCTCAATGATAAGACGCACACTGTTTTCAATGCATTTCTTGCTAAAAGAGCTAAGATCGTGATTGTCTCTGTTGCTGAATGAGCTAGGACGCTATTCCAACTCTAATCTAAGAGAGACTCACTAACTTCATGTAGGAACACCGTTACTTTGTCTCCTAACTCATTTTCCTAATAAGACAACCTCAATGATAAGACGCACAGTTTTCAATGCATTTCTTGCTAAAAGAGCTAAGATCGTGATTGTCTCTGTTGCTGAATGAGCTCGGACGCTATTCAACTCTAATCTAAGAGAGACTCACTAACTTCATGTAGGAACACCGTTACTTTGTCTCCTAACTCATTTTCCTAACAAGACAACCTCAATGATAAGACGCACACTGTTTTCAATGCATTTCTAGCTAAAAGAGCTAAGATCGTGATTGTCTCTGTTGCTGAATGAGCTAGGACGCTATTCAACTCTAATCTAGGAGAGACTCACTAACTTCATGTAGGAACACCGTTACTTTCTCTCCTAACTCATTTTCCTAACAAGACAACCTCAATGATAAGACGCACACTGTTTTCAATGCATTTCTAGCTAAAAGAGCTAAGATCGTGATTGTCTCTGTTGCTGAATGAGCTAGGACGCTATTCAACTCTAATCTAGGAGAGACTCACTAACTTCATGTAGGAGCACCGTTACTTTGTCTCCTAACTCATTTTCCTAACAAGACAACCTCAATGATAAGACGCACACTGTTTTCAATGCATTTCTAGCTAAAAGAGCTAAGATCGTGATTGTCTCTGTTGCTGAATGAGCTAGGACGCTATTCAACTCTAATCTAGGAGAGACTCACTAACTTCATGTAGGAACACCGTTACTTTGTCTCCTAACTAATTTTCCTAACAAGACAACCTCAATGATAAGACGCACACTGTTTTCAATGCATTTCTAGCTAAAAGAGCTAAGATCGTGATTGTCTCTGTTGCTGAATGAGCTAGGACGCTATTCAACTCTAATCTAGGAGAGACTCACTAACTTCATGTAGGAAGACCGTTACTTTGTCTCCTAACTCATTTTCCTAATAAGACAACCTCAATGATAAGACGCACACTGTTTTCAATGCATTTCTTGCTAAAAGAGCTAAGATCGTGATTGTCTCTGTTGCTGAATGAGCTAGGACGCTATCCAACTCTAATCTAAGAGAGACTCACTAACTTCATGTAGGAACACCGTTACTTTGTCTCCTAACTCATTTTCCTAATAAGACAACCTCAATGATAAGACGCACAGTTTTCAATGCATTTCTTGCTAAAAGAGCTAAGATCGTGATTGTCTCTGTTGCTGAATGAGCTCGGACGCTATTCAACTCTAATCTAAGAGAGACTCACTAACTTCATGTAGGAACACCGTTACTTTGTCTCCTAACTCATTTTCCTAACAAGACAACCTCAATGATAAGACGCACAGTTTTCAATGCATTTCTTGCTAAAAGAGCTAAGATCGTGATTGTCTCTGTTGCTGAATGAGCTAGGACGCTATTCAACTCTAATCTAAGAGAGACTCACTAACTTCATGTAGGAACACCGTTATTTTGTCTCCTAACTCATTTTCCTAACAAGACAACCTCAATGATAAGACGCACAGTTTTCAATGCATTTCTTGCTAAAAGAGCTAAGATCGTGATTGTCTCTGTTGCTGAATGAGCTAGGACGCTATTCAACTCTAATCTAAGAGAGACTCACTAACTTCATGTAGGAACACCGTTACTTTGTCTCCTAACTCATTTTCCTAACAAGACAACCTCAATGATAAGACGCACACTGTTTTCAATGCATTTCTTGCTAAAAGAGCTAAGATCGTGATTGTCTCTGTTGCTGAATGAGCTAGGACGCTATTCAACTCTAATCTAAGAGAGACTCACTAACTTCATGTAGGAACACCGTTACTTTGTCTCCTAACTCATTTTCCTAACAAGACAACCTCAATGATAGGACGCACACTTTTTTCAATGCATTTCTTGCTAAAAGAGCTAAGATCGTGATTGTCTCTGTTGCTGAATGAGCTCGGACGCTATTCAACTCTAATCTAAGAGAGACTCACTAACTTTATGTAGGAACACCGTTACTTTGTCTCCTAACTCATTTTCCTAACAAGACAACCTCAATGATAAGACGCACACTGTTTTCAATGCATTTCTTGCTAAAAGAGCTAAGATCGTGATTGTCTCTGTTGCTGAATGAGCTCGGACGCTATTCAATTCTAATCTAAGAGAGACTCACTAACTTCATGTAGGAACACCGTTACTTTGTCTCCTAACTCATTTTCCTAACAAGACAACCTCAATGATAAGACGCACACTGTTTTCAATGCATTTCTTGCTAAAAGAGCTAAGATCGTGATTGTCTCTGTTGCTGAATGAGCTCGGACGCTATTCAACTCTAATCTAAGAGAGACCACTAACTTCATGTAGGAACACCGTTACTTTGTCTCCTAACTCATTTTCCTAACAAGACAACCTCAATGATAAGATGCACACTGTTTTCAATGCATTTCTTGCTAAAAGAGCTAAGATCGTGATTGTCTCTGTTGCTGAATGAGCTCGGACGCTATTCAACTCTAATCTAAGAGAGACTCACTAACTTCATGTAGGAACACCGTTACTTTGTCTCCTAACTCATTTTTCTAATAAGACAACCTCAATGATAAGACGCACAGTTTTCAATGCATTTCTTGCTAAAAGAGCTAAGATCGTGATTGTCTCTGTTGCTAAATGAGCTAGGACGCTATTCAACTCTAATCTAAGAGAGACTCACTAACTTCATGTAGGAACACCGTTACTTTGTCTCCTAACTCATTTTCCTAACAAGACAACCTCAATGATAAGACGCACACTGTTTTCAATGCATTTCTTGCTAAAAGAGCTAAGATCGTGATTGTCTCTGTTGCTGAATGAGCTAGGACGCTATTCAACTCTAATCTAAGAGAGACTCACTAACTTCATGTAGGAACACCGTTACTTTGTCTCCTAACTCATTTTCCTAACAAGACAACCTCAATGATAGGACGCACACTGTTTTCAATGCATTTCTTGCTAAAAGAGCTAAGATCGTGATTGTCTCTGTTGCTGAATGAGCTCGGACGCTATTCAACTCTAATCTAAGAGAGACTCACTAACTTTATGTAGGAACACCGGTACTTTGTCTCCTAACTCATTTTCCTAACAAGACAACCTCAATGATAAGACGCACACTGTTTTCAATGCATTTCTTGCTAAAAGAGCTAAGATCGTGATTGTCTCTGTTGCTGAATGAGCTAGGACGCTACTCAACTCTAATCTAAGAGAGACTCACTAACTTCATGTAGGAACACCGTTACTTTGTCTCCTAACTCATTTTCCTAACAAGACAACCTCAATGATAAGACGCACACTGTTTTCAATGCATTTCTTGCTAAAAGAGCTAAGATCGTGATTGTCTCTGTTGCTGAATGAGCTAGGACGCTATTCAACTCTAATCTAAGAGAGACTCACTAACTTCATGTAGGAACACCGTTACTTTGTCTCCTAACTCATTTTCCTAATAAGACAACCTCAATGATAAGACGCACACTGTTTTCAATGCATTTCTTGCTAAAAGAGCTAAGATCGTGATTGTCTCTGTTGCTGAATGAGCTAGGACGCTATCCAACTCTAATCTAAGAGAGACTCACTAACTTCATGTAGGAACACCGTTACTTTGTCTCCTAACTCATTTTCCTAATAAGACAACCTCAATGATAAGACGCACAGTTTTCAATGCATTTCTTGCTAAAAGAGCTAAGATCGTGATTGTCTCTGTTGCTGAATGAGCTCGGACGCTATTCAACTCTAATCTAAGAGAGACTCACTAACTTCATGTAGGAACACCGTTACTTTGTCTCCTAACTCATTTTCCTAACAAGACAACCTCAATGATAAGACGCACACTGTTTTCAATGCATTTCTAGCTAAAAGAGCTAAGATCGTGATTGTCTCTGTTGCTGAATGAGCTAGGACGCTATTCAACTCTAATCTAGGAGAGACTCACTAACTTCATGTAGGAACACCGTTACTTTGTCTCCTAACTCATTTTCCTAACAAGACAACCTCAATGATAAGACGCACACTGTTTTCAATGCATTTCTAGCTAAAAGAGCTAAGATCGTGATTGTCTCTGTTGCTGAATGAGCTAGGACGCTATTCAACTCTAATCTAGGAGAGACTCACTAACTTCATGTAGGAACACCGTTACTTTGTCTCCTAACTCATTTTCCTAACAAGACAACCTCAATGATAAGACGCACACTGTTTTCAATGCATTTCTAGCTAAAAGAGCTAAGATCGTGATTGTCTCTGTTGCTGAATGAGCTAGGACGCTATTCAACTCTAATCTAGGAGAGACTCACTAACTTCATGTAGGAACACCGTTACTTTCTCTCCTAACTCATTTTCCTAACAAGACAACCTCAATGATAAGACGCACACTGTTTTCAATGCATTTCTAGCTAAAAGAGCTAAGATCGTGATTGTCTCTGTTGCTGAATGAGCTAGGACGCTATTCAACTCTAATCTAGGAGAGACTCACTAACTTCATGTAGGAACACCGTTACTTTGTCTCCTAACTCATTTTCCTAACAAGACAACCTCAATGATAAGACGCACACTGTTTTCAATGCATTTCTAGCTAAAAGAGCTAAGATCGTGATTGTCTCTGTTGCTGAATGAGCTAGGACGCTATTCAACTCTAATCTAGGAGAGACTCACTAACTTCATGTAGGAACACTGTTACTTTGTCTCCTAACTCATTTTCCTAACAAGACAACCTCAATGATAAGACGCACACTGTTTTCAATGCATTTCTAGCTAAAAGAGCTAAGATCGTGATTGTCTCTGTTGCTGAATGAGCTAGGACGCTATTCAACTCTAATCTAGGAGAGACTCACTAACTTCATGTAGGAGCACCGTTACTTTGTCTCCTAACTCATTTTCCTAACAAGACAACCTCAATGATAAGACGCACACTGTTTTCAATGCATTTCTAGCTAAAAGAGCTAAGATCGTGATTGTCTCTGTTGCTGAATGAGCTAGGACGCTATTCAACTCTAATCTAGGAGAGACTCACTAACTTCATGTAGGAACACCGTTACTTTGTCTCCTAACTAATTTTCCTAACAAGACAACCTCAATGATAAGACGCACACTGTTTTCAATGCATTTCTAGCTAAAAGAGCTAAGATCGTGATTGTCTCTGTTGCTGAATGAGCTAGGACGCTATTCAACTCTAATCTAGGAGAGACTCACTAACTTCATGTAGGAAGACCGTTACTTTGTCTCCTAACTCATTTTCCTAATAAGACAACCTCAATGATAAGACGCACACTGTTTTCAATGCATTTCTTGCTAAAAGAGCTAAGATCGTGATTGTCTCTGTTGCTGAATGAGCTAGGACGCTATCCAACTCTAATCTAAGAGAGACTCACTAACTTCATGTAGGAACACCGTTACTTTGTCTCCTAACTCATTTTCCTAATAAGACAACCTCAATGATAAGACGCACAGTTTTCAATGCATTTCTTGCTAAAAGAGCTAAGATCGTGATTGTCTCTGTTGCTGAATGAGCTCGGACGCTATTCAACTCTAATCTAAGAGAGACTCACTAACTTCATGTAGGAACACCGTTACTTTGTCTCCTAACTCATTTTCCTAACAAGACAACCTCAATGATAAGACGCACAGTTTTCAATGCATTTCTTGCTAAAAGAGCTAAGATCGTGATTGTCTCTGTTGCTGAATGAGCTAGGACGCTATTCAACTCTAATCTAAGAGAGACTCACTAACTTCATGTAGGAACACCGTTATTTTGTCTCCTAACTCATTTTCCTAACAAGACAACCTCAATGATAAGACGCACAGTTTTCAATGCATTTCTTGCTAAAAGAGCTAAGATCGTGATTGTCTCTGTTGCTGAATGAGCTAGGACGCTATTCAACTCTAATCTAAGAGAGACTCACTAACTTCATGTAGGAACACCGTTACTTTGTCTCCTAACTCATTTTCCTAACAAGACAACCTCAATGATAAGACGCACACTGTTTTCAATGCATTTCTTGCTAAAAGAGCTAAGATCGTGATTGTCTCTGTTGCTGAATGAGCTAGGACGCTATTCAACTCTAATCTAAGAGAGACTCACTAACTTCATGTAGGAACACCGTTACTTTGTCTCCTAACTCATTTTCCTAACAAGACAACCTCAATGATAGGACGCACACTGTTTTCAATGCATTTCTTGCTAAAAGAGCTAAGATCGTGATTGTCTCTGTTGCTGAATGAGCTCGGACGCTATTCAACTCTAATCTAAGAGAGACTCACTAACTTTATGTAGGAACACCGTTACTTTGTCTCCTAACTCATTTTCCTAACAAGACAACCTCAATGATAAGACGCACACTGTTTTCAATGCATTTCTTGCTAAAAGAGCTAAGATCGTGATTGTCTCTGTTGCTGAATGAGCTCGGACGCTATTCAATTCTAATCTAAGAGAGACTCACTAACTTCATGTAGGAACACCGTTACTTTGTCTCCTAACTCATTTTCCTACCAAGACAACCTCAATGATAAGACGCACACTGTTTTCAATGCATTTCTTGCTAAAAGAGCTAAGATCGTGATTGTCTCTGTTGCTGAATGACCTCGGACGCTATTCAACTCTAATCTAAGAGAGACCACTAACTTCATGTAGGAACACCGTTACTTTGTCTCCTAACTCATTTTCCTAACAAGACAACCTCAATGATAAGATGCACACTGTTTTCAATGCATTTCTTGCTAAAAGAGCTAAGATCGTGATTGTCTCTGTTGCTGAATGAGCTCGGACGCTATTCAACTCTAATCTAAGAGAGACTCACTAACTTCATGTAGGAACACCGTTACTTTGTCTCCTAACTCATTTTTCTAATAAGACAACCTCAATGATAAGACGCACAGTTTTCAATGCATTTCTTGCTAAAAGAGCTAAGATCGTGATTGTCTCTGTTGCTAAATGAGCTAGGACGCTATTCAACTCTAATCTAAGAGAGACTCACTAACTTCATGTAGGAACACCGTTACTTTGTCTCCTAACTCATTTTCCTAACAAGACAACCTCAATGATAAGACGCACACTGTTTTCAATGCATTTCTTGCTAAAAGAGCTAAGATCGTGATTGTCTCTGTTGCTGAATGAGCTAGGACGCTATTCAACTCTAATCTAAGAGAGACTCACTAACTTCATGTAGGAACACCGTTACTTTGTCTCCTAACTCATTTTCCTAACAAGACAACCTCAATGATAGGACGCACACTGTTTTCAATGCATTTCTTGCTAAAAGAGCTAAGATCGTGATTGTCTCTGTTGCTGAATGAGCTCGGACGCTATTCAACTCTAATCTAAGAGAGACTCACTAACTTTATGTAGGAACACCGGTACTTTGTCTCCTAACTCATTTTCCTAACAAGACAACCTCAATGATAAGACGCACACTGTTTTCAATGCATTTCTTGCTAAAAGAGCTAAGATCGTGATTGTCTCTGTTGCTGAATGAGCTAGGACGCTACTCAACTCTAATCTAAGAGAGACTCACTAACTTCATGTAGGAACACCGTTACTTTGTCTCCTAACTCATTTTCCTAACAAGACAACCTCAATGATAAGACGCACACTGTTTTCAATGCATTTCTTGCTAAAAGAGCTAAGATCGTGATTGTCTCTGTTGCTGAATGAGCTAGGACGCTATTCAACTCTAATCTAAGAGAGACTCACTAACTTCATGTAGGAACACCGTTACTTTGTCTCCTAACTCATTTTCCTAATAAGACAACCTCAATGATAAGACGCACACTGTTTTCAATGCATTTCTTGCTAAAAGAGCTAAGATCGTGATTGTCTCTGTTGCTGAATGAGCTAGGACGCTATCCAACTCTAATCTAAGAGAGACTCACTAACTTCATGTAGGAACACCGTTACTTTGTCTCCTAACTCATTTTCCTAATAAGACAACCTCAATGATAAGACGCACAGTTTTCAATGCATTTCTTGCTAAAAGAGCTAAGATCGTGATTGTCTCTGTTGCTGAATGAGCTCGGACGCTATTCAACTCTAATCTAAGAGAGACTCACTAACTTCATGTAGGAACACCGTTACTTTGTCTCCTAACTCATTTTCCTAACAAGACAACCTCAATGATAAGACGCACACTGTTTTCAATGCATTTCTAGCTAAAAGAGCTAAGATCGTGATTGTCTCTGTTGCTGAATGAGCTAGGACGCTATTCAACTCTAATCTAGGAGAGACTCACTAACTTCATGTAGGAACACCGTTACTTTGTCTCCTAACTCATTTTCCTAACAAGACAACCTCAATGATAAGACGCACACTGTTTTCAATGCATTTCTAGCTAAAAGAGCTAAGATCGTGATTGTCTCTGTTGCTAAATGAGCTAGGACGCTATTCAACTCTAATCTAGGAGAGACTCACTAACTTCATGTAGGAACACCGTTACTTTGTCTCCTAACTCATTTTCCTAACAAGACAACCTCAATGATAAGACGCACACTGTTTTCAATGCATTTCTAGCTAAAAGAGCTAAGATCGTGATTGTCTCTGTTGCTGAATGAGCTAGGACGCTATTCAACTCTAATCTAGGAGAGACTCACTAACTTCATGTAGGAACACCGTTACTTTGTCTCCTAACTCATTTTCCTAACAAGACAACCTCAATGATAAGACGCACACTGTTTTCAATGCATTTCTAGCTAAAAGAGCTAAGATCGTGATTGTCTCTGTTGCTGAATGAGCTAGGACGCTATTCAACTCTAATCTAGGAGAGATTCACTAACTTCATGTAGGAACACCGTTACTTTCTCTCCTAACTCATTTTCCTAACAAGACAACCTCAATGATAAGACGCACACTGTTTTCAATGCATTTCTAGCTAAAAGAGCTAAGATCGTGATTGTCTCTGTTGCTGAATGAGCTAGGACGCTATTCAACTCTAATCTAGGAGAGACTCACTAACTTCATGTAGGAACACCGTTACTTTGTCTCCTAACTCATTTTCCTAACAAGACAACCTCAATGATAAGACGCACACTGTTTTCAATGCATTTCTAGCTAAAAGAGCTAAGATCGTGATTGTCTCAGTTGCTGAATGAGCTAGGACGCTATTCAACTCTAATCTAGGAGAGACTTACTAACTTCATGTAGGAACACCGTTACTTTCTCTCCTAACTCATTTTCCTAACAAGACAACCTCAATGATAAGACGCACACTGTTTTCAATGCATTTCTAGCTAAAAGAGCTAAGATCGTGATTGTCTCTGTTGCTGAATGAGCTAGGACGCTATTCAACTCTAATCTAGGAGAGACTCACTAACTTCATGTAGGAACACCGTTACTTTGTCTCCTAACTCATTTTCCTAACAAGACAACCTCAATGATAAGACGCACACTGTTTTCAATGCATTTCTTGCTAAAAGAGCTAAGATCGTGATTGTCTCTGTTGCTGAATGAGCTCGGACGCTATTCAACTGTAATCTAAGAGAGACTCACTAACTTCATGTAGGAACACCGTTACTTTGTCTCCTAACTCATTTTCCTAACAAGACAACCTCAATGATAAGACGCACACTGTTTTCAATGCATTTCTTGCTAAAAGAGCTAAGATCGTGATTGTCTCTGTTGCTGAATGAGCTAGGACGCTATCCAACTCTAATCTAAGAGAGACTCACTAACTTCATGTAGGAACACCGTTACTTTGTCTTCTAACTCATTTTTCTAATAAGACAACCTCAATGATAAGACGCACAGTTTTCAATGCATTTCTTGCTAAAAGAGCTAAGATCGTGATTGTCTCTGTTGCTGAATGAGCTAGGACGCTATTCAACTCTAATCTAAGAGAGACTCACTAACTTCATGTAGGAACACCGTTACTTTGTCTCCTAACTCATTTTCCTAACAAGACAACCTCAATGATAAGACGCACACTGTTTTCAATGCATTTCTTGCTAAAAGAGCTAAGATCGTGATTGTCTCTGTTGCTGAATGAGCTAGGACGCTATTCAACTCTAATCTAAGAGAGACTCACTAACTTCATGTAGGAACACCGTTACTTTGTCTCCTAACTCATTTTCCTAACAAGACAACCTCAATGATAGGACGCACACTGTTTTCAATGCATTTCTTGCTAAAAGAGCTAAGATCGTGATTGTCTCTGTTGCTGAATGAGCTCGGACGCTATTCAACTCTAATCTAAGAGAGACTCACTAACTTTATGTAGGAACACCGTTACTTTGTCTCCTAACTCATTTTCCTAACAAGACAACCTCAATGATAAGACGCACACTGTTTTCAATGCATTTCTTGCTAAAAGAGCTAAGATCGTGATTGTCTCTGTTGCTGAATGAGCTCGGACGCTATTCAACTCTAATCTAAGAGAGACTCACTAACTTCATGTAGGAACACCGTTACTTTGTCTCCTAACTCATTTTCCTAACAAGACAACCTCAATGATAAGACGCACACTGTTTTCAATGCATTTCTTGCTAAAAGAGCTAAGATCGTGATTGTCTCTGTTGCTGAATGAGCTAGGACGCTATTCAACTCTAATCTAAGAGAGACTCACTAACTTCATGTAGGAACAACGTTACTTTGTCTCCTAACTCATTTTCCTAACAAGACAACCTCAATGATAAGACGCACACTGTTTTCAATGCATTTCTTGCTAAAAGAGCTAAGATCGTGATTGTCTCTGTTGCTGAATGAGCTCGGACGCTATTCAACTCTAATCTTAGAGAGACTCACTAACTTCATGTAGGAACACCGTTACTTTGTCTTCTAACTCATTTCCCTAACAAGACAACCTCAATGATAAGACGCACACTGTTTTCAATGCATTTCTTGCTAAAAGAGCTAAGATCGTGATTGTCTCTGTTGCTGAATGAGCTCGGACGCTATTCAACTCTAATCTAAGAGAGACTCACTAACTTCATGTAGGAACACCGTTACTTTGTCTTCTAACTCATTTCCCTAACAAGACAACCTCAATGATAAGACGCACACTGTTTTCAATGCATTTCTTGCTACAAGAGCTAAGATCGTGATTGTCTCTGTTGCTGAATGAGCTAGGACGCTATTCAACTCTAATCTAAGAGAGACTCACTAACTTCATGTAGGAACACCGTTACTTTGTCTCCTAACTCATTTTCCTAACAAGACAACCTCAATGATAAGACGCACACTGTTTTCAATGCATTTCTTGCTAAAAGAGCTAAGATCGTGATTGTCTGTTGCTGAATGAGCTAGGACGCTATTCAACTCTAATCTAAGAGAGACTCACTAACTTCATGTAGGAACACCGTTACTTTGTCTCCTAACTCATTTTCCTAACAAGACAACCTCAATGATAAGACGCACACTTTTCAATGCATTTCTTGCTAAAAGAGCTAAGATCGTGATTGTCTCTGTTGCTGAATGAGCTAGGACGCTATTCAACTCTAATCTAAGAGAGACTCACTAACTTCATGTAGGAACACCGTTACTTTGTCTCCTAACTCATTTTCCTAACAAGACAACCTCAATGATAAGATGCACACTGTTTTCAATGCATTTCTTGCTAAAAGAGCTAAGATCGTGATTATCTCTGTTGCTGAATGAGCTCGGACGCTATTCAACTCTAATCTAAGAGAGACTCACTAACTTCATGTAGGAACACCGTTACTTTGTCTCCTAACTCATTTTCCTAACAAGACAACCTCAATGATAAGACGCACACTGTTTTCAATGCATTTCTTGCTAAAAGAGCTAAGATCGTGATTGTCTCTGTTGCTGAATGAGCTCGGACGCTATTCAACTCTAATCTAAGAGAGACTCACTAACTTCATGTAGGAACACCGTTACTTTGTCTCCTAACTCATTTCCCTAACAAGACAACCTCAATGATAAGACGCACACTGTTTTCAATGCATTTCTTGCTAAAAGAGCTAAGATCGTGATTGTCTCTGTTGCTGAATGAGCTAGGACGCTATTCAACTCTAATCTAAGAGAGACTCACTAACTTCATGTAGGAACACCGTTACTTTGTCTCCTAACTCATTTTCCTAACAAGACAACCTCAATGATAAGACGCACACTGTTTTCAATGCATTTCTTGCTAAAAGAGCTAAGATCGTGATTGTCTCTGTTGCTGAATGAGCTCGGACGCTATTCAACTCTAATCTAAGAGAGACTCACTAACTTCATGTAGGAACACCGTTACTTTGTCTCCTAACTCATTTTCCTAACAAGACAACCTCAATGATAAGACGCACACTGTTTTCAATGCATTTCTTGCTAAAAGAGCTAAGATCGTGATTGTCTCTGTTGCTGAATGAGCTAGGACGCTATTCAACTCTAATCTAAGAGAGACTTACTATCTTCATGTAGGAACACCGTTACTTTGTCTCCTAACTCATTTTCCTAACAAGACAACCTCAATGATAAGACGCACACTGTTTTCAATGCATTTCTTGCTAAAAGAGCTAAGATCGTGATTGTCTCTGTTGCTGAATGAGCTAGGACGCTATTCAACTCTAATCTAAGAGAGACTCACTAACTTCATGTAGGAACACCGTTACTTTGTCTCCTAACTCATTTTCCTAACAAGACAACCTCAATGATAAGACGCACACTGTTTTCAATACATTTCTTGCTAAAAGAGCTAAGATCGTGATTGTCTCTGTTGCTGAATGAGCTAGGACGCTATTCAACTCTAATCTAAGAGAGACTCACTAACTTCATGTAGGAACACCGTTACTTTGTCTCCTAACTCATTTTCCTAACAAGACAACCTCAATGATAAGACGCACACTGTTTTCAATGCATTTCTTGCTAAAAGAGCTAAGATCGTGATTGTCTCTGTTGCTGAATGAGCTCGGACGCTATTCAACTCTAATCTAAGAGAGACTCACTAACTTCATGTAGGAACACCGTTACTTTGTCTCCTAACTCATTTTCCTAACAAGACAACCTCAATGATAAGACGCACACTGTTTTCAATGCATTTCTTGCTAAAAGAGCTAAGATCATGATTGTCTCTGTTGCTGAATGAGCTAGGACGCTATTCAACTCTAATCTAAGAGAGACTCACTAACTTCATGTAGGAACACCGTTACTTTGTCTCCTAACTCATTTTCCTAACAAGACAACCTCAATGATAAGACGCACACTATTTTCAATGCATTTCTTGCTAAAAGAGCTAAGATCGTGATTGTCTCTGTTGCTGAATGAGCTAGGACGCTACTCAACTCTAATCTAAGAGAGACTCACTAACTTCATGTAGGAACACCGTTACTTTGTCTCCTAACTCATTTTCCTAACAAGACAACCTCAATGATAAGACGCACACTGTTTTCAATGCATTTCTTGCTAAAAGAGCTAAGATCGTGATTGTCTCTGTTGCTGAATGAGCTAGGACGCTATTCAACTCTAATCTAAGAGAGACTCACTAACTTCATGTAGGAACACCGTTACTTTGTCTCCTAACTCATTTTCCTAATAAGACAACCTCAATGATAAGACGCACACTGTTTTCAATGCATTTCTTGCTAAAAGAGCTAAGATCGTGATTGTCTCTGTTGCTGAATGAGCTAGGACGCTATCCAACTCTAATCTAAGAGAGACTCACTAACTTCATGTAGGAACACCGTTACTTTGTCTCCTAACTCATTTTCCTAATAAGACAACCTCAATGATAAGACGCACAGTTTTCAATGCATTTCTTGCTAAAAGAGCTAAGATCGTGATTGTCTCTGTTGCTGAATGAGCTCGGACGCTATTCAACTCTAATCTAAGAGAGACTCACTAACTTCATGTAGGAACACCGTTACTTTGTCTCCTAACTCATTTTCCTAACAAGACAACCTCAATGATAAGACGCACAGTTTTCAATGCATTTCTTGCTAAAAGAGCTAAGATCGTGATTGTCTCTGTTGCTGAATGAGCTAGGACGCTATTCAACTCTAATCTAAGAGAGACTCACTAACTTCATGTAGGAACACCGTTATTTTGTCTCCTAACTCATTTTCCTAACAAGACAACCTCAATGATAAGACGCACACCGTTTTCAATGCATTTCTTGCTAAAAGAGCTAAGTTCGTGATTGTCTCTGTTGCTGAATGAGCTAGGACGCTATTCAACTCTAATCTAAGAGAGACTCACTAACTTCATGTAGGAACACCGTTACTTTGTCTCCTAACTCATTTTCCTAATAAGACAACCTCAATGATAAGACGCACACTGTTTTCAATGCATTTCTTGCTAAAAGAGCTAAGATCGTGATTGTCTCTGTTGCTGAATGAGCTAGGACGCTATTCAACTCTAATCTAAGAGAGACTCACTAACTTCATGTAGGAACACCGTTACTTTGTCTCCTAACTCATTTTCCTAACAAGACAACCTCAATGATAAGACGCACACTGTTTTCAATGCATTTCTTGCTAAAAGAGCTAAGATCGTGATTGTCTCTGTTGCTGAATGAGCTAGGACGCTATTCAACTCTAATCTAAGAGAGACTCACTAACTTCATGTAGGAACACCGTTACTTTGTCTCCTAACTCATTTTCCTAACAAGACAACCTCAATGATAAGACGCACAGTTTTCAATGCATTTCTTGCTAAAAGAGCTAAGATCGTGATTGTCTCTGTTGCTGAATGAGCTAGGACGCTATTCAACTCTAATCTAAGAGAGACTCACTAACTTCATGTAGGAACACCGTTACTTTGTCTCCTAACTCATTTTCCTAACAAGACAACCTCAATGATAGGACGCACACTGTTTTCAATGCATTTCTTGCTAAAAGAGCTAAGATCGTGATTGTCTCTGTTGCTGAATGAGCTCGGACGCTATTCAACTCTAATCTAAGAGAGACTCACTAACTTTATGTAGGAACACCGTTACTTTGTCTCCTAACTCATTTTCCTAACAAGACAACCTCAATGATAAGACGCACACTGTTTTCAATGCATTTCTTGCTAAAAGAGCTAAGATCGTGATTGTCTCTGTTGCTGAATGAGCTCGGACGCTATTCAACTCTAATCTAAGAGAGACTCACTAACTTCATGTAGGAACACCGTTACTTTGTCTCCTAACTCATTTTCCTAACAAGACAACCTCAATGATAAGACGCACACTGTTTTCAATGCATTTCTTGCTAAAAGAGCTAAGATCGTGATTGTCTCTGTTGCTGAATGAGCTAGGACGCTATTCAACTCTAATCTAAGAGAGACTCACTAACTTCATGTAGGAACACCGTTACTTTGTCTCCTAACTCATTTTCCTAACAAGACAACCTCAATGATAAGACGCACACTGTTTTCAATGCATTTCTTGCTAAAAGAGCTAAGATCGTGATTGTCTGTTGCTGAATGAGCTAGGACGCTATTCAACTCTAATCTAAGAGAGACTCACTAACTTCATGTAGGAACACCGTTACTTTGTCTCCTAACTCATTTTCCTAACAAGACAACCTCAATGATAAGACGCACACTTTTCAATGCATTTCTTGCTAAAAGAGCTAAGATCGTGATTGTCTCTGTTGCTGAATGAGCTAGGACGCTATTCAACTCTAATCTAAGAGAGACTCACTAACTTCATGTAGGAACACCGTTACTTTGTCTCCTAACTCATTTTCCTAACAAGACAACCTCAATGATAAGATGCACACTGTTTTCAATGCATTTCTTGCTAAAAGAGCTAAGATCGTGATTATCTCTGTTGCTGAATGAGCTCGGACGCTATTCAACTCTAATCTAAGAGAGACTCACTAACTTCATGTAGGAACACCGTTACTTTGTCTCCTAACTCATTTTCCTAACAAGACAACCTCAATGATAAGACGCACACTGTTTTCAATGCATTTCTTGCTAAAAGAGCTAAGATCGTGATTGTCTCTGTTGCTGAATGAGCTCGGACGCTATTCAACTCTAATCTAAGAGAGACTCACTAACTTCATGTAGGAACACCGTTACTTTGTCTCCTAACTCATTTCCCTAACAAGACAACCTCAATGATAAGACGCACACTGTTTTCAATGCATTTCTTGCTAAAAGAGCTAAGATCGTGATTGTCTCTGTTGCTGAATGAGCTAGGACGCTATTCAACTCTAATCTAAGAGAGACTCACTAACTTCATGTAGGAACACCGTTACTTTGTCTCCTAACTCATTTTCCTAACAAGACAACCTCAATGATAAGACGCACACTGTTTTCAATGCATTTCTTGCTAAAAGAGCTAAGATCGTGATTGTCTCTGTTGCTGAATGAGCTCGGACGCTATTCAACTCTAATCTAAGAGAGACTCACTAACTTCATGTAGGAACACCGTTACTTTGTCTCCTAACTCATTTTCCTAACAAGACAACCTCAATGATAAGACGCACACTGTTTTCAATGCATTTCTTGCTAAAAGAGCTAAGATCGTGATTGTCTCTGTTGCTGAATGAGCTAGGACGCTATTCAACTCTAATCTAAGAGAGACTTACTATCTTCATGTAGGAACACCGTTACTTTGTCTCCTAACTCATTTTCCTAACAAGACAACCTCAATGATAAGACGCACACTGTTTTCAATGCATTTCTTGCTAAAAGAGCTAAGATCGTGATTGTCTCTGTTGCTGAATGAGCTAGGACGCTATTCAACTCTAATCTAAGAGAGACTCACTAACTTCATGTAGGAACACCGTTACTTTGTCTCCTAACTCATTTTCCTAACAAGACAACCTCAATGATAAGACGCACACTGTTTTCAATACATTTCTTGCTAAAAGAGCTAAGATCGTGATTGTCTCTGTTGCTGAATGAGCTAGGACGCTATTCAACTCTAATCTAAGAGAGACTCACTAACTTCATGTAGGAACACCGTTACTTTGTCTCCTAACTCATTTTCCTAACAAGACAACCTCAATGATAAGACGCACACTGTTTTCAATGCATTTCTTGCTAAAAGAGCTAAGATCGTGATTGTCTCTGTTGCTGAATGAGCTCGGACGCTATTCAACTCTAATCTAAGAGAGACTCACTAACTTCATGTAGGAACACCGTTACTTTGTCTCCTAACTCATTTTCCTAACAAGACAACCTCAATGATAAGACGCACACTGTTTTCAATGCATTTCTTGCTAAAAGAGCTAAGATCATGATTGTCTCTGTTGCTGAATGAGCTAGGACGCTATTCAACTCTAATCTAAGAGAGACTCACTAACTTCATGTAGGAACACCGTTACTTTGTCTCCTAACTCATTTTCCTAACAAGACAACCTCAATGATAAGACGCACACTATTTTCAATGCATTTCTTGCTAAAAGAGCTAAGATCGTGATTGTCTCTGTTGCTGAATGAGCTAGGACGCTATTCAACTCTAATCTAAGAGAGACTCACTAACTTCATGTAGGAACACCGTTACTTTGTCTCCTAACTCATTTTCCTAACAAGACAACCTCAATGATAAGACGCACACTGTTTTCAATGCATTTCTTGCTAAAAGAGCTAAGATCGTGATTGTCTCTGTTGCTGAATGAGCTAGGACGCTATTCAACTCTAATCTAAGAGAGACTCACTAACTTCATGTAGGAACACCGTTACTTTGTCTCCTAACTCATTTTCCTAATAAGACAACCTCAATGATAAGACGCACACTGTTTTCAATGCATTTCTTGCTAAAAGAGCTAAGATCGTGATTGTCTCTGTTGCTGAATGAGCTAGGACGCTATCCAACTCTAATCTAAGAGAGACTCACTAACTTCATGTAGGAACACCGTTACTTTGTCTCCTAACTCATTTTCCTAATAAGACAACCTCAATGATAAGACGCACAGTTTTCAATGCATTTCTTGCTAAAAGAGCTAAGATCGTGATTGTCTCTGTTGCTGAATGAGCTCGGACGCTATTCAACTCTAATCTAAGAGAGACTCACTAACTTCATGTAGGAACACCGTTACTTTGTCTCCTAACTCATTTTCCTAACAAGACAACCTCAATGATAAGACGCACAGTTTTCAATGCATTTCTTGCTAAAAGAGCTAAGATCGTGATTGTCTCTGTTGCTGAATGAGCTAGGACGCTATTCAACTCTAATCTAAGAGAGACTCACTAACTTCATGTAGGAACACCGTTATTTTGTCTCCTAACTCATTTTCCTAACAAGACAACCTCAATGATAAGACGCACACCGTTTTCAATGCATTTCTTGCTAAAAGAGCTAAGTTCGTGATTGTCTCTGTTGCTGAATGAGCTAGGACGCTATTCAACTCTAATCTAAGAGAGACTCACTAACTTCATGTAGGAACACCGTTACTTTGTCTCCTAACTCATTTTCCTAATAAGACAACCTCAATGATAAGACGCACACTGTTTTCAATGCATTTCTTGCTAAAAGAGCTAAGATCGTGATTGTCTCTGTTGCTGAATGAGCTAGGACGCTATTCAACTCTAATCTAAGAGAGACTCACTAACTTCATGTAGGAACACCGTTACTTTGTCTCCTAACTCATTTTCCTAACAAGACAACCTCAATGATAAGACGCACACTGTTTTCAATGCATTTCTTGCTAAAAGAGCTAAGATCGTGATTGTCTCTGTTGCTGAATGAGCTAGGACGCTATTCAACTCTAATCTAAGAGAGACTCACTAACTTCATGTAGGAACACCGTTACTTTGTCTCCTAACTCATTTTCCTAACAAGACAACCTCAATGATAAGACGCACACTGTTTTCAATGCATTTCTTGCTAAAAGAGCTAAGATCGTGATTGTCTCTGTTGCTGAATGAGCTCGGACGCTATTCAATTCTAATCTAAGAGAGACTCACTAACTTCATGTAGGAACACCGTTACTTTGTCTCCTAACTCATTTTCCTAACAAGACAACCTCAATGATAAGACGCACACTGTTTTCAATGCATTTCTTGCTAAAAGAGCTAAGATCGTGATTGTCTCTGTTGCTGAATGAGCTCGGACGCTATTCAACTGTAATCTAAGAGAGACTCACTAACTTCATGTAGGAACACCGTTACTTTGTCTCCTAACTCATTTTCCTAACAAGACAACCTCAATGATAAGACGCACACTGTTTTCAATGCATTTCTTGCTAAAAGAGCTAAGATCGTGATTGTCTCTGTTGCTGAATGAGCTAGGACGCTATCCAACTCTAATCTAAGAGAGACTCACTAACTTCATGTAGGAACACCGTTACTTTGTCTTCTAACTCATTTTTCTAATAAGACAACCTCAATGATAAGACGCACAGTTTTCAATGCATTTCTTGCTAAAAGAGCTAAGATCGTGATTGTCTCTGTTGCTGAATGAGCTAGGACGCTATTCAACTCTAATCTAAGAGAGACTCACTAACTTCATGTAGGAACACCGTTACTTTGTCTCCTAACTCATTTTCCTAACAAGACAACCTCAATGATAAGACGCACACTGTTTTCAATGCATTTCTTGCTAAAAGAGCTAAGATCGTGATTGTCTCTGTTGCTGAATGAGCTAGGACGCTATTCAACTCTAATCTAAGAGAGACTCACTAACTTCATGTAGGAACACCGTTACTTTGTCTCCTAACTCATTTTCCTAACAAGACAACCTCAATGATAGGACGCACACTGTTTTCAATGCATTTCTTGCTAAAAGAGCTAAGATCGTGATTGTCTCTGTTGCTGAATGAGCTCGGACGCTATTCAACTCTAATCTAAGAGAGACTCACTAACTTTATGTAGGAACACCGTTACTTTGTCTCCTAACTCATTTTCCTAACAAGACAACCTCAATGATAAGACGCACACTGTTTTCAATGCATTTCTTGCTAAAAGAGCTAAGATCGTGATTGTCTCTGTTGCTGAATGAGCTCGGACGCTATTCAACTCTAATCTTAGAGAGACTCACTAACTTCATGTAGGAACACCGTTACTTTGTCTTCTAACTCATTTCCCTAACAAGACAACCTCAATGATAAGACGCACACTGTTTTCAATGCATTTCTTGCTAAAAGAGCTAAGATCGTGATTGTCTCTGTTGCTGAATGAGCTCGGACGCTATTCAACTCTAATCTAAGAGAGACTCACTAACTTCATGTAGGAACACCGTTACTTTGTCTTCTAACTCATTTCCCTAACAAGACAATCTCAATGATAAGACGCACACTGTTTTCAATGCATTTCTTGCTACAAGAGCTAAGATCGTGATTGTCTCTGTTGCTGAATGAGCTAGGACGCTATTCAACTCTAATCTAAGAGAGACTCACTAACTTCATGTAGGAACACCGTTACTTTGTCTCCTAACTCATTTTCCTAACAAGACAACCTCAATGATAAGACGCACACTGTTTTCAATGCATTTCTTGCTAAAAGAGCTAAGATCGTGATTGTCTGTTGCTGAATGAGCTAGGACGCTATTCAACTCTAATCTAAGAGAGACTCACTAACTTCATGTAGGAACACCAATACTTTGTCTCCTAACTCATTTTCCTAACAAGACAACCTCAATGATAAGACGCACACTTTTCAATGCATTTCTTGCTAAAAGAGCTAAGATCGTGATTGTCTCTGTTGCTGAATGAGCTAGGACGCTATTCAACTCTAATCTAAGAGAGACTCACTAACTTCATGTAGGAACACCGTTACTTTGTCTCCTAACTCATTTTCCTAACAAGACAACCTCAATGATAAGATGCACACTGTTTTCAATGCATTTCTTGCTAAAAGAGCTAAGATCGTGATTGTCTCTGTTGCTGAATGAGCTCGGACGCTATTCAACTCTAATCTAAGAGAGACTCACTAACTTCATGTAGGAACACCGTTACTTTGTCTCCTAACTCATTTTCCTAACAAGACAACCTCAATGATAAGACGCACACTGTTTTCAATGCATTTCTTGCTAAAAGAGCTAAGATCGTGATTGTCTCTGTTGCTGAATGAGCTCGGACGCTATTCAACTCTAATCTAAGAGAGACTCACTAACTTCATGTAGGAACACCGTTACTTTGTCTCCTAACTCATTTCCCTAACAAGACAACCTCAATGATAAGACGCACACTGTTTTCAATGCATTTCTTGCTAAAAGAGCTAAGATCGTGATTGTCTCTGTTGCTGAATGAGCTAGGACGCTATTCAACTCTAATCTAAGAGAGACTCACTAACTTCATGTAGGAACACCGTTACTTTGTCTCCTAACTCATTTTCCTAACAAGACAACCTCAATGATAAGACGCACACTGTTTTCAATGCATTTCTTGCTAAAAGAGCTAAGATCGTGATTGTCTCTGTTGCTGAATGAGCTCGGACGCTATTCAACTCTAATCTAAGAGAGACTCACTAACTTCATGTAGGAACACCGTTACTTTGTCTCCTAACTCATTTTCCTAACAAGACAACCTCAATGATAAGACGCACACTGTTTTCAATGCATTTCTTGCTAAAAGAGCTAAGATCGTGATTGTCTCTGTTGCTGAATGAGCTAGGACGCTATTCAACTCTAATCTAAGAGAGACTCACTATCTTCATGTAGGAACACCGTTACTTTGTCTCCTAACTCATTTTCCTAACAAGACAACCTCAATGATAAGACGCACACTGTTTTCAATGCATTTCTTGCTAAAAGAGCTAAGATCGTGATTGTCTCTGTTGCTGAATGAGCTAGGACGCTATTCAACTCTAATCTAAGAGAGACTCACTAACTTCATGTAGGAACACCGTTACTTTGTCTCCTAACTCATTTTCCTAACAAGACAACCTCAATGATAAGACGCACACTGTTTTCAATACATTTCTTGCTAAAAGAGCTAAGATCGTGATTGTCTCTGTTGCTGAATGAGCTAGGACGCTATTCAACTCTAATCTAAGAGAGACTCACTAACTTCATGTAGGAACACCGTTACTTTGTCTCCTAACTCATTTTCCTAACAAGACAACCTCAATGATAAGACGCACACTGTTTTCAATGCATTTCTTGCTAAAAGAGCTAAGATCGTGATTGTCTCTGTTGCTGAATGAGCTCGGACGCTATTCAACTCTAATCTAAGAGAGACTCACTAACTTCATGTAGGAACACCGTTACTTTGTCTCCTAACTCATTTTCCTAACAAGACAACCTCAATGATAAGACGCACACTGTTTTCAATGCATTTCTTGCTAAAAGAGCTAAGATCATGATTGTCTCTGTTGCTGAATGAGCTAGGACGCTATTCAACTCTAATCTAAGAGAGACTCACTAACTTCATGTAGGAACACCGTTACTTTGTCTCCTAACTCATTTTCCTAACAAGACAACCTCAATGATAAGACGCACACTGTTTTCAATGCATTTCTTGCTAAAAGAGCTAAGATCGTGATTGTCTCTGTTGCTGAATGAGCTAGAACGCTACTCAACTCTAATCTAAGAGAGACTCACTAACTTCATGTAGGAACACCGTTACTTTGTCTCCTAACTCATTTTCCTAACAAGACAACCTCAATGATAAGACGCACACTGTTTTCAATGCATTTCTTGCTAAAAGAGCTAAGATCGTGATTGTCTCTGTTGCTGAATGAGCTAGGACGCTATTCAACTCTAATCTAAGAGAGACTCACTAACTTCATGTAGGAACACCGTTACTTTGTCTCCTAACTCATTTTCCTAATAAGACAACCTCAATGATAAGACGCACACTGTTTTCAATGCATTTCTTGCTAAAAGAGCTAAGATCGTGATTGTCTCTGTTGCTGAATGAGCTAGGACGCTATCCAACTCTAATCTAAGAGAGACTTACTAACTTCATGTAGGAATACCGTTACTTTGTCTCCTAACTCATTTTCCTAATAAGACAACCTCAATGATAAGACGCACAGTTTTCAATGCATTTCTTGCTAAAAGAGCTAAGATCGTGATTGTCTCTGTTGCTGAATGAGCTCGGACGCTATTCAACTCTAATCTAAGAGAGACTCACTAACTTCATGTAGGAACACCGTTACTTTGTCTCCTAACTCATTTTCCTAACAAGACAACCTCAATGATAAGACGCACAGTTTTCAATGCATTTCTTGCTAAAAGAGCTAAGATCGTGATTGTCTCTGTTGCTGAATGAGCTAGGACGCTATTCAACTCTAATCTAAGAGAGACTCACTAACTTCATGTAGGAACACCGTTATTTTGTCTCCTAACTCATTTTCCTAACAAGACAACCTCAATGATAAGACGCACACCGTTTTCAATGCATTTCTTGCTAAAAGAGCTAAGTTCGTGATTGTCTCTGTTGCTGAATGAGCTAGGACGCTATTCAACTCTAATCTAAGAGAGACTCACTAACTTCATGTAGGAACACCGTTACTTTGTCTCCTAACTCATTTTCCTAATAAGACAACCTCAATGATAAGACGCACACTGTTTTCAATGCATTTCTTGCTAAAAGAGCTAAGATCGTGATTGTCTCTGTTGCTGAATGAGCTCGGACGCTATTCAACTCTAATCTAAGAGAGACTCACTAACTTCATGTAGGAACACCGTTACTTTGTCTCCTAACTCATTTTCCTAACAAGACAACCTCAATGATAAGACGCACACTGTTTTCAATGCATTTCTTGCTAAAAGAGCTAAGATCGTGATTGTCTCTGTTGCTGAATGAGCTAGGACGCTATTCAACTCTAATCTAAGAGAGACTCACTAACTTCATGTAGGAACACCGTTACTTTGTCTCCTAACTCATTTTCCTAACAAGACAACCTCAATGATAAGACGCACACTGTTTTCAATGCATTTCTAGCTAAAAGAGCTAAGATCGTGATTGTCTCTGTTGCTGAATGAGCTCGGACGCTATTCAATTCTAATCTAAGAGAGACTCACTAACTTCATGTAGGAACACCGTTACTTTGTCTCCTAACTCATTTTCCTAACAAGACAACCTCAATGATAAGACGCACACTGTTTTCAATGCATTTCTTGCTAAAAGAGCTAAGATCGTGATTGTCTCTGTTGCTGAATGAGCTCGGACGCTATTCAACTGTAATCTAAGAGAGACTCACTAACTTCATGTAGGAACACCGTTACTTTGTCTCCTAACTCATTTTCCTAACAAGACAACCTCAATGATAAGACGCACACTGTTTTCAATGCATTTCTTGCTAAAAGAGCTAAGATCGTGATTGTCTCTGTTGCTGAATGAGCTAGGACGCTATCCAACTCTAATCTAAGAGAGACTCACTAACTTCATGTAGGAACACCGTTACTTTGTCTTCTAACTCATTTTTCTAATAAGACAACCTCAATGATAAGACGCACAGTTTTCAATGCATTTCTTGCTAAAAGAGCTAAGATCGTGATTGTCTCTGTTGCTGAATGAGCTAGGACGCTATTCAACTCTAATCTAAGAGAGACTCACTAACTTCATGTAGGAACACCGTTACTTTGTCTCCTAACTCATTTTCCTAACAAGACAACCTCAATGATAAGACGCACACTGTTTTCAATGCATTTCTTGCTAAAAGAGCTAAGATCGTGATTGTCTCTGTTGCTGAATGAGCTAGGACGCTATTCAACTCTAATCTAAGAGAGACTCACTAACTTCATGTAGGAACACCGTTACTTTGTCTCCTAACTCATTTTCCTAACAAGACAACCTCAATGATAGGACGCACACTGTTTTCAATGCATTTCTTGCTAAAAGAGCTAAGATCGTGATTGTCTCTGTTGCTGAATGAGCTCGGACGCTATTCAACTCTAATCTAAGAGAGACTCACTAACTTTATGTAGGAACACCGTTACTTTGTCTCCTAACTCATTTTCCTAACAAGACAACCTCAATGATAAGACGCACACTGTTTTCAATGCATTTCTTGCTAAAAGAGCTAAGATCGTGATTGTCTCTGTTGCTGAATGAGCTCGGACGCTATTCAACTCTAATCTAAGAGAGACTCACTAACTTCATGTAGGAACACCGTTACTTTGTCTCCTAACTCATTTTCCTAACAAGACAACCTCAATGATAAGACGCACACTGTTTTCAATGCATTTCTTGCTAAAAGAGCTAAGATCGTGATTGTCTCTGTTGCTGAATGAGCTAGGACGCTATTCAACTCTAATCTAAGAGAGACTCACTAACTTCATGTAGGAACACCGTTACTTTGTCTCCTAACTCATTTTCCTAACAAGACAACCTCAATGATAAGACGCACACTGTTTTCAATGCATTTCTTGCTAAAAGAGCTAAGATCGTGATTGTCTCTGTTGCTGAATGAGCTCGGACGCTATTCAACTCTAATCTTAGAGAGACTCACTAACTTCATGTAGGAACACCGTTACTTTGTCTTCTAACTCATTTCCCTAACAAGACAACCTCAATGATAAGACGCACACTGTTTTCAATGCATTTCTTGCTAAAAGAGCTAAGATCGTGATTGTCTCTGTTGCTGAATGAGCTCGGACGCTATTCAACTCTAATCTAAGAGAGACTCACTAACTTCATGTAGGAACACCGTTACTTTGTCTTCTAACTCATTTCCCTAACAAGACAACCTCAATGATAAGACGCACACTGTTTTCAATGCATTTCTTGCTACAAGAGCTAAGATCGTGATTGTCTCTGTTGCTGAATGAGCTAGGACGCTATTCAACTCTAATCTAAGAGAGACTCACTAACTTCATGTAGGAACACCGTTACTTTGTCTCCTAACTCATTTTCCTAACAAGACAACCTCAATGATAAGACGCACACTGTTTTCAATGCATTTCTTGCTAAAAGAGCTAAGATCGTGATTGTCTGTTGCTGAATGAGCTAGGACGCTATTCAACTCTAATCTAAGAGAGACTCACTAACTTCATGTAGGAACACCGTTACTTTGTCTCCTAACTCATTTTCCTAACAAGACAACCTCAATGATAAGACGCACACTTTTCAATGCATTTCTTGCTAAAAGAGCTAAGATCGTGATTGTCTCTGTTGCTGAATGAGCTCGGACGCTATTCAACTCTAATCTAAGAGAGACTCACTAACTTCATGTAGGAACACCGTTACTTTGTCTTCTAACTCATTTCCCTAACAAGACAACCTCAATGATAAGACGCACACTGTTTTCAATGCATTTCTTGCTAAAAGAGCTAAGATCGTGATTGTCTCTGTTGCTGAATGAGCTAGGACGCTATTCAACTCTAATCTAAGAGAGACTCACTAACTTCATGTAGGAACACCGTTACTTTGTCTCCTAACTCATTTTCCTAACAAGACAACCTCAATGATAAGACGCACACTGTTTTCAATGCATTTCTTGCTAAAAGAGCTAAGATCGTGATTGTCTCTGTTGCTGAATGAGCTCGGACGCTATTCAACTCTAATCTAAGAGAGACTCACTAACTTCATGTAGGAACACCGTTACTTTGTCTCCTAACTCATTTTCCTAACAAGACAACCTCAATGATAAGACGCACACTGTTTTCAATGCATTTCTTGCTAAAAGAGCTAAGATCGTGATTGTCTCTGTTGCTGAATGAGCTAGGACGCTATTCAACTCTAATCTAAGAGAGACTCACTATCTTCATGTAGGAACACCGTTACTTTGTCTCCTAACTCATTTTCCTAACAAGACAACCTCAATGATAAGACGCACACTGTTTTCAATGCATTTCTTGCTAAAAGAGCTAAGATCGTGATTGTCTCTGTTGCTGAATGAGCTAGGACGCTATTCAACTCTAATCTAAGAGAGACTCACTAACTTCATGTAGGAACACCGTTACTTTGTCTCCTAACTCATTTTCCTAACAAGACAACCTCAATGATAAGACGCACACTGTTTTCAATACATTTCTTGCTAAAAGAGCTAAGATCGTGATTGTCTCTGTTGCTGAATGAGCTAGGACGCTATTCAACTCTAATCTAAGAGAGACTCACTAACTTCATGTAGGAACACCGTTACTTTGTCTCCTAACTCATTTTCCTAACAAGACAACCTCAATGATAAGACGCACACTGTTTTCAATGCATTTCTTGCTAAAAGAGCTATGATCGTGATTGTCTCTGTTGCTGAATGAGCTCGGACGCTATTCAACTCTAATCTAAGAGAGACTCACTAACTTCATGTAGGAACACCGTTACTTTGTCTCCTAACTCATTTTCCTAACAAGACAACCTCAATGATAAGACGCACACTGTTTTCAATGCATTTCTTGCTAAAAGAGCTAAGATCGTGATTGTCTCTGTTGCTGAATGAGCTCGGACGCTATTCAACTCTAATCTAAGAGAGACTCACTAACTTCATGTAGGAACACCGTTACTTTGTCTCCTAACTCATTTTCCTAACAAGACAACCTCAATGATAAGACGCACACTGTTTTCAATGCATTTCTTGCTAAAAGAGCTAAGATCATGATTGTCTCTGTTGCTGAATGAGCTAGGACGCTATTCAACTCTAATCTAAGAGAGACTCACTAACTTCATGTAGGAACACCGTTACTTTGTCTCCTAACTCATTTTCCTAACAAGACAACCTCAATGATAAGACGCACACTGTTTTCAATGCATTTCTTGCTAAAAGAGCTAAGATCATGATTGTCTCTGTTGCTGAATGAGCTAGGACGCTATTCAACTCTAATCTAAGAGAGACTCACTAACTTCATGTAGGAACACCGTTACTTTGTCTCCTAACTCATTTTCCTAACAAGACAACCTCAATGATAAGACGCACACTGTTTTCAATGCATTTCTTGCTAAAAGAGCTAAGATCATGATTGTCTCTGTTGCTGAATGAGCTAGGACGCTATTCAACTCTAATCTAAGAGAGACTCACTAACTTCATGTAGGAACACCGTTACTTTGTCTCCTAACTCATTTTCCTAACAAGACAACCTCAATGATAAGACGCACACTGTTTTCAATGCATTTCTTGCTAAAAGAGCTAAGATCATGATTGTCTCTGTTGCTGAATGAGCTAGGACGCTATTCAACTCTAATCTAAGAGAGACTCACTAACTTCATGTAGGAACACCGTTACTTTGTCTCCTAACTCATTTTCCTAACAAGACAACCTCAATGATAAGACGCACACTGTTTTCAATGCATTTCTTGCTAAAAGAGCTAAGATCATGATTGTCTCTGTTGCTGAATGAGCTAGGACGCTATTCAACTCTAATCTAAGAGAGACTCACTAACTTCATGTAGGAACACCGTTACTTTGTCTCCTAACTCATTTTCCTAACAAGACAACCTCAATGATAAGACGCACACTGTTTTCAATGCATTTCTTGCTAAAAGAGCTAAGATCATGATTGTCTCTGTTGCTGAATGAGCTAGGACGCTATTCAACTCTAATCTAAGAGAGACTCACTAACTTCATGTAGGAACACCGTTACTTTGTCTCCTAACTCATTTTCCTAACAAGACAACCTCAATGATAAGACGCACACTGTTTTCAATGCATTTCTTGCTAAAAGAGCTAAGATCGTGATTGTCTCTGTTGCTGAATGAGCTAGGACGCTATTCAACTCTAATCTAAGAGAGACTCACTAACTTCATGTAGGAACACCGTTACTTTGTCTTCTAACTCATTTTCCTAACAAGACAACCTCAATGATAAGACGCACACTGTTTTCAATGCATTTCTTGCTAAAAGAGCTAAGATCGTGATTGTCTCTGTTGCTGAATGAGCTCGGACGCTATTCAACTCTAATCTAAGAGAGACTCACTAACTTCATGTAGGAACACCGTTACTTTGTCTCCTAACTCATTTTCCTAACAAGACAACCTCAATGATAAGACGCACACTGTTTTCAATGCATTTCTTGCTAAAAGAGCTAAGATCGTGATTGTCTCTGTTGCTGAATGAGCTCGGACGCTATTCAACTCTAATCTAAGAGAGACTCACTAACTTCATGTAGGAACACCGTTACTTTGTCTCCTAACTCATTTTCCTAACAAGACAACCTCAATGATAAGACGCACACTGTTTTCAATGCATTTCTTGCTAAAAGAGCTAAGATCATGATTGTCTCTGTTGCTGAATGAGCTAGGACGCTATTCAACTCTAATCTAAGAGAGACTCACTAACTTCATGTAGGAACACCGTTACTTTGTCTCCTAACTCATTTTCCTAACAAGACAACCTCAATGATAAGACGCACACTGTTTTCAATGCATTTCTTGCTAAAAGAGCTAAGATCATGATTGTCTCTGTTGCTGAATGAGCTAGGACGCTATTCAACTCTAATCTATGAGAGACTCACTAACTTCATGTAGGAACACCGTTACTTTGTCTCCTAACTCATTTTCCTAACAAGACAACCTCAATGATAAGACGCACACTGTTTTCAATGCATTTCTTGCTAAAAGAGCTAAGATCGTGATTGTCTCTGTTGCTGAATGAGCTAGGACGCTACTCAACTCTAATCTAAGAGAGACTCACTAACTTCATGTAGGAACACCGTTACTTTGTCTCCTAACTCATTTTCCTAACAAGACAACCTCAATGATAAGACGCACACTGTTTTCAATGCATTTCTTGCTAAAAGAGCTAAGATCGTGATTGTCTCTGTTGCTGAATGAGCTAGGACGCTATTCAACTCTAATCTAAGAGAGACTCACTAACTTCATGTAGGAACACCGTTACTTTGTCTCCTAACTCATTTTCCTAATAAGACAACCTCAATGATAAGACGCACACTGTTTTCAATGCATTTCTTGCTAAAAGAGCTAAGATCGTGATTGTCTCTGTTGCTGAATGAGCTAGGACGCTATCCAACTCTAATCTAAGAGAGACTCACTAACTTCATGTAGGAACACCGTTACTTTGTCTCCTAACTCATTTTCCTAATAAGACAACCTCAATGATAAGACGCACAGTTTTCAATGCATTTCTTGCTAAAAGAGCTAAGATCGTGATTGTCTCTGTTGCTGAATGAGCTCGGACGCTATTCAACTCTAATCTAAGAGAGACTCACTAACTTCATGTAGGAACACCGTTACTTTGTCTCCTAACTCATTTTCCTAACAAGACAACCTCAATGATAAGACGCACAGTTTTCAATGCATTTCTTGCTAAAAGAGCTAAGATCGTGATTGTCTCTGTTGCTGAATGAGCTAGGACGCTATTCAACTCTAATCTAAGAGAGACTCACTAACTTCATGTAGGAACACCGTTATTTTGTCTCCTAACTCATTTTCCTAACAAGACAACCTCAATGATAAGACGCACACCGTTTTCAATGCATTTCTTGCTAAAAGAGCTAAGTTCGTGATTGTCTCTGTTGCTGAATGAGCTAGGACGCTATTCAACTCTAATCTAAGAGAGACTCACTAACTTCATGTAGGAACACCGTTACTTTGTCTCCTAACTCATTTTCCTAATAAGACAACCTCAATGATAAGACGCACACTGTTTTCAATGCATTTCTTGCTAAAAGAGCTAAGATCGTGATTGTCTCTGTTGCTGAATGAGCTAGGACGCTATTCAACTCTAATCTAAGAGAGACTCACTAACTTCATGTAGGAACACCGTTACTTTGTCTCCTAACTCATTTTCCTAACAAGACAACCTCAATGATAAGACGCACACTGTTTTCAATGCATTTCTTGCTAAAAGAGCTAAGATCGTGATTGTCTCTGTTGCTGAATGAGCTAGGACGCTATTCAACTCTAATCTAAGAGAGACTCACTAACTTCATGTAGGAACACCGTTACTTTGTCTCCTAACTCATTTTCCTAACAAGACAACCTCAATGATAAGACGCACACTGTTTTCAATGCATTTCTTGCTAAAAGAGCTAAGATCGTGATTGTCTCTGTTGCTGAATGAGCTCGGACGCTATTCAATTCTAATCTAAGAGAGACTCACTAACTTCATGTAGGAACACCGTTACTTTGTCTCCTAACTCATTTTCCTAACAAGACAACCTCAATGATAAGACGCACACTGTTTTCAATGCATTTCTTGCTAAAAGAGCTAAGATCGTGATTGTCTCTGTTGCTGAATGAGCTAGGACGCTATCCAACTCTAATCTAAGAGAGACTCACTAACTTCATGTAGGAACACCGTTACTTTGTCTTCTAACTCATTTTTCTAATAAGACAACCTCAATGATAAGACGCACAGTTTTCAATGCATTTCTTGCTAAAAGAGCTAAGATCGTGATTGTCTCTGTTGCTGAATGAGCTAGGACGCTATTCAACTCTAATCTAAGAGAGACTCACTAACTTCATGTAGGAACACCGTTACTTTGTCTCCTAACTCATTTTCCTAACAAGACAACCTCAATGATAAGACGCACACTGTTTTCAATGCATTTCTTGCTAAAAGAGCTAAGATCGTGATTGTCTCTGTTGCTGAATGAGCTAGGACGCTATTCAACTCTAATCTAAGAGAGACTCACTAACTTCATGTAGGAACACCGTTACTTTGTCTCCTAACTCATTTTCCTAACAAGACAACCTCAATGATAGGACGCACACTGTTTTCAATGCATTTCTTGCTAAAAGAGCTAAGATCGTGATTGTCTCTGTTGCTGAATGAGCTCGGACGCTATTCAACTCTAATCTAAGAGAGACTCACTAACTTTATGTAGGAACACCGTTACTTTGTCTCCTAACTTATTTTCCTAACAAGACAACCTCAATGATAAGACGCACACTGTTTTCAATGCATTTCTTGCTAAAAGAGCTAAGATCGTGATTGTCTCTGTTGCTGAATGAGCTCGGACGCTATTCAACTCTAATCTAAGAGAGACTCACTAACTTCATGTAGGAACACCGTTACTTTGTCTCCTAACTCATTTTCCTAACAAGACAACCTCAATGATAAGACGCATACTGTTTTCAATGCATTTCTTGCTAAAAGAGCTAAGATCGTGATTGTCTCTGTTGCTGAATGAGCTAGGACGCTATTCAACTCTAATCTAAGAGAGACTCACTAACTTCATGTAGGAACACCGTTACTTTGTCTCCTAACTCATTTTCCTAACAAGACAACCTCAATGATAAGACGCACACTGTTTTCAATGCATTTCTTGCTAAAAGAGCTAAGATCGTGATTGTCTCTGTTGCTGAATGAGCTCGGACGCTATTCAACTCTAATCTAAGAGAGACTCACTAACTTCATGTAGGAACACCGTTACTTTGTCTTCTAACTCATTTCCCTAACAAGACAACCTCAATGATAAGACGCACACTGTTTTCAATGCATTTCTTGCTAAAAGAGCTAAGATCGTGATTGTCTCTGTTGCTGAATGAACTCGGACGCTATTCAACTCTAATCTAAGAGAGACTCACTAACTTCATGTAGGAACACCGTTACTTTGTCTTCTAACTCATTTCCCTAACAAGACAACCTCAATGATAAGACGCACACTGTTTTCAATGCATTTCTTGCTAAAAGAGCTAAGATCGTGATTGTCTCTGTTGCTGAATGAGCTAGGACGCTATTCAACTCTAATCTAAGAGAGACTCACTAACTTCATGTAGGAACACCGTTACTTTGTCTCCTAACTCATTTTCCTAACAAGACAACCTCAATGATAAGACGCACACTGTTTTCAATGCATTTCTTGCTAAAAGATCTAAGATCGTGATTGTCTGTTGCTGAATGAGCTAGGACGCTATTCAACTCTAATCTAAGAGAGACTCACTAACTTCATGTAGGAACACCGTTACTTTGTCTCCTAACTCATTTTCCTAACAAGACAACCTCAATGATAAGACGCACACTTTTCAATGCATTTCTTGCTAAAAGAGCTAAGATCGTGATTGTCTCTGTTGCTGAATGAGCTAGGACGCTATTCAACTCTAATCTAAGAGAGACTCACTAACTTCATGTAGGAACACCGTTACTTTGTCTCCTAACTCATTTTCCTAACAAGACAACCTCAATGATAAGACGCACACTGTTTTCAATGCATTTCTTGCTAAAAGAGCTAAGATCGTGATTGTCTCTGTTGCTGAATGAGCTCGGACGCTATTCAACTCTAATCTAAGAGAGACTCACTAACTTCATGTAGGAACACCGTTACTTTGTCTCCTAACTCATTTTCCTAACAAGACAACCTCAATGATAAGACGCACACTGTTTTCAATGCATTTCTTGCTAAAAGAGCTAAGATCGTGATTGTCTCTGTTGCTGAATGAGCTCGGACGCTATTCAACTCTAATCTAAGAGAGACTCACTAACTTCATGTAGGAACACCGTTACTTTGTCTTCTAACTCATTTCCCTAACAAGACAACCTCAATGATAAGACGCACACTGTTTTCAATGCATTTCTTGCTAAAAGAGCTAAGATCGTGATTGTCTCTGTTGCTGAATGAGCTAGGACGCTATTCAACTCTAATCTAAGAGAGACTCACTAACTTCATGTAGGAACACCGTTACTTTGTCTCCTAACTCATTTTCCTAACAAGACAACCTCAATGATAAGACGCACACTGTTTTCAATGCATTTCTTGCTAAAAGAGCTAAGATCGTGATTGTCTCTGTTGCTGAATGAGCTCGGACGCTATTCAACTCTAATCTAAGAGAGACTCACTAACTTCATGTAGGAACACCGTTACTTTGTCTCCTAACTCATTTTCCTAACAAGACAACCTCAATGATAAGACGCACACTGTTTTCAATGCATTTCTTGCTAAAAGAGCTAAGATCGTGATTGTCTCTGTTGCTGAATGAGCTAGGACGCTATTCAACTCTAATCTAAGAGAGACTCACTATCTTCATGTAGGAACACCGTTACTTTGTCTCCTAACTCATTTTCCTAACAAGACAACCTCAATGATAAGACGCACACTGTTTTCAATGCATTTCTTGCTAAAAGAGCTAAGATCGTGATTGTCTCTGTTGCTGAATGAGCTAGGACGCTATTCAACTCTAATCTAAGAGAGACTCACTAACTTCATGTAGGAACACCGTTACTTTGTCTCCTAACTCATTTTCCTAACAAGACAACCTCAATGATAAGACGCACACTGTTTTCAATGCATTTCTTGCTAAAAGAGCTAAGATCGTGATTGTCTCTGTTGCTGAATGAGCTCGGACGCTATTCAACTCTAATCTAAGAGAGACTCACTAACTTCATGTAGGAACACCGTTACTTTGTCTTCTAACTCATTTCCCTAACAAGACAACCTCAATGATAAGACGCACACTGTTTTCAATGCATTTCTTGCTAAAAGAGCTAAGATCGTGATTGTCTCTGTTGCTGAATGAGCTAGGACGCTATTCAACTCTAATCTAAGAGAGACTCACTAACTTCATGTAGGAACACCGTTACTTTGTCTCCTAACTCATTTTCCTAACAAGACAACCTCAATGATAAGACGCACACTGTTTTCAATGCATTTCTTGCTAAAAGAGCTAAGATCGTGATTGTCTCTGTTGCTGAATGAGCTCGGACGCTATTCAACTCTAATCTAAGAGAGACTCACTAACTTCATGTAGGAACACCGTTACTTTGTCTCCTAACTCATTTTCCTAACAAGACAACCTCAATGATAAGACGCACACTGTTTTCAATGCATTTCTTGCTAAAAGAGCTAAGATCGTGATTGTCTCTGTTGCTGAATGAGCTAGGACGCTATTCAACTCTAATCTAAGAGAGACTCACTATCTTCATGTAGGAACACCGTTACTTTGTCTCCTAACTCATTTTCCTAACAAGACAACCTCAATGATAAGACGCACACTGTTTTCAATGCATTTCTTGCTAAAAGAGCTAAGATCGTGATTGTCTCTGTTGCTGAATGAGCTAGGACGCTATTCAACTCTAATCTAAGAGAGACTCACTAACTTCATGTAGGAACACCGTTACTTTGTCTCCTAACTCATTTTCCTAACAAGACAACCTCAATGATAAGACGCACACTGTTTTCAATGCATTTCTTGCTAAAAGAGCTAAGATCGTGATTGTCTCTGTTGCTGAATGAGCTAGGACGCTATTCAACTCTAATCTAAGAGAGACTCACTAACTTCATGTAGGAACACCGTTACTTTGTCTCCTAACTCATTTTCCTAACAAGACAACCTCAATGATAAGACGCACACTGTTTTCAATGCATTTCTTGCTAAAAGAGCTAAGATCGTGATTGTCTCTGTTGCTGAATGAGCTCGGACGCTATTCAACTCTAATCTAAGAGAGACTCACTAACTTCATGTAGGAACACCGTTACTTTGTCTCCTAACTCATTTTCCTAACAAGACAACCTCAATGATAAGACGCACACTGTTTTCAATGCATTTCTTGCTAAAAGAGCTAAGATCGTGATTGTCTCTGTTGCTGAATGAGCTCGGACGCTATTCAACTCTAATCTAAGAGAGACTCACTAACTTCATGTAGGAACACCGTTACTTTGTCTCCTAACTCATTTTCCTAACAAGACAACCTCAATGATAAGACGCACACTGTTTTCAATGCATTTCTTGCTAAAAGAGCTAAGATCATGATTGTCTCTGTTGCTGAATGAGCTAGGGCGCTATTCAACTCTAATCTAAGAGAGACTCACTAACTTCATGTAGGAACACCGTTACTTTGTCTCCTAACTCATTTTCCTAACAAGACAACCTCAATGATAAGACGCACACTGTTTTCAATGCATTTCTTGCTAAAAGAGCTAAGATCATGATTGTCTCTGTTGCTGAATGAGCTAGGACGCTATTCAACTCTAATCTAAGAGAGACTCACTAACTTCATGTAGGAACACCGTTACTTTGTCTCCTAACTCATTTTCCTAACAAGACAACCTCAATGATAAGACGCACACTGTTTTCAATGCATTTCTTGCTAAAAGAGCTAAGATCGTGATTGTCTCTGTTGCTGAATGAGCTAGGACGCTATTCAACTCTAATCTAAGAGAGACTCACTAACTTGATGTAGGAACACCGTTACTTTGTCTCCTAACTCATTTTCCTAACAAGACAACCTCAATGATAAGACGCACACTGTTTTCAATGCATTTCTTGCTAAAAGAGCTAAGATCGTGATTGTCTCTGTTGCTGAATGAGCTAGGACGCTATCAAACTCTAATCTAAGAGAGACTCACTAACTTCATGTAGGAACACCGTTACTTTGTCTCCTAACTCATTTTCCTAATAAGACAACCTCAATGATAAGGCGCACAGTTTTCAATGCATTTCTTGCTAAAAGAGCTAAGATCGTGATTGTCTCTGTTGCTGAATGAGCTAGGACGCTATTCAACTCTAATCTAAGAGAGACTCACTAACTTCATGTAGGAACACCGTTACTTTGTCTCCTAACTCATTTTCCTAACAAGACAACCTCAATGATAAGACGCACACTGTTTTCAATGCATTTCTTGCTAAAAGAGCTAAGATCGTGATTGTCTCTGTTGCTGAATGAGCTAGGACGCTATTCAACTCTAATCTAAGAGAGACTCACTAACTTCATGTAGGAACACCGTTACTTTGTCTCCTAACTTATTTTCCTAACAAGACAACCTCAATGATAAGACGCACACTGTTTTCAATGCATTTCTTGCTAAAAGAGCTAAGATCGTGATTGTCTCTGTTGCTGAATGAGCTAGGACGCTATCCAACTCTAATCTAAGAGAGACTCACTAACTTCATGTAGGAACACCGTTACTTTGTCTCCTAACTCATTTTCCTAATAAGACAACCTCAATGATAAGACGCACAGTTTTCAATGCATTTCTTGCTAAAAGAGCTAAGATCGTGATTGTCTCTGTTGCTGAATGAGCTCGGACGCTATTCAACTCTAATCTAAGAGAGACTCACTAACTTCATGTAGGAACACCGTTACTTTGTCTCCTAACTCATTTTCCTAACAAGACAACCTCAATGATAAGACGCACACTGTTTTCAATGCATTTCTTGCTAAAAGAGCTAAGATCGTGATTGTCTCTGTTGCTGAATGAGCTAGGACGCTACTCAACTCTAATCTAAGAGAGACTCACTAACTTCATGTAGGAACACCGTTACTTTGTCTCCCAACTCATTTTCCTAATAAGACAACCTCAATGATAAGGCGCACAGTTTTCAATGCATTTCTTGCTAAAAGAGCTAAGATCGTGATTGTCTCTGTTGCTGAATGAGCTAGGACGCTATTCAACTCTAATCTAAGAGAGACTCACTAACTTCATGTAGGAACACCGTTACTTTGTCTCCTAACTCATTTTCCTAACAAGACAACCTCAATGATAAGACGCACACTGTTTTCAATGCATTTCTTGCTAAAAGAGCTAAGATCGTGATTGTCTCTGTTGCTGAATGAGCTAGGACGCTATCCAACTCTAATCTAAGAGAGACTCACTAACTTCATGTAGGAACACCGTTACTTTGTCTCCTAACTCATTTTCCTAATAAGACAACCTCAATGATAAGACGCACAGTTTTCAATGCATTTCTTGCTAAAAGAGCTAAGATCGTGATTGTCTCTGTTGCTGAATGAGCTCGGACGCTATTCAACTCTAATCTAAGAGAGACTCACTAACTTCATGTAGGAACACCGTTACTTTGTCTCCTAACTCATTTTCCTAACAAGACAACCTCAATGATAAGACGCACACTGTTTTCAATGCATTTCTTGCTAAAAGAGCTAAGATCGTGATTGTCTCTGTTGCTGAATGAGCTAGGACGCTATTCAACTCTAATCTAAGAGAGACTCACTAACTTCATGTAGGAACACCGTTACTTTGTCTCCTAACTCATTTTCCTAATAAGACAACCTCAATGATAAGACGCACACTGTTTTCAATGCATTTCTTGCTAAAAGAGCTAAGATCGTGATTGTCTCTGTTGCTGAATGAGCTAGGACGCTATTCAACTCTAATCTAAGAGAGACTCACTAACTTCATGTAGGAACACCGTTACTTTGTCTCCTAACTCATTTTCCTAATAAGACAACCTCAATGATAAGACGCACACTGTTTTCAATGCATTTCTTGCTAAAAGAGCTAAGATCGTGATTGTCTCTGTTGCTGAATGAGCTAGGACGCTATTCAACTCTAATCTAAGAGAGACTCACTAACTTCATGTAGGAACACCGTTACTTTGTCTCCTAACTCATTTTCCTAACAAGACAACCTCAATGATAAGACGCACACTGTTTTCAATGCATTTCTTGCTAAAAGAGCTAAGATCGTGATTGTCTCTGTTGCTGAATGAGCTAGGACGCTATCCAACTCTAATCTAAGAGAGACTCACTAACTTCATGTAGGAACACCGTTACTTTGTCTCCTAACTCATTTTCCTAATAAGACAACCTCAATGATAAGACGCACAGTTTTCAATGCATTTCTTGCTAAAAGAGCTAAGATCGTGATTGTCTCTGTTGCTGAATGAGCTCGGACGCTATTCAACTCTAATCTAAGAGAGACTCACTAACTTCATGTAGGAACACCGTTACTTTGTCTCCTAACTCATTTTCCTAACAAGACAACCTCAATGATAAGACGCACACTGTTTTCAATGCATTTCTTGCTAAAAGAGCTAAGATCGTGATTGTCTCTGTTGCTGAATGAGCTAGGACGCTATTCAACTCTAATCTAAGAGAGACTCACTAACTTCATGTAGGAACACCGTTACTTTGTCTCCTAACTCATTTTCCTAATAAGACAACCTCAATGATAAGACGCACACTGTTTTCAATGCATTTCTTGCTAAAAGAGCTAAGATCGTGATTGTCTCTGTTGCTGAATGAGCTAGGACGCTATTCAACTCTAATCTAAGAGAGACTCACTAACTTCATGTAGGAACACCGTTACTTTGTCTCCTAACTCATTTTCCTAATAAGACAACCTCAATGATAAGACGCACACTGTTTTCAATGCATTTCTTGCTAAAAGAGCTAAGATCGTGATTGTCTCTGTTGCTGAATGAGCTAGGACGCTATCCAACTCTAATCTAAGAGAGACTCACTAACTTCATGTAGGAACACCGTTACTTTGTCTCCTAACTCATTTTCCTAATAAGACAACCTCAATGATAAGACGCACAGTTTTCAATGCATTTCTTGCTAAAAGAGCTAAGATCGTGATTGTCTCTGTTGCTGAATGAGCTCGGACGCTATTCAACTCTAATCTAAGAGAGACTCACTAACTTCATGTAGGAACACCGTTACTTTGTCTCCTAACTCATTTTCCTAACAAGACAACCTCAATGATAAGACGCACAGTTTTCAATGCATTTCTTGCTAAAAGAGCTAAGATCGTGATTGTCTCTGTTGCTGAATGAGCTAGGACGCTATTCAACTCTAATCTAAGAGAGACTCACTAACTTCATGTAGGAACACCGTTATTTTGTCTCCTAACTCATTTTCCTAACAAGACAACCTCAATGATAAGACGCACACTGTTTTCAATGCATTTCTTGCTAAAAGAGCTAAGATCTTGATTGTCTCTGTTGCTGAATGAGCTAGGACGCTATTCAACTCTAATCTAAGAGAGACTCACTAACTTCATGTAGGAACACCGTTACTTTGTCTCCTAACTCATTTTCCTAATAAGACAACCTCAATGATAAGACGCACACTGTTTTCAATGCATTTCTTGCTAAAAGAGCTAAGATCGTGATTGTCTCTGTTGCTGAATGAGCTAGGACGCTATTCAACTCTAATCTAAGAGAGACTCACTAACTTCATGTAGGAACACCGTTACTTTGTCTCCTAACTCATTTTCCTAATAAGACAACCTCAATGATAAGACGCACACTGTTTTCAATGCATTTCTTGCTAAAAGAGCTAAGATCGTGATTGTCTCTGTTGCTGAATGAGCTAGGACGCTATCCAACTCTAATCTAAGAGAGACTCACTAACTTCATGTAGGAACACCGTTACTTTGTCTCCTAACTCATTTTCCTAATAAGACAACCTCAATGATAAGACGCACAGTTTTCAATGCATTTCTTGCTAAAAGAGCTAAGATCGTGATTGTCTCTGTTGCTGAATGAGCTCGGACGCTATTCAACTCTAATCTAAGAGAGACTCACTAACTTCATGTAGGAACACCGTTACTTTGTCTCCTAACTCATTTTCCTAACAAGACAACCTCAATGATAAGACGCACAGTTTTCAATGCATTTCTTGCTAAAAGAGCTAAGATCGTGATTGTCTCTGTTGCTGAATGAGCTAGGACGCTATTCAACTCTAATCTAAGAGAGACTCACTAACTTCATGTAGGAACACCGTTATTTTGTCTCCTAACTCATTTTCCTAACAAGACAACCTCAATGATAAGACGCACACTGTTTTCAATGCATTTCTTGCTAAAAGAGCTAAGATCTTGATTGTCTCTGTTGCTGAATGAGCTAGGACGCTATTCAACTCTAATCTAAGAGAGACTCACTAACTTCATGTAGGAACACCGTTACTTTGTCTCCTAACTCATTTTCCTAATAAGACAACCTCAATGATAAGACGCACACTGTTTTCAATGCATTTCTTGCTAAAAGAGCTAAGATCGTGATTGTCTCTGTTGCTGAATGAGCTAGGACGCTATTCAACTCTAATCTAAGAGAGACTCACTAACTTCATGTAGGAACACCGTTACTTTGTCTCCTAACTCATTTTCCTAACAAGACAACCTCAATGATAAGACGCACACTGTTTTCAATGCATTTCTTGCTAAAAGAGCTAAGATCGTGATTGTCTCTGTTGCTGAATGAGCTAGGACGCTATTCAACTCTAATCTAAGAGATGACAAAAAGAAGATCGGGAAGAAAGGGGGCACAACCGTAACTCTTATGAAACCCACAAACGATATATGTCCTCACAGATGTTAGATTAAAGTAAATGAGTCCATGGGTGGTGCTCAGCGTGCAAAGAACAAGTGTAGCAAATGGCAAAAAAGAAAAAGCACATGCGGCACTCACCCGGAGGAAACGATTCTTTATTGCGTTTTCAGGATAAAACGGTCCGACATGGTACAGCCATAATAGGGGAGAGGTGGGAGCAGGGGGTCAACAAGGCGACAGCCGTTTCGCGCCTACCGGCGCTTTCTCTAGCCTACGGAGTGTGGCGTCCTCACCTGTTGCTAAATGCTGCCGGCGAGGAGACACACCTTCTGTTGCTAGACAACCAAGACGCTGCCGTGCATAGCGGCTAAACATAAGCTAAGCTGTGCACTGGAGCGTAAAGTGGACCGGATGAACATACAATATATAAAAAACATGTAACAGGAAAAACTGAACCAGTAATACAATACTACTATTTATGAGAAGGGATATTGTCACATGCGGACCTATAGAGGATACAGCAAACAGGTAAGTATCAGTTCAGACGGAGCAAGCAGAGAGACGGGCGGAAGGGCTCACGGGCTTAACGATGGCGTGTGAGATGAAGCGAGGTAGGATATGGTGAGGCACGGGAAGGGGGGGACCATCAAAAGAAAAGGAAACAGAACCTTTATAGAAATACCCCCATATCATTTTTGTCATTAAGCCCCAGGGGACCCATAGCATTGGTCCTCAAAATCCATCTGGCTTCTTTTCTCAGAAGTTCCCTGTGACGATCCCCGCCATGAGGTGGTATCGGAACGTGTTCAATGCCTCCAAAGAGGAGGACACGGGTATTGCCACCGTGTACCTTGTTAACATGTTCTATAAGCCTCGGGGCACCTTTGCCACTTTTTACAGATTGGCAATGCTCACTAAATCTGATGTTAAGGGAACGAATGGTTTTGCCAATATAGAAGTGGCCACAAGGACAGAGAATCACATATACTACATATTGTGACTTACAGGAGATAAATTGCCGTAATGATACTTTTTCTCCACCTATACAGAACTCGCGTTTTTTAATATTTTGGGAACAGAATTTACAGTGGCCACAACAGAAATTACCTGATGGGATCATTCTGTTGAGCCATTGTTTCTGCGTGGGAGGTAAACGACTGCGTACCAAGTAGTCTTTTATACTCTTGGTTTTTCTAAACGAGATCAGGGGAGGCGCAGTAATTAAGTTCTTAAGTGTAGCATCTTCTGCCAGCATATACCAATTTTTGTGAATTGTGTTCTTTATTTTTTGTGCCATGGGACTGTAGTCAAAAGTAAAAGTAAAACGTGTATGTTCATTATGCTTATGTTTGGTGTGTTTTGGATGTAAAAGATCTTCACGTTTAAGGGCAGCTGCCTTTGAGAAGGCTTCATTAATTGTCCGTGATGGGTAGCCTCTTCTAGATAACCTGATTTTAAGATCCTCAGCTTGAGATAAAAAGGAAACATCATCGCTATTAACTCGCCTAAGGCGTACAAATTGCCCATAGGGGATGGCCGTTTTGACGTGCTGAGGGTGGTAGCTATCATGATGCAGGAGACTGTTAGTAGCTGTACTTTTTCGAAAGACTGTAGTAGTCAAAGCTGAGTCCTGTACCCTAACCTGAACATCAAGAAAATCGCATTCTACATCAGAAATTTTAAAGGTAAAGAACATATTCATACTGTTGGTATTCATGTAATTCATAAATTCTAGAAATTGTGTCTCTGTCCCTGACCAAACAACAAAAATATCGTCTACATATCTCAAAAATGAACGTATGTATTTGGCAAAGTGGTTCTCCTTAGAAAAAACATATTTATCCTCGAAAATTGCGAGGAATATGTTAGCATAAGTACAAGCCATGGGGGTACCCATGGCCGTTCCGTCTCTCTGCTTGTACCAGGTATCTTCAAACTGAAAGGTGTTATTAGAAAGAATGAAATGTATAGCATCACAAATAAAGCTTACAAACACGGGATCTCTATTGGAATTAGCCAAGACTTTGCGTACAGCTTCTGTCCCTAATTGATGAGGGATTCTAGTATACAGGCTTTCTACGTCTATGGTGGCCAGCAAAAATCCATCTTGCCAGGGAATATCTGTAAGACTGCGCAGGAAATCGTTAGTGTCCTTCAGGTAAGTGGGGATCGCTAGCAATAAAGGTTGCAGGATCCAATCCACGTACCTGGAGAGAGACTCAGTAACGGAGCCAACCCCTGCCACTATGGGGCGCCCTGGGGGGGATTTCAAGGTTTTATGAATTTTAGGTAGAAAATACCAGGTAGGTTTTTGGGGGAAGGGAGGAACGAGTTTTTCGGCCATGGATCGACTTAGGATGTCCTTCTCTACTCCTGCCCTGAGGAGAGAGCAGAGCTTATTTTTAATCTTAGTGGTGGGATCGGAGGTTAATTTCGTATAAATGCCTGTGTCGTCTAGTTGTCTAAATGCCTCTTTTTTATAGTATTCCTTAGTCATTACCACTACGTTACCCCCCTTATCGGCCCTTTTAACTATTAGGGTCTCATTATTTTTAAGCCATATTAGGGCTTCCCTTTCTTCTTTAGAGATGTTATTAGGGTCCTTATCGTATACAAGGGCTTTTAAGCTTTGTGAAACTCTTTTCTGGAACTGATCCAGGGCTCCACCTGGAACTACGGGGGGATTAAACGTGGATCTATTCCCTCCTCTAAAGCTTGATTCGATATTGGATCCGGCTTGTGGGTCTCGTGGATCATCAAGATCCATAAGAGCTAACAGGCAATCTTGATCCTGAGATTCTGGAGGGTCGTGCACCATAAAACCCAGAGGACCTATACGAACAGGTATATCTCCTTCTTTTTTTGAGGGCGAGGCAATGTTACTAATATTTTTAGATGCATTTATTGAAAAAAATCTTTTTAAGTTTATGTTACGGACCCCTTTAAAGAGGTCGATCTCGAAATCAACAAAATTAAAGTTATCAGACAGACAAAAACCTAAGCCCTTGGCCAGCAAGGATGTACATGCTGGACTCAGTTCAGTGTCCGTTAAATTTACAACTAAGAGGTCGTCGTTCTTCTCCTTTTTTTCATCTGTGCAGTTTTCAATTAGTGTTTCCAGGATACTTGCTTCCTTTTTTTGCTTAAACTTTTTTCTACGCCCCCTCCTCGTCCTTTTCCTAAAGGGATGCTCTTCTCAAGAGTTTGGGATGTCCCTGGTTGAGGTTGGTGGGGTTCATTGCCCGGATTCTCGTCGGAAACACTAGAATCAGAGTCGGTAGTCCAGTAATCATTTACTTTCTTTCTATTGAAGTGTCTCCTGCGCATCCTAAGTTGCTTCTGGCTTCCCCAGTCAAAGACATTACCATTGTCGTAATCGTTTTTATCTCTTATAAACTTATCCTTTTTCTTTTCTTTGACTTCGGCCTGGATGGGAACCAAACGTTTCTCCAATTTCTTAATAAAGGCTGCAAATTGTGATTCAGTGAGTCTGGTTCTCAGCTCCGTTTTAGTTTTGCAAAGTTCCTCTGTAACCGCAGTGTATTCTTCTTCGTTTTTAGACAAAACCAATCGCATTAATTTCAGTGAGTGTTCTAAGTGGAGGTTCTTCCATTCTGACAGAAAGACAGGGTCATCTTTAAATTGTGAAGCATTCTTAAACACTCTGAGACCTCTTGGGACTCGATTACTGGTATTGTAAGAGCGTAGTGAATTGACAGTCCAGAAAATCCTGACCTCGCGTTCCGCGAGGTTAAAAATCCTCTGCTCGAGGGTTCGGGTGCTCAGAACCTGCAGTTCATCTTTTTGGTTGCATTGAGCAAAGAAGACCCCTGCATCCTCTCTCCCCGACTGTAAGGCAATGTCTTCATTCATCTCTATATTGGAGGAGTCCATTAAGGCGTTATCCATTTTAGTGGGATCGTGGAGATCAACGGTGTGCTCTCCCTCGGTGTAAGAATCAGTTAGGGAAGGGAAGCCCTAATATGGCTTAAAAATAATGAGACCCTAATAGTTAAAAGGGCCGATAAGGGGGGTAACATAGTGGTAATGACTAAGGAATACTATAAAAAAGAGGCATTTAGACAACTAGACGACACAGGCATTTATACGAAATTAACCTCCGATCCCACCACTAAGATTAAAAATAAGCTCTGCTCTCTCCTCAGGGCAGGAGTAGAGAAGGACATCCTAAGTCGATCCATGGCCGAAAAACTCGTTCCTCCCTTCCCCCAAAAACCTACCTGGTATTTTCTACCTAAAATTCATAAAACCTTGAAATCCCCCCCAGGGCGCCCCATAGTGGCAGGGGTTGGCTCCGTTACTGAGTCTCTCTCCAGGTACGTGGATTGGATCCTGCAACCTTTATTGCTAGCGATCCCCACTTACCTGAAGGACACTAACGATTTCCTGCGCAGTCTTACAGATATTCCCTGGCAAGATGGATTTTTGCTGGCCACCATAGACGTAGAAAGCCTGTATACTAGAATCCCTCATCAATTAGGGACAGAAGCTGTACGCAAAGTCTTGGCTAATTCCAATAGAGATCCCGTGTTTGTAAGCTTTATTTGTGATGCTATACATTTCATTCTTTCTAATAACACCTTTCAGTTTGAAGATACCTGGTACAAGCAGAGAGATGGAACGGCCATGGGTACCCCCATGGCTTGTACTTATGCTAACATATTCCTCGCAATTTTCGAGGATAAATATGTTTTTTCTAAGGAGAACCACTTTGCCAAATACATACGTTCATTTTTGAGATATGTAGACGATATTTTTGTTGTTTGGTCAGGGACAGAGACACAATTTCTAGAATTTATGAATTACATGAATACCAACAGTATGAATATGTTCTTTACCTTTAAAATTTCTGATGTAGAATGCGATTTTCTTGATGTTCAGGTTAGGGTACAGGACTCAGCTTTGACTACTACAGTCTTTCGAAAAAGTACAGCTACTAACAGTCTCCTGCATCATGATAGCTACCACCCTCAGCACGTCAAAACGGCCGTCCCCTATGGGCAATTTGTACGCCTTAGGCGAGTTAATAGCGATGATGTTTCCTTTTTATCTCAAGCTGAGGATCTTAAAATCAGGTTATCTAGAAGAGGCTACCCATCACGGACAATTAATGAAGCCTTCTCAAAGGCAGCTGCCCTTAAACGTGAAGATCTTTTACATCCAAAACACACCAAACATAAGCATAATGAACATACACGTTTTACTTTTACTTTTGACTACAGTCCCATGGCACAAAAAATAAAGAACACAATTCACAAAAATTGGTATATGCTGGCAGAAGATGCTACACTTAAGAACTTAATTACTGCGCCTCCCCTGATCTCGTTTAGAAAAACCAAGAGTATAAAAGACTACTTGGTACGCAGTCGTTTACCTCCCACGCAGAAACAATGGCTCAACAGAATGATCCCATCAGGTAATTTCTGTTGTGGCCACTGTAAATTCTGTTCTCAAAATATTAAAAAACGCGAGTTCTGTATAGGTGGAGAAAAAGTATCATTATGGCAATTTATCTCCTGTAAGTCACAATATGTAGTATATGTGATTCTCTGTCCTTGTGGCCACTTCTATATTGGCAAAACCATTCGTTCCCTTAACATCAGATTTAGTGAGCATTGCCAATCTGTAAAAAGTGGCAAAGGTGCCCCGAGGCTTATAGAACATGTTAACAAGGTACACGGTGGCAATACCCGTGTCCTCCTCTTTGGAGGCATTGAACACGTTCCGATACCACCTCATGGCGGGGATCGTCACAGGGAACTTCTGAGAAAAGAAGCCAGATGGATTTTGAGGACCAATGCTATGGGTCCCCTGGGGCTTAATGACAAAAATGATATGGGGGTATTTCTATAAAGGTTCTGTTTCCTTTTCTTTTGATGGTCCCCCCCTTCCCGTGCCTCACCATATCCTACCTCGCTTCATCTCACAAGCCATCGTTAAGCCCGTGAGCCCTTCCGCCCGTCTCTCTGCTTGCTCCGTCTGAACTGATACTTACCTGTTTGCTGTATCCTCTATAGGTCCGCATGTGACAATATCCCTTCTCATAAATAGTAGTATTGTATTACTGGTTCAGTTTTTCCTGTTACATGTTTTTTATATATTGTATGTTCATCCGGTCCACTTTACGCTCCAGTGCACAGCTTAGCTTATGTTTAGCCGCTATGCACGGCAGCGTCTTGGTTGTCTAGCAACAGGGGGTGTGTCTCCTCGCCGGCAGCATTTAGCAACAGGTGAGGACGCCACACTCCGTAGGCTAGAGAAAGCGCCGGTAGGCGCGAAACGGCTGTCGCCTTGTTGACCCCCTGCTCCCACCTCTCCCCTATTATGGCTGTACCATGTCGGACCGTTTTATCCTGAAAACGCAATAAAGAATCGTTTCCTCCGGGTGAGTGCCGCATGTGCTTTTTCTTTTTTGCTCTAATCTAAGAGAGACTCACTAACTTCATGTAGGAACACCGTTACTTTGTCTCCTAACTCATTTTCCTAACAAGACAACCTCAATGATAAGACGCACACTGTTTTCAATGCATTTCTTGCTAAAAGAGCTAAGATCGTGATTGTCTCTGTTGCTGAATGAGCTCGGACGCTATTCAATTCTAATCTAAGAGAGACTCACTAACTTCATGTAGGAACACCGTTACTTTGTCTCCTAACTCATTTTCCTAACAAGACAACCTCAATAAGACGCACACTGTTTTCAATGCATTTCTTGCTAAAAGAGCTAAGATCGTGATTGTCTCTGTTGCTGAATGAGCTAGGATGCTATTCAACTCTAATCTAAGAGAGACTCACTAACTTCATGTAGGAACACCGTTACTTTGTCTCCTAACTCATTTTCCTAACAAGACAACCTCAATGATAAGACGCACACTGTTTTCAATGCATTTCTTGCTAAAAGAGCTAAGATCGTGATTGTCTCTGTTGCTGAATGAGCTCGGACGCTATTCAACTCTAATCTAAGAGAGACTCACTAACTTCATGTAGGAACACCGTTACTTTGTCTCCTAACTCATTTTCCTAACAAGACAACCTCAATGATAAGACGCACACTGTTTTCAATGCATTTCTTGCTAAAAGAGCTAAGATCGTGATTGTCTCTGTTGCTGAATGAGCTAGGACGCTATTCAACTCTAATCTAAGAGAGACTCACTAACTTCATGTAGGAACACCGTTACTTTGTCTCCTAACTCATTTTCCTAACAAGACAACCTCAATGATAAGACGCACACTGTTTTCAATGCATTTCTTGCTAAAAGAGCTAAGATCGTGATTGTCTCTGTTGCTGAATGAGCTCGGACGCTATTCAATTCTGATCTAAGAGAGACTCACTAACTTCATGTAGGAACACCGTTACTTTGTCTCCTAACTCATTTTCCTAACAAGACAACCTCAATGATAAGACGCACACTGTTTTCAATGCATTTCTTGCTAAAAGAGCTAAGATCGTGATTGTCTCTGTTGCTGAATGAGCTAGGACGCTATTCAACTCTAATCTAAGAGAGACTCACTAACTTCATGTAGGAACACCGTTACTTTGTCTCCTAACTCATTTTCCTAACAAGACAACCTCAATGATAAGACGCACACTGTTTTCAATGCATTTCTTGCTAAAAGAGCTAAGATCGTGATTGTCTCTGTTGCTGAATGAGCTCGGACGCTATTCAACTCTAATCTAATATATTTTTCTACTAGAAGCTCGTGTTAGAGATCTGGAGGAAGATATTGCACGGCTGCGAGCAATTGACAATCTTGAGAGGAGTATGCTGCTCACTGAGCAAGCAATAAGCGGGGTAGAAGTGGAGGGTGGAGAGGAAAGCCAGCAGGGCCAGGTGGGTAGCTGGGTTACTGTAAATAGATGGGGTAGGAAGGGGTCAAAGAAAAGGAAGGCCAACTCTGACTCTGAACATCCAAGCAAAATTGCAAAATTGTGCAATGATGTCAGGACGTCAGTGTCAGAAATGGCAGCCCTAGCGGATCCTGCTCTCCCTCACAGCCGGGGGAGCAGACCAGCTAGTAGTAGGGTGGATGGGAGTGCAGGCAAGCCAAGGCAGCTAGTGGTTGTAGGGGACTCTATAATCAGGAAGACGGATAGAATAATTTGTCGCCAAGACCGCCTCAACCGAATGGTTTGCTGTCTCCCTGGTGCCAGGGTTCGGCATGTGGTGGAAAGGGTGGATAAATTACTGGGAGGGGCTGGGGATGACCCAGCTGTCGTGGTCCATGTTGGTACCAATGACAGAATAGATGGTAGGTGGAGGAGCCTGAAGAATAATTTTAAAGAACTAGGTTCAAAGCTTAAGAAAAGGACCTCCAAGGTAGTATTCTCCGGAATCCTACCTGTGCCATGCGCTACACAGAGCAGACAGCGGGAGCTCAGGGAGTTAAATGCATGGCTCAGATCCTGGTGTAGAGCAGAGGGATTTGGGTTCCTAGAGCATTGGGCTGACTTTTCACTGGGGTACAAGCTGTTTTCTGCAGATAACTTGCACCTAAGTGGAAGGGGGGCTGCTGTGCTGGGGGAGAGGATCCTAGCAGGGGTGGCGGAGTATTTAAACTAGGATCGGGGGAGGAGGAAAAGGAAGACACTGAAGGGGTAGACAGGTCAGAGAGGGGGCAGGTTATGTTGGTGGGTGGTGAGGTGGGCGGTGTATGTGGGACCAAGGCGGTGGATAAGGAGATCCACAAGTTACAGAACGGTGGTGAGGATATATGTACCAGTAAATTTACTTTAAATCAGACAAATAACTGTGGAAAATTAAATTGTATGTACACAAATGCCAGAAGTATCACAGGCAAAATGGGCGAGCTTGAGGCTCTGATATTAGAGGAACAGTTAGATGTTGTTGGTGTAGTAGAGACATGGCTTGATGCATCGCATGATTGGGGTGTTAATATTCAAGGTTTTACACTCTTTCGGAAAGACAGGGCAAATAGGAGGGGAGGTGGTGTATGTCTGTATGTCAGAAGAGACTTAAAAGCAATTGTGAATGAGTCAGTGGTCTCAGAAGAGTGTGAGGAGGCTGAAACTTTGTGGGTTGAAATTCAAAGCCAAGAGAGCTTTGAAAAAATTATTTTGGGTGTAATTTATAGAGCCCCTAACATCTCTGAGGAAATAGAGGGTCACCTATATAAACAGATGGAGAGGGCTGCACAGGAGGGGACCGTAGTGATAATGGGAGACTTTAACTTTCCAAATATAAATTGGGGTCAGGGCTCGTCTTCATCTATGAAGGGGAGACATTTTATGAACATTCTTCAGGATAATTTTATGGTGCAGCTGGTAGAAGATCCCACAAGAGGTGACGCATTGTTGGACCTTGTGATTTCTAACAATGAGGAGATTGTCCAAAATGTCAGTGTCAGGGAACCCCTTGGGAACAGCGATCATAATATAATTATTTTCCTCTTTAACTTTAAAAAGCAGAAACAGGTGGGAAAATCGAAAACTTTGAATTTTAAGAGGGCTAATTTCCAAAAATTCAGGGCTGCAATACAGGATATAGACTGGGATCAGATACTGTCACATGGTGATACTAATGTTAAATGGGAGAAATTCAAATCTATCCTGGGTTTTTATACTTCTAAATTTATTCCAATAGGTAACAAGTATAGACGGGCTAGATCACATCCCGCGTGGCTTACAGCTACAGTTAAAAGGGCAATTAATGAGAAAAAGAGGGCATTTAAAAAATATAAATCTGATGGGTCATCAGAGGCTTTCAATACTTACAAAAAACTTACCAAAATCTGTAAAAAAGAAATCAAATCAGCCAAAATACAAAATGAAAGACAGGTGGCTAAAGATAGCAAAACAAATCCCAAGAAATTTTTTAAGTATATCAATGCAAAAAAAAATGGGTCAGAACAGGTTGGACCCCTTTATTCTGAAAATGGGGCATCGGTGACTGGAGACCAAGAGAAGGCCGAGTTACTTAATAGGTTTTTTAGCTCCGTTTATACAATAGAAGAGAGAACTTGTGACTTGGGTGGTGCCAGTGCGGGTCATGCACCCTGTAATATACTAGACTGGCTAAATGTAGACATTATCCAATCTAAGCTCAATAAAATCAATGTGTACAAAGCTCCTGGACCAGATGGGTTACACCCCAGAGTTCTTAAAGAACTCAGTTCTGTTATTGCTGTACCACTGTCTAAAATCTTCAGGGATTCTGTAATGTCTGGTGTGGTGCCAAGTGACTGGCGCAAGGCAAATGTGGTGCCAATATATAAAAAGGGCTCTAGAACTTCGCCAGGCAATTACAGACCTGTAAGCTTAACTTTCATTGTGGGGAAAGTATTGGAAGGGTTAGTAAAAGACTACATACTGGAGTATGTGACATCAAATAGAATAATAAGTGATAGCCAGCATGGGTTTACTAAGAATAGAAGTTGTCAAACTAACCTTATCTGCTTCTATGAAGAGGTGAGCAAATGCCTGGATGGAGGAGCAGCTGTGGATATTGTGTTCTTGGACTTTGCAAAGGCATTTGACACTGTTCCTCATAGACGCCTGATGGGTAAAATTAGGGCTATTGGTTTGGCAGAAATCATTTGCAATTGGATTGAAAACTGGCTGAAGGATCGTATCCAGAGAGTTGTGGTCAATGATTCCTACTCGGAATGGTCACCAGTTATGAGTGGTGTACCTCAGGGTTCTGTGCTTGGCCCACTACTATTTAATATATTTATTAATGATATAGAGGTAGGAATTAATAGCACTGTGTCTATTTTTGCAGATGACACCAAACTGTGTAGTGTAATACAGTCTATGGAGGATGTTCATAGGCTGCAGGGTGACTTGGACAAACTGAATGTTTGGTCATCCACTTGGCAAATGAGGTTTAATGTGGATAAATGTAAGGTTATGCACCTGGGGGCCAATAATCCAAAGGCAAAATATGTCCTTGGGGGAGTAAATCTGGGAGAGTCCCTTGTTGAGAAGGACCTGGGGGTACTAGTAGATCATAAATTGAATAACAGCATGCAATGTCAATCAGCTGCCTCTAAAGCTAGTAGGATCTTGTCGTGTATCAAAAGTGGTATGGACTCTCGTGATAGGGATGTAATATTACCCCTGTACAAGGCACTGGTTCGGCCTCACCTGGAATATGCTGTCCAGTTCTGGGCACCGGTCCATAAAAAGGATGCCCTGGAGCTGGAGAGGGTTCAACGTAGAGCCACAAAAATGATAAGGGGTATGGAGGGTCTTAGTTATGAGGAAAGATTAAAACAACTAGATTTATTTAGTCTGGAAAAGAGACGACTACGAGGGGACATGATTAATTTATTTAAATATATGAATGGTCCATACAAAAAATATGGTGGTAAGTTGTTTCAGATTAGATCAAATCAAAAGACGAGGGGGCACTGTCTCCGCCTGGAGAAAACAAGGTTTAATCACCGGAGGCGACAGGGCTTTTTTACTATGAGAACTGTCACTCTGTGGAATAGCCTGCCTCAGGCGCTGGTCACAGCAGGGACAGCAGAGAGCTTTAAGAAGGGTCTAGATGCCTTTTTACACATAAATAACATTGATGGTTATGTTATATAGAATTGTTTCCCCTAAATCCCTTCCTCATCCAATCCCTTCCCTCCCTTGGTTGAACTTGATGGACAAGTGTCTTTTTTCAACCGTATAAACTATGAAACTATGAAACTATAAGAGAGACTCACTAACTTCATGTAGGAACACCGTTACTTTGTCTCCTAACTCATTTTCCTAACAAGACAACCTCAATGATAAGACGCACACTGTTTTCAATGCATTTCTTGCTAAAAGAGCTAAGATCGTGATTGTCTCTGTTGCTGAATGAGCTAGGACGCTATCCAACTCTAATCTAAGAGAGACACACTAACTTCATGTAGGAATACCGTTACTTTGTCTCCTAACTCATTTTCCTAATAAGACAACCTCAATGATAAGACGCACAGTTTTCAATGCATTTCTTGCTAAAAGAGCTAAGATCGTGATTGTCTCTGTTGCTGAATGAGCTAGGACGCTATTCAACTCTAATCTAAGAGAGACTCACTAACTTCATGTAGGAACACCGTTACTTTGTCTCCTAACTCATTTTCCTAACAAGACAACCTCAATGATAAGACGCACACTGTTTTCAATGCATTTCTTGCTAAAAGAGCTAAGATCGTGATTGTCTATGTTGCTGAATGAGCTAGGACGCTATTCAACTCTAATCTAAGAGAGACTCACTAACTTCATGTAGGAACACCGTTACTTTGTCTCCTAACTCATTTTCCTAACAAGACAACCTCAATGATAAGACGCACACTGTTTTCAATGCATTTCTTGCTAAAAGAGCTAAGATCGTGATTGTCTCTGTTGCTGAATGAGCTCGGACGCTATTCAACTCTAATCTAAGAGAGACTCACTAACTTTATGTAGGAACACCGTTACTTTGTCTCCTAACTCATTTTCCTAACAAGACAACCTCAATGATAAGACGCACACTGTTTTCAATGCATTTCTTGCTAAAAGAGCTAAGATCGTGATTGTCTCTGTTGCTGAATGAGCTCGGACGCTATTCAACTCTAATCTAAGAGAGACTCACTAACTTCATGTAGGAACACCGTTACTTTGTCTTCTAACTCATTTCCCTAACAAGACAACCTCAATGATAAGACGCACACTGTTTTCAATGCATTTCTTGCTAAAAGAGCTAAGATCGTGATTGTCTCTGTTGCTGAATGAGCTCGGACGCTATTCAACTCTAATCTAGGAGAGACTCACTAACTTCATGTAGGAACACCGTTACTTTGTCTTCTAACTCATTTCCCTAACAAGACAACCTCAATGATAAGACGCACACTGTTTTCAATGCATTTCTTGCTAAAAGAGCTAAGATCGTGATTGTCTCTGTTGCTGAATGAGCTTGGACGCTATTCAACTCTAATCTAAGAGAGACTCACTAACTTCATGTAGGAACACCGTTACTTTGTCTCCTAACTCATTTTCCTAACAAGACAACCTCAATGATAAGACGCACACTGTTTTCAATGCATTTCTTGCTAAAAGAGCTAAGATCGTGATTGTCTCTGTTGCTGAATGAGCTAGGACGCTATTCAACTCTAATCTAAGAGAGACTCACTAACTTCATGTAGGAACACCGTTACTTTGTCTCCTAACTCATTTTCCTAACAAGACAACCTCAATGATAAGACGCACACTTTTAAATGCATTTCTTGCTAAAAGAGCTAAGATCGTGATTGTCTCTGTTGCTGAATGAGCTAGGACGCTATTCAACTCTAATCTAAGAGAGACTCACTAACTTCATGTAGGAACACCGTTACTTTGTCTCCTAACTCATTTTCCTAACAAGACAACCTCAATGATAAGACGCACACTGTTTTCAATGCATTTCTTGCTAAAAGAGCTAAGATCGTGATTGTCTCTGTTGCTGAATGAGCTGGAAGCTATTCAACTCTAATCTAAGAGAGACTCACTAACTTCATGTAGGAACACCGTTACTTTGTCTTCTAACTCATTTCCCTAACAAGACAACCTCAATGATAAGACGCACACTGTTTTCAATGCATTTCTTGCTAAAAGAGCTAAGATCGTGATTGTCTCTGTTGCTGAATGAGCTCGAACGCTATTCAACTCTAATCTAAGAGAGACTCACTAACTTCATGTAGGAACACCGTTACTTTGTCTCCTAACTCATTTTCCTAACAAGACAACCTCAATGATAAGACGCACAGTTTTCAATGCATTTCTTGCTAAAAGAGCTAAGATCGTGATTGTCTCTGTTGCTGAATGAGCTAGGACGCTATTCAACTCTAATCTAAGAGAGACTCACTAACTTCATGTAGGAACACCGTTATTTTGTCTCCTAACTCATTTTCCTAACAAGACAACCTCAATGATAAGACGCACACTGTTTTCAATGCATTTCGGAGTATTTAAACTAGGATCGGGGGAGGAGGAAAAGGAAGACACTGAAGGGGTAGACAGGTCAGAGAGGGGGCAGGTTATGTTGGTGGGTGGTGAGGTGGGCGGTGTATGTGGGACCAAGGCGGTGGATAAGGAGATCCACAAGTTACAGAACGGTGGTGAGGATATATGTACCAGTAAATTTACTTTAAATCAGACAAATAACTGTGGAAAATTAAATTGTATGTACACAAATGCCAGAAGTATCACAGGCAAAATGGGCGAGCTTGAGGCTCTGATATTAGAGGAACAGTTAGATGTTGTTGGTGTAGTAGAGACATGGCTTGATGCATCGCATGATTGGGGTGTTAATATTCAAGGTTTTACACTCTTTCGGAAAGACAGGGCAAATAGGAGGGGAGGTGGTGTATGTCTGTATGTCAGAAGAGACTTAAAAGCAATTGTGAATGAGTCAGTGGTCTCAGAAGAGTGTGAGGAGGCTGAAACTTTGTGGGTTGAAATTCAAAGCCAAGAGAGCTTTGAAAAAATTATTTTGGGTGTAATTTATAGAGCCCCTAACATCTCTGAGGAAATAGAGGGTCACCTATATAAACAGATGGAGAGGGCTGCACAGGAGGGGACCGTAGTGATAATGGGAGACTTTAACTTTCCAAATATAAATTGGGGTCAGGGCTCGTCTTCATCTATGAAGGGGAGACATTTTATGAACATTCTTCAGGATAATTTTATGGTGCAGCTGGTAGAAGATCCCACAAGAGGTGACGCATTGTTGGACCTTGTGATTTCTAACAATGAGGAGATTGTCCAAAATGTCAGTGTCAGGGAACCCCTTGGGAACAGCGATCATAATATAATTATTTTCCTCTTTAACTTTAAAAAGCAGAAACAGGTGGGAAAATCGAAAACTTTGAATTTTAAGAGGGCTAATTTCCAAAAATTCAGGGCTGCAATACAGGATATAGACTGGGATCAGATACTGTCACATGGTGATACTAATGTTAAATGGGAGAAATTCAAATCTATCCTGGGTTTTTATACTTCTAAATTTATTCCAATAGGTAACAAGTATAGACGGGCTAGATCACATCCCGCGTGGCTTACAGCTACAGTTAAAAGGGCAATTAATGAGAAAAAGAGGGCATTTAAAAAATATAAATCTGATGGGTCATCAGAGGCTTTCAATACTTACAAAAAACTTACCAAAATCTGTAAAAAAGAAATCAAATCAGCCAAAATACAAAATGAAAGACAGGTGGCTAAAGATAGCAAAACAAATCCCAAGAAATTTTTTAAGTATATCAATGCAAAAAAAAATGGGTCAGAACAGGTTGGACCCCTTTATTCTGAAAATGGGGCATCGGTGACTGGAGACCAAGAGAAGGCCGAGTTACTTAATAGGTTTTTTAGCTCCGTTTATACAATAGAAGAGAGAACTTGTGACTTGGGTGGTGCCAGTGCGGGTCATGCACCCTGTAATATACTAGACTGGCTAAATGTAGACATTATCCAATCTAAGCTCAATAAAATCAATGTGTACAAAGCTCCTGGACCAGATGGGTTACACCCCAGAGTTCTTAAAGAACTCAGTTCTGTTATTGCTGTACCACTGTCTAAAATCTTCAGGGATTCTGTAATGTCTGGTGTGGTGCCAAGTGACTGGCGCAAGGCAAATGTGGTGCCAATATATAAAAAGGGCTCTAGAACTTCGCCAGGCAATTACAGACCTGTAAGCTTAACTTCCATTGTGGGGAAAGTATTGGAAGGGTTAGTAAAAGACTACATACTGGAGTATGTGACATCAAATAGAATAATAAGTGATAGCCAGCATGGGTTTACTAAGAATAGAAGTTGTCAAACTAACCTTATCTGCTTCTATGAAGAGGTGAGCAAATGCCTGGATGGAGGAGCAGCTGTGGATATTGTGTTCTTGGACTTTGCAAAGGCATTTGACACTGTTCCTCATAGACGCCTGATGGGTAAAATTAGGGCTATTGGTTTGGCAGAAATCATTTGCAATTGGATTGAAAACTGGCTGAAGGATCGTATCCAGAGAGTTGTGGTCAATGATTCCTACTCGGAATGGTCACCAGTTATGAGTGGTGTACCTCAGGGTTCTGTGCTTGGCCCACTACTATTTAATATATTTATTAATGATATAGAGGTAGGAATTAATAGCACTGTGTCTATTTTTGCAGATGACACCAAACTGTGTAGTGTAATACAGTCTATGGAGGATGTTCATAGGCTGCAGGGTGACTTGGACAAACTGAATGTTTGGTCATCCACTTGGCAAATGAGGTTTAATGTGGATAAATGTAAGGTTATGCACCTGGGGGCCAATAATCCAAAGGCAAAATATGTCCTTGGGGGAGTAAATCTGGGAGAGTCCCTTGTTGAGAAGGACCTGGGGGTACTAGTAGATCATAAATTGAATAACAGCATGCAATGTCAATCAGCTGCCTCTAAAGCTAGTAGGATCTTGTCGTGTATCAAAAGTGGTATGGACTCTCGTGATAGGGATGTAATATTACCCCTGTACAAGGCACTGGTTCGGCCTCACCTGGAATATGCTGTCCAGTTCTGGGCACCGGTCCATAAAAAGGATGCCCTGGAGCTGGAGAGGGTTCAACGTAGAGCCACAAAAATGATAAGGGGTATGGAGGGTCTTAGTTATGAGGAAAGATTAAAACAACTAGATTTATTTAGTCTGGAAAAGAGACGACTACGAGGGGACATGATTAATTTATTTAAATATATGAATGGTCCATACAAAAAATATGGTGGTAAGTTGTTTCAGATTAGATCAAATCAAAAGACGAGGGGGCACTGTCTCCGCCTGGAGAAAACAAGGTTTAATCACCGGAGGCGACAGGGCTTTTTTACTATGAGAACTGTCACTCTGTGGAATAGCCTGCCTCAGGCGCTGGTCACAGCAGGGACAGCAGAGAGCTTTAAGAAGGGTCTAGATGCCTTTTTACACATAAATAACATTGATGGTTATGTTATATAGAATTGTTTCCCCTAAATCCCTTCCTCATCCAATCCCTTCCCTCCCTTGGTTGAACTTGATGGACAAGTGTCTTTTTTCAACCGTATAAACTATGAAACTATGAAACTATAAGAGAGACTCACTAACTTCATGTAGGAACACCGTTACTTTGTCTCCTAACTCATTTTCCTAACAAGACAACCTCAATGATAAGACGCACACTGTTTTCAATGCATTTCTTGCTAAAAGAGCTAAGATCGTGATTGTCTCTGTTGCTGAATGAGCTAGGACGCTATCCAACTCTAATCTAAGAGAGACACACTAACTTCATGTAGGAATACCGTTACTTTGTCTCCTAACTCATTTTCCTAATAAGACAACCTCAATGATAAGACGCACAGTTTTCAATGCATTTCTTGCTAAAAGAGCTAAGATCGTGATTGTCTCTGTTGCTGAATGAGCTAGGACGCTATTCAACTCTAATCTAAGAGAGACTCACTAACTTCATGTAGGAACACCGTTACTTTGTCTCCTAACTCATTTTCCTAACAAGACAACCTCAATGATAAGACGCACACTGTTTTCAATGCATTTCTTGCTAAAAGAGCTAAGATCGTGATTGTCTATGTTGCTGAATGAGCTAGGACGCTATTCAACTCTAATCTAAGAGAGACTCACTAACTTCATGTAGGAACACCGTTACTTTGTCTCCTAACTCATTTTCCTAACAAGACAACCTCAATGATAAGACGCACACTGTTTTCAATGCATTTCTTGCTAAAAGAGCTAAGATCGTGATTGTCTCTGTTGCTGAATGAGCTCGGACGCTATTCAACTCTAATCTAAGAGAGACTCACTAACTTTATGTAGGAACACCGTTACTTTGTCTCCTAACTCATTTTCCTAACAAGACAACCTCAATGATAAGACGCACACTGTTTTCAATGCATTTCTTGCTAAAAGAGCTAAGATCGTGATTGTCTCTGTTGCTGAATGAGCTCGGACGCTATTCAACTCTAATCTAAGAGAGACTCACTAACTTCATGTAGGAACACCGTTACTTTGTCTTCTAACTCATTTCCCTAACAAGACAACCTCAATGATAAGACGCACACTGTTTTCAATGCATTTCTTGCTAAAAGAGCTAAGATCGTGATTGTCTCTGTTGCTGAATGAGCTCGGACGCTATTCAACTCTAATCTAGGAGAGACTCACTAACTTCATGTAGGAACACCGTTACTTTGTCTTCTAACTCATTTCCCTAACAAGACAACCTCAATGATAAGACGCACACTGTTTTCAATGCATTTCTTGCTAAAAGAGCTAAGATCGTGATTGTCTCTGTTGCTGAATGAGCTTGGACGCTATTCAACTCTAATCTAAGAGAGACTCACTAACTTCATGTAGGAACACCGTTACTTTGTCTCCTAACTCATTTTCCTAACAAGACAACCTCAATGATAAGACGCACACTGTTTTCAATGCATTTCTTGCTAAAAGAGCTAAGATCGTGATTGTCTCTGTTGCTGAATGAGCTAGGACGCTATTCAACTCTAATCTAAGAGAGACTCACTAACTTCATGTAGGAACACCGTTACTTTGTCTCCTAACTCATTTTCCTAACAAGACAACCTCAATGATAAGACGCACACTTTTAAATGCATTTCTTGCTAAAAGAGCTAAGATCGTGATTGTCTCTGTTGCTGAATGAGCTAGGACGCTATTCAACTCTAATCTAAGAGAGACTCACTAACTTCATGTAGGAACACCGTTACTTTGTCTCCTAACTCATTTTCCTAACAAGACAACCTCAATGATAAGACGCACACTGTTTTCAATGCATTTCTTGCTAAAAGAGCTAAGATCGTGATTGTCTCTGTTGCTGAATGAGCTGGAAGCTATTCAACTCTAATCTAAGAGAGACTCACTAACTTCATGTAGGAACACCGTTACTTTGTCTTCTAACTCATTTCCCTAACAAGACAACCTCAATGATAAGACGCACACTGTTTTCAATGCATTTCTTGCTAAAAGAGCTAAGATCGTGATTGTCTCTGTTGCTGAATGAGCTCGAACGCTATTCAACTCTAATCTAAGAGAGACTCACTAACTTCATGTAGGAACACCGTTACTTTGTCTCCTAACTCATTTTCCTAACAAGACAACCTCAATGATAAGACGCACAGTTTTCAATGCATTTCTTGCTAAAAGAGCTAAGATCGTGATTGTCTCTGTTGCTGAATGAGCTAGGACGCTATTCAACTCTAATCTAAGAGAGACTCACTAACTTCATGTAGGAACACCGTTATTTTGTCTCCTAACTCATTTTCCTAACAAGACAACCTCAATGATAAGACGCACACTGTTTTCAATGCATTTCTTGCTAAAAGAGCTAAGATCGTGATTGTCTCTGTTGCTGAATGAGCTAGGACGCTATTCAACTCTAATCTAAGAGAGACTCACTAACTTCATGTAGGAACACCGTTACTTTGTCTCCTAACTCATTTTCCTAATAAGACAACCTCAATGATAAGACGCACACTGTTTTCAATGCATTTCTTGCTAAAAGAGCTAAGATCGTGATTGTCTCTGTTGCTGAATGAGCTAGGACGCTATTCAACTCTAATCTAAGAGAGACTCACTAACTTCATGTAGGAACACCGTTACTTTGTCTCCTAACTCATTTTCCTAACAAGACAACCTCAATGATAAGACGCACACTGTTTTCAATGCATTTCTTGCTAAAAGAGCTAAGATCGTGATTGTCTCTGTTGCTGAATGAGCTAGGACGCTATTCAACTCTAATCTAAGAGAGACTCACTAACTTCATGTAGGAACACCGTTACTTTGTCTCCTAACTCATTTTCCTAACAAGACAACCTCAATGATAAGACGCACACTGTTTTCAATGCATTTCTTGCTAAAAGAGCTAAGATCGTGATTGTCTCTGTTGCTGAATGAGCTCGGACGCTATTCAATTCTAATCTAAGAGAGACTCACTAACTTCATGTAGGAACACCGTTACTTTGTCTCCTAACTCATTTTCCTAACAAGACAACCTCAATAAGACGCACACTGTTTTCAATGCATTTCTTGCTAAAAGAGCTAAGATCGTGATTGTCTCTGTTGCTGAATGAGCTAGGACGCTATTCAACTCTAATCTAAGAGAGACTCACTAACTTCATGTAGGAACACCGTTACTTTGTCTCCTAACTCATTTTCCTAACAAGACAACCTCAATGATAAGACGCACACTGTTTTCAATGCATTTCTTGCTAAAAGAGCTAAGATCGTGATTGTCTCTGTTGCTGAATGAGCTCGGACGCTATTCAATTCTAATCTAAGAGAGACTCACTAACTTCATGTAGGAACACCGTTACTTTGTCTCCTAACTCATTTTCCTAACAAGACAACCTCAATGATAAGACGCACACTGTTTTCAATGCATTTCTTGCTAAAATAGCTAAGATCGTGATTGTCTCTGTTGCTGAATGAGCTAGGACGCTATTCAACTCTAATCTAAGAGAGACTCACTAACTTCATGTAGGAACACCGTTACTTTGTCTCCTAACTCATTTTCCTAACAAGACAACCTCAATGATAAGACGCACACTGTTTTCAATGCACTCTTTTTATATAAATTTATAAACAATTAACTCAAATTTCATATCAAGTGTACTCCCAAATTGACTTAAACTGCCCAAACCTGGCCAACAACCACACATACCATAGTAAATTGTACTTAACCAAAACAAAACAACTACAATCATGTACATTGATCATAAACGAAACACACAAAAATAAAAACACAGCAATCGCTTTTTAATACATCTTTTTTTTTTTTTTTATAATTTTTTTTTTTAATTTTTTTTTAATTTTATTTTTTATAATTTTTTTTTTTTTTTAATTAATATATATACTATATATCCTATGCTATATTCTATTCTATGAACCCTCTCCCATTTGCACCCTGGCCAACATCTCGCCTCCATGTCCATGTCATGTCCGCATAGTCCAGATGTTGACCGCCACACAAAAAAATAAAAAATAAAAAAATAAAATTGCACTGCACACCCACATCCCTCCCCCCATTTCCCCCACCCAACCTGTTCTGGTCCCACTATCTAACCATAGCGCAACAACTAAAACAGCAAACAACAACTTAAATAATTTTAATAAGAGAAAACAAAGCACTCAATAAACCCGAAGGCTCAAGTTCAGTGTCTATAAGCCTTTTTTTTAAAAAAACACTTTTATTTCAAAACAAAAAGACTATCGAGTGACACTCTAGCCCACAACCAGGAAAAGAAGGGAGCAAAACTAAGGCACAGAGAAATTAAATCCCCTCCAAAGAAGGGCTGCCCTGTCTGTGCCCAGCCTTACGCCTTCCAAAGAACGCACCTTCACCAGGTCACCCATAATGTTCCTAACAACCTCTTCCACTGGGAGGATTTTTTGCTGAGTAGTCAGACTACATCGTGCAATCCACGTGCCATACCTTACCACTACGCTTACTAGAAATAAAGTGTTCCGGTCCCTTCCACCAAGGTCTCTGAAAGCTCCATAGGCCCACTCAGCATAAGAAAGGCTGGCTAAACCTCTCCAGCCAATTGAGGCACCCGCCCATTTGTATACCTCTGCATTAAAGGGACAATGAAGCAGGAAGTGATCCATACTTTCTAGTATGCCACCACACTGCTCCCGAGGACAACCTCGATCATCAGCGCTTCTGAACTTCACATTGTCCCTCACATGCAGTTTCCCATGGAAGCAGCGCCAAGTGAAGTCCCAAAACTTCTTAGGGATCCTTACTGAGTTTAAAAGCTTTAGCCCCACCCCTAGATCCCGACTTGGGCAATCTTTGAGCACCAGGGGCTTCTGAAAGTGGGACAACAGAACCCTCTTGTCAAGCAATCTCCTTGACAGAGTCCTGATCTCACCCACCTGCAGACCCCACCGGCGGATCACCTTCAAAACCGGGGCGACATAAGACGGAAGATATCCATGCCGTGAACGTAAGTCTTTCACTCGCCCTCCTGACTCCCATTGCTGGAAGAAAGGCCGAAACCATCCCTTACAGGAGAATACCCACGGAGGAGCCCTCTCTTTCCAGAGGTTCGCTAGGTTCATCTTAAGAAAAGTGTTCGCTAAGAACACAACAGGGTTGACCATACCCAACCCTCCTAGTCTCCTCGTACGGTAAGTAACCTCCCTCTTGACTAGGTTTAGTTTATTCCCCCATAACAGTTGGAAGAACAAACTGTAGACCCGCTTCCAGAGAGGCTCTGGCAACATACACACACTGCCCAGGTATATTAACAACGGTAGCAAATAGGCCTTTGCCAGGTGAACCCTTTCCCTCAGGGTCAAAGACCGAAGACCCTTCCATTGGTTGACCTTTTGGGTGGCATTGTCCAGTCTACCTTCCCAATTTCGAGTGGGGTAGTCCCCCATATCAAATTCAATGCCCAAGATTTTAGCAGACCCCTGAGGTTTTGGGAGAGTGTCCGGAAGATCAAACTCGGGATCCTCCTCTCCCAACCAGAGACATTCACACTTTTCACGGTTGATCATGGACCCAGATGCCTCCGAGTAGCGGTCAACCTCAGACATCACCATCTCCGCCTCCCCTCCCGAGGACACGAAAACGGTGACATCATCAGCATACGCCACCACCCTCAGGGTGGCCTCCGGATCCTCCCGGCTCATCCCGACTCCCACCAATGGACCACCATCAATCCTCCGAAGGAAGGGATCGATAGCGAACACATATAATAGTGGGCTCAGAGGACAACCCTGGCGGACTCCAGACCCCACCTCAAAAGGGTGCCCAACCCAACCGTTTACAAGGGGGAAGGTCTCAGCCCCAGCATATAAGGTCTGAAGCCAATTAACAAACCCACCCGGTAGACCGTACCGCAAAAGTACCGACCAGAGGTACTCATGGTTGACTCTGTCAAAGGCCTTCGCCTGATCTAAGGACAGCATATACCCCTTCCAGTTACCTGCCTTTCCCTGCTCCACTGCCTCCCGGACACCGAGCACAGCACTAAAAGTACTTCGGCCTGGAACAGAGCAATGCTGGGCCCCTGAAAGAAGCCGGGGTGCGAACTGCACCAGCCGATTAAATAGTACCTTTGCCAGAACCTTCCTGTCTGTATTGAGAAGCGCTATGGGCCGCCAATTCTCAATGCGTGACGGGTCCTTACCCTTTGATAGAATGATTAGGGCCGACCTCCTCATTGACTTTGGCAAAGTGCCCGAGGAAAGACACTCGTTAAAAACCTCAGTCAAGAGGGGAATTAAACTTCCTTTAAAGGTCTTGTAGAACTCGGATGTTAAGCCATCCGGACCAGGCGATTTCTTGAGGGCAAGACCCTCGATCGCCCGTCTCACTTCCTCTTCACTAATCGGTTCTATCAAAATGCCAAGGGAGGGGTCTACCCCTTTCTCAGGGACTGCCTCAGCCAGGAAAGCCGACATCACATCCCGATCCAGTTCCTTCTTCCCCAAGAGATGCCCGTAAAAGGATCTGATGACCTCCAGGATCCCTGATTTGGATCTCTTCAGGGAACCCGTACTGTCCCTCAGTCCTGTCACAATTTTACTATTCACTGACATCTTGCAATTCCTGTAAGGGTCGGGCGAGCGGTATTTCCCGAAATCCCTCTCAAGAATCAAAGATGCGTGCCTATTGTACTGACATTTCTTGAGCAAAGATTTGACTCTGGAGATCTCCTCCCTACTACCTCCAGTCGAGACTAGATGTTCGAGTTTCCTCCTCAGACCTTGGTACAATTTGTACATATCAAGGCTTCTGAGGCTTGAGAGCTGACGGAAATACTTCGCCACTCTTTTTTTGAATATCTCCCACCACTCAGCCTTAGTGCCACCAAGATCCAATAACGGTACCTGGCTTTGAAGGAAGTCCTCAAAGGATTGTCTTACCGCAGCTTCTTCCAGGAGAGATGAATTCAACCTCCATAGACCTTTACCCATCCGAGGAGTCTCTGTAACATTCAAAGAAAACATAATCATACAGTGATCGGAAAATTCCACCTCTGTCACCGACACAGGTGACGAGATGGCTTCTTCCTTTAAAAAAAACCTATCTATTCTTGACCTACTATTACCTCTGTAAAAGGTGTAACCCGCGTGACCTGGGGAGTGCCGGATGTGGTTATCCACCAGGCGAGCTTCACTAGCTATTCTACATAAAGCTGTGCTGTCATAAGTCGGCTTGTATTCGGAACCTCCCCTATCCTGGGATCTAACAATAGTGTTAAAATCCCCTCCGAAAACCACTTGCCGGCTTGTAAAAAGAAAAGGCTTAATCCTCATAAAAAGATCCTTGCGGCCACCTCGTGTTTGGGGGCCATATATATTAATCAGACGCAAATCTTGTCCTTTCATGAGAACATCAAGGATTAGACACCTCCCCATTTCTAATTCAATCATTCGTCGGCATTCTACCTGTGCAGTAAAAAGAACCGCCACTCCGCTATATGGCTCAGCCGCAAGAGACCAATAAGATGGTCCCCTCGTCCATTCCTGCCTTGCTTTGGCTACCCCAGGCAATGTGGATATCCTGGTCTCTTGCAAAAATAAAATGTCAGCTTCAACCTGGCTGAGAAAATCAAAGGCTGCAAATCTAGCCATATTAGACTTAATGCTAGCCACATTAATGGAGGCTAGCGTCAACGGAGTGAGTGCCGCCATAGAGAATGATTAAATTAGACAGCCTTCTTCTTGCCACCCTTCCCTCTATCCCCATCTGATGAGGATCCCTTTCCCCTTTTTAATGAGGGTCCACTCGTATCCATTTTTTTCCCTTTTTTCTTTTTCTTACAGGTCTCATCTTCAGATTCCAGGCCAGCCTCCTCCCCTGAAGACAGTGGTCTCTGCAAGGGAGAAGACTCAGCGCCCTCTCTCTGCCCTACCTCCTCCTCTTCTTCCTCATCAGAGGAAGGGGATATGTCCCTGAGGGCTTGGTAGCGATTTGAGGTAAAGCCAGAACGGCCGCAGGTTTCTGCTTCCTTCGATCGGGTTGCAAGGGATTTTGACCTGCCAGTACCCAGTTTGTGGCCCTCAGCTCCACCCTCCCTCTTCTCCTCCCCTGCACTTTCATAACAGGAGAGGCCAGAGGAAAGGCTTTGCTCCTCCCTATCGATCCTTCCTAGCTCCTCGTCCACCTCCTCATCCCTCGGGGTCTCTGTCACATCCCTTTCAGTACGGGGCTCAGGACATGCTTCAGAACTTAATCTTTGCACCCCTTGCTCCCTCTGTTTCCTCCGCTCGGCCTCTCGCCTCAGCCGAGAGTCAGACTTCTTCCTCGACCCCTTTGCTCCCCCACCTCCGCCGTCCCCCACCACTGAAGGATTGCTCCCCTCCGGGTGTAGGACTGCATTGGCAAAGGAGCGCGGGCACCGGCTGAACGGGTGACCCAACTCACCACACAGGTGACAGCGAATATCTCCACAGTCTGCAGCAAGATGTCCAGACCCCCCACAGAGTGAGCACCTCCGCACATTACAGTTTGCACTGAGGTGGGAGGGGTCACCGCACCTGTGGCAGAGCTTCGGCTGTCCCTGGTAGAAGACTAGAATGCGATCTCTACCCAGGAAGGTTGATGAGGGAATATGGGTAACAGTATGGCCCGAACGCTTAAGCCTCACCATAAACGTCCAGGCCCCCGACCAGATCCCAAATTCATCCAGATTCCTTTTTGGGACCTCCACCACCTCTCCATATCTGCCTATCCAGGTCATGATATCAATGCAAGAAAGAGACTCGTTACGAGTCAGCACGGTCACTTTCTTGATCCCATTTTGACGGGTTACTGCTTGTACTGCAAAATCCCGCCATTCCGGCTGAGCCTTCACCAGTTCGTAATTCGCCCAGAAGACCTCAAGACCCTCCGGGCGAACAAAACTGATGTCGAACTCAGGGGTCCCATGAGGATGTATTAAAGCATAGATGTCCCTGGCCTTGAAGCCCATCTTAAGCAGGAGTTCCACCACCCTTTTCCTTGGGGGGCAACCATCATTACCTCTCCACCTAAGACGGACGACATTCCTCCTTGAGACCCCCTGCCCACTTGTAGGGAGTGACCAAACTACCTCCCCTTCCTTTCTCTCTCGGAAGGCCCCTAGACCATGCCTCTCAATCCAAAAGGACAGGTCCACCTGCTGACCATCCACTGTCATGGTACTTTCCCCAGCACGCAAAGCTTCGAGAAGGCGCCTTTGCAATGTGCCGTCCCCGGAATCTGAAGATGGGAGCTGTCCCGGAGCCCCACCCGCCACACTGGCATAACTTCTGCCAACTGTGCTCCTACTTGGAGCCTCCAATCTACCCACACCACTACCTCCAGGCCTCACCACCTCTTCACTCACACTTTCATCCATACTGGCCAGGTTTGGGGGGGAGACTTCCTGCTTCTCTACATCACCAGTAATCTCGGATGAGAGTCCCTGCCCTCCACTGGCAGAACCTGGAACCGATTTTTTCTCCTTTCCCTGGATGGGAGAGGGCAGAACAGGAACATCCTCTGCAGAGACCACATCCTCCCTAGGCAAAGTTAAGGAAGCTGCATTTGTGGCCCCTGGCACCACCGAAGGACTACCCCCTGCCACATCAGGGAGACTTGCTGCACCAGCACCGTTTTTTACGCCACCTCCTGCACTATTTGGCTCCACCACCATGTTACCACCATGCTCTGCACTGCCACCAGAGACGGTGCCCTTCGCCACAATCATAGCCATATCGCTCTCCCCGCTTGTATACCCCTGTTCCACCACAGAAACAGAGGCGTGCACTGCGGGACCCGCTCCCTTTACAGGGGGCGAGTTGTGATGCACATAAACTAGCTTTACCTCCTCTTTCACCTTCAACTTTTTCTTTGGGGAAGACCTCGACCTCTTCCTCTTTCCTTCTAGATGTTCCTCCGGACCAGGGTCGTCCCCAAAGGAGAAACCCTCAAGATGCACTGGGGACTCTAACTTCCTTATTTGGGCCATCAGAGCCCCACCGCTATAGTTTTCATCCCCCTCAGACTCACCAGATGAGCTCTGGGGTAACTGAGCCTGTGCTGGTGTGAGAGGCACGCTTGAGGACCCACAACCCCCCTCCACACCAGTAACTGAACTCCTGTGGGAGTCAACCTCTCCAGACGCCATTTGGGCAAATCTGTCCTGATTAACCAGTTTCTCAGCAAAAGGCCCTCCAGCCGCAATAATATGCTGTTTCTTTGCCTCCAAATCTTCTATGTCCCTCTTAAGGGCTTTAGCCATGGCAATGCACTCCTGTCTTTTCTTCTGGGGTGCACTGCTCACTGCCACTTTTAAAGATTTCAGCTGCTGCCGCTTAGCCTTCAGCTCCCTTGAAGCCTCCTCAAAGGCACTAAGCATGGCCGATATACGGGAGCCAAAAGTCTGCAGGTTCTCACCTGGTCTCTGGATTCCCCAGCCGAGTCCAGCTTGCTGGTCACACCGCTCGGGTACACCACTTCCTCCCCCACGCTGCACACAGCCTCCACGGCTGCTGCCGATCTCATGTCCGGACTGGGGGGCAGAGGCTACAAGGCTACAGCCCCTGCTGGATCTTCTCACCCCCAGCTCTGCTGATACTTTCCTGGCCGGTTGAGAACTCCCCCTGCCCCCCGCCGGCCTCTCCCGGGGGGCAGGAGCACGAGGCTCCATGCAAGACGCCGAGACTCCCAAGCCCAGCACAGGTGTTGATTCTGGGCTTGATTGAAAGGGACTCCTCCCGGACACGGACCTCCTGGTTCTCAGGCGGAGCTGCAAACAGACACGTCCGATCGTGATTGTCTCTGTTGCTGAATGAGCTCGGACGCTATTCAACTCTAATATAAGAGAGACTCACTAACTTCATGTAGGAACACCGTTACTTTGTCTCCTAACTCATTTTTCTAACAAGACAACCTCAATGATAAGACACACACTGTTTTCAATGCATTTCTTGCTAAAAGAGCTAAGATCGTGATTGTCTCTGTTGCTGAATGAGCTCGGACGCTATTCAATTCTAATCTAAGAGAGACTCACTAACTTTATGTAGGAACACCGTTACTTTGTCTCCTAACTCATTTTCCTAACAAGACAACCTCAATGATAAGACGCGCACTGTTTTCACTGCATTTCTTGCTAAAAGAGCTAAGATCGTGATTGTCTCTGTTGCTGAATGAGCTAGGACGCTATTCAACTCTAATCTAAGAGAGACTCACTAACTTCATGTAGGAACACCGTTACTTTGTCTCCTAACTCATTTTCCTAACAAGACAACCTCAATGATAAGACGCACACTGTTTTCAATGCATTTCTTGCTAAAAGAGCTAAGATCGTGATTGTCTCTGTTGCTGAATGAGCTCGGACGCTATTCAATTCTAATCTAAGAGAGACTCACTAACTTCATGTAGGAACACCGTTACTTTGTCTCCTAACTCATTTTCCTAACAAGACAACCTCAATGATAAGACGCACACTGTTTTCAATGCATTTCTTGCTAAAAGAGCTAAGATCGTGATTGTCTCTGTTGCTGAATGAGCTAGGACGCTATTCAACTCTAATCTAAGAGAGACTCACTAACTTCATGTAGGAACACCGTTACTTTGTCTCCTAACTCATTTTCCTAACAAGACAACCTCAATGATAAGACGCACACTGTTTTCAATGCATTTCTTGCTAAAAGAGCTAAGATCGTGATTGTCTCTGTTGCTGAATGAGCTAGGACGATATTCAATTCTAATCTAAGAGAGACTCACTAACTTCATGTAGGAACAACGTTACTTTGTCTCCTAACTCATTTTCCTAACAAGACAACCTCAATGATAAGACGCACACTGTTTTCAATGCATTTCTTGCTAAAAGAGCTAAGATCGTGATTGTCTCTGTTGCTGAATGAGCTAGGACGCTATTCAACTCTAATCTAAGAGAGACTCACTAACTTCATGTAGGAACACCGTTACTTTGTCTCCTAACTCATTTTCCTAACAAGACAACCTCAATGATAAGAGGCACACTTTTCAATGCATTTCTTGCTAAAAGAGCTAAGATCGTGATTGTCTCTGTTGCTGAATGAGCTAGGACGCTATTCAACTCTAATCTAAGAGAGACTCACTAACTTCATGTAGGAACACCGTTACTTTGTCTCCTAACTCATTTTCCTAACAAGACAACCTCAATGATAAGACGCACACTGTTTTCAATGCATTTCTTGGTAAAAGAGCTAAGATCGTGATTGTCTCTGTTGCTGAATGAGCTCGGACGCTATTCAACTCTAATCTAAGAGAGACTCACTAACTTCATGTAGGAACACCGTTACTTTGTCTCCTAACTCATTTTCCTAACAAGACAACCTCAATGATAAGACGCACACTGTTTTCAATGCATTTCTTGCTAAAAGAGCTAAGATCGTGATTGTCTCTGTTGCTGAATGAGCTAGGACGCTATTCAACTCTAATCTAAGAGAGACTCACTAACTTCATGTAGGAACACCGTTACTTTGTCTCCTAACTCATTTTCCTAACAAGACAACCTCAATGATAAGACGCACACTGTTTTCAATGCATTTCTTGCTAAAAGAGCTAAGATCGTGATTGTCTCTGTTGCTGAATGAGCTAGGACGCTATTCAACTCTAATCTAAGAGAGACTCACTAACTTCATGTAGGAACACCGTTACTTTGTCTCCTAACTCATTTTCCTAACAAGACAACCTCAATGATAAGACGCACACTGTTTTCAATGCATTTCTTGCTAAAAGAGCTAAGATCGTGATTGTCTCTGTTGCTGAATGAGCTCGGACGCTATTGAACTCTAATCTAAGAGAGACTCACTAACTTCATGTAGGAACAGCGTTACTTTGTCTCCTAACTCATTTTCCTAACAAGACAACCTCAATGATAAGACGCACACTGTTTTCAATGCATTTCTTGCTAAAAGAGCTAAGATCGTGATTGTCTCTGTTGCTGAATGAGCTAGGACGCTATTCAACTCTAATCTAAGAGAGACTCACTAACTTTATGTAGGAACACCGTTACTTTGTCTCCTAACTCATTTTCCTAACAAGACAACCTCAATGATAAGACGCACACTGTTTTCAATGCATTTCTTGCTAAAAGAGCTAAGATCGTGATTGTCTCTGTTGCTGAATGAGCTAGGACGCTATTCAACTCTAATCTAAGAGAGACTCACTAACTTCATGTAGGAACACCGTTACTTTGTCTCCTAACTCATTTTCCTAATAAGACAACCTCAATGATAAGACGCACACTGTTTTCAATGCATTTCTTGCTAAAAGAGCTAAGATCGTGATTGTCTCTGTTGCTGAATGAGCTCGGACGCTATTCAACTCTAATCAAAGAGAGACTCACTAACTTCATGTAGGAACACCGTTACTTTGTCTCCTAACTCATTTTCCTAACAAGACAACCTCAATGATAAGACGCACACTGTTTTCAATGCATTTCTTGCTAAAAGAGCTAAGATCGTGATTGTCTCCGTTGCTGAATGAGCTAGGACGCTTTTCAACTCTAATCTAAGAGAGACTCACTAACTTCATGTAGGAACACCGTTACTTTGTCTCCTAACTCATTTTCCTAACAAGACAACCTCAATGATAAGACGCACACTGTTTTCAATGCATTTCTTGCTAAAAGAGCTAAGATCGTGATTGTCTCTGTTGCTGAATGAGCTAGGACGCTATTCAACTCTAATCTAAGAGAGACTCACTAACTTCATGTAGGAACACCGTTACTTTGTCTCCTAACTCATTTTCCTAACAAGACAACCTCAATGATAAGACGCACACTGTTTTCAATGCATTTCTTGCTAAAAGAGCTAAGATCGTGATTGTCTCTGTTGCTGAATGAGCTAGGACGCTATTCAACTCTAATCTAAGAGAGACTCACTAACTTCATGTAGGAACACCGTTACTTTGTCTCCTAACTCATTTTCCTAATAAGACAACCTCAATGATAAGACGCACACTGTTTTCAATGCATTTCTTGCTAAAAGAGCTAAGATCGTGATTGTCTCTGTTGCTGAATGAGCTCGGACGCTATTCAACTCTAATCTAAGAGAGACTCACTAACTTCATGTAGGAACACCGTTACTTTGTCTCCTAACTCATTTTCCTAACAAGACAACCTCAATGATAAGACGCACACTGTTTTCAATGCATTTCTTGCTAAAAGAGCTAAGATCGTGATTGTCTCTGTTGCTGAATGAGCTAGGACGCTATTCAACTATAATCTAAGAGAGACTCACTAACTTCATGTAGGAACACCGTTACTTTGTCTCCTAACTCATTTTCCTAACAAGACAACCTCAATGATAAGACGCACACTGTTTTCAATGCATTTCTTGCTAAAAGAGCTAAGATCGTGATTGTCTCTGTTGCTGAATGAGCTCGGACGCTATTCAATTCTAATCTAAGAGAGACTCACTAACTTCATGTAGGAACAGCGTTACTTTGTCTCCTAACTCATTTTCCTAACAAGACAACCTCAATGATAAGACGCACACTGTTTTCAATGCATTTCTTGCTAAAAGAGCTAAGATCGTGATTGTCTCTGTTGCTGAATGAGCTCGGACGCTATTCAATTCTAATCTAAGAGAGACTCACTAACTTCATGTAGGAACAGCGTTACTTTGTCTCCTAACTCATTTTCCTAACAAGACAACCTCAATGATAAGACGCACACTGTTTTCAATGCATTTCTTGCTAAAAGAGCTAAGATCGTGATTGTCTCTGTTGCTGAATGAGCTAGGACGCTATTCAACTATAATCTAAGAGAGACTCACTAACTTCATGTAGGAACACCGTTACTTTGTCTCCTAACTCATTTTTCTAATAAGACAACCTCAATGATAAGACGCACAGTTTTCAATGCATTTCTTGCTAAAAGAGCTAAGATCGTGATTGTCTCTGTTGCTGAATGAGCTAGGACGCTATTCAACTCTAATCTAAGAGAGACTCACTAACTTCATGTAGGAACACCGTTACTTTGTCTCCTAACTCATTTTCCTAACAAGACAACCTCAATGATAAGACGCACACTGTTTTCAATGCATTTCTTGCTAAAAGAGCTAAGATCGTGATTGTCTCTGTTGCTGAATGAGCTAGGACGCTATTCAACTCTAATCTAAGAGAGACTCACTAACTTCATGTAGGAACACCGTTACTTTGTCTCCTAACTCATTTTCCTAACAAGACAACCTCAATGATAAGACGCACACTGTTTTCAATGCATTTCTTGCTAAAAGAGCTAAGATCGTGATTGTCTCTGTTGCTGAATGAGCTAGGACGCTATTCAACTCTAATCTAAGAGAGACTCACTAACTTCATGTAGGAACACCGTTACTTTGTCTCCTAACTCATTTTCCTAATAAGACAACCTCAATGATAAGACGCACACTGTTTTCAATGCATTTCTTGCTAAAAGAGCTAAGATCGTGATTGTCTCTGTTGCTGAATGAGCTCGGACGCTATTCAACTGTAATCTAAGAGAGACTCACTAACTTCATGTAGGAACACCGTTACTTTGTCTCCTAACTCATTTTCCTAACAAGACAACCTCAATGATAAGACGCACACTGTTTTCAATGCATTTCTTGCTAAAAGAGCTAAGATCGTGATTGTCTCTGTTGCTGAATGAGCTAGGACGCTATTCAACTCTAATCTAAGAGAGACTCACTAACTTCATGTAGGAACACCGTTACTTTGTCTCCTAACTCATTTTCCTAATAAGACAACCTCAATGATAAGACGCACACTGTTTTCAATGCATTTCTTGCTAAAAGAGCTAAGATCGTGATTGTCTCTGTTGCTGAATGAGCTCGGACGCTATTCAACTCTAATCTAAGAGAGACTCACTAACTTCATGTAGGAACACCGTTACTTTGTCTCCTAACTCATTTTCCTAACAAGACAACCTCAATGATAAGACGCACACTGTTTTCAATGCATTTCTTGCTAAAAGAGCTAAGATCGTGATTGTCTCTGTTGCTGAATGAGCTAGGACGCTATTCAACTATAATCTAAGAGAGACTCACTAACTTCATGTAGGAACACCGTTACTTTGTCTCCTAACTCATTTTCCTAACAAGACAACCTCAATGATAAGACGCACACTGTTTTCAATGCATTTCTTGCTAAAAGAGCTAAGATCGTGATTGTCTCTGTTGCTGAATGAGCTCGGACGCTATTCAATTCTAATCTAAGAGAGACTCACTAACTTCATGTAGGAACAGCGTTACTTTGTCTCCTAACTCATTTTCCTAACAAGACAACCTCAATGATAAGACGCACACTGTTTTCAATGCATTTCTTGCTAAAAGAGCTAAGATCTTGATTGTCTCTGTTGCTGAATGAGCTAGGACGCTATTCAACTATAATCTAAGAGAGACTCACTAACTTCATGTAGGAACACCGTTACTTTGTCTCCTAACTCATTTTTCTAATAAGACAACCTCAATGATAAGACGCACAGTTTTCAATGCATTTCTTGCTAAAAGAGCTAAGATCGTGATTGTCTCTGTTGCTGAATGAGCTAGGACGCTATTCAACTCTAATCTAAGAGAGACTCACTAACTTCATGTAGGAACACCGTTACTTTGTCTCCTAACTCATTTTCCTAACAAGACAACCTCAATGATAAGACGCACACTGTTTTCAATGCATTTCTTGCTAAAAGAGCTAAGATCGTGATTGTCTCTGTTGCTGAATGAGCTAGGACGCTATTCAACTCTAATCTAAGAGAGACTCACTAACTTCATGTAGGAACACCGTTACTTTGTCTCCTAACTCATTTTCCTAACAAGACAACCTCAATGATAAGACGCACACTGTTTTCAATGCATTTCTTGCTAAAAGAGCTAAGATCGTGATTGTCTCTGTTGCTGAATGAGCTAGGACGCTATTCAACTCTAATCTAAGAGAGACTCACTAACTTCATGTAGGAACACCGTTACTTTGTCTCCTAACTCATTTTCCTAACAAGACAACCTCAATGATAAGACGCACACTGTTTTCAATGCATTTCTTGCTAAAAGAGCTAAGATCGTGATTGTCTCTGTTGCTGAATGAGCTAGGATGCTATTCAACTCTAATCTAAGAGAGACTCACTAACTTCATGTAGGAACACCGTTACTTTGTCTCCTAACTCATTTTCCTAATAAGACAACCTCCATGATAAGACGCACACTGTTTTCAATGCATTTCTTGCTAAAAGAGCTAAGATCGTGATTGTCTCTGTTGCTGAATGAGCTCGGACGCTATTCAACTCTAATCTAAGAGAGACTCACTAACTTCATGTAGGAACACCGTTACTTTGTCTCCTAACTCATTTTCCTAACAAGACAACCTCAATGATAAGACGCACACTGTTTTCAATGCATTTCTTGCTAAAAGAGCTAAGATCGTGATTGTCTCTGTTGCTGAATGAGCTAGGACGCTATTCAACTATAATCTAAGAGAGACTCACTAACTTCATGTAGGAACACCGTTACTTTGTCTCCTAACTCATTTTCCTAACAAGACAACCTCAATGATAAGACGCACACTGTTTTCAATGCATTTCTTGCTAAAAGAGCTAAGATCGTGATTGTCTCTGTTGCTGAATGAGCTCGGACGCTATTCAATTCTAATCTAAGAGAGACTCACTAACTTCATGTAGGAACAGCGTTACTTTGTCTCCTAACTCATTTTCCTAACAAGACAACCTCAATGATAAGACGCACACTGTTTTCAATGCATTTCTTGCTAAAAGAGCTAAGATCGTGATTGTCTCTGTTGCTGAATGAGCTAGGACGCTGTTCAACTCTAATCTAAGAGAGACTCACTAACTTCATGTAGGAACACCGTTACTTTGTCTCCTAACTCATTTTCCTAACAAGACAACCTCAATGATAAGACGCACACTGTTTTCAATGCATTTCTTGCTAAAAGAGCTAAGATCGTGATTGCCTCTGTTGCTGAATGAGCTAGGACGCTATTCAACTCTAATCTAAGAGAGACTCACTAACTTCATGTAGGAACACCGTTACTTTGTCTCCTAACTCATTTTCCTAACGAGACAACCTCAATGATAAGACGCACACTGTTTTCAATGCATTTCTTGCTAAAAGAGCTAAGATCGTGATTGTCTCTGTTGCTGAATGAGCTAGGACGCTATTCAACTCTAATCTAAGAGAGACTTACTAACTTCATGTAGGAACACCGTTACTTTGTCTCCTAACTCATTTTCCTAACAAGACAACCTCAATGATAAGACGCACACTGTTTTCAATGCATTTCTTGCTAAAAGAGCTAAGATCGTGATTGTCTCTGTTGCTGAATGAGCTCGGACGCTATTCAACTCTAATCTAAGAGAGACTCACTAACTTCATGTAGGAACACCGTTACTTTGTCTCCTAACTCATTTTCCTAACAAGACAACCTCAATGATAAGACGCACACTGTTTTCAATGCATTTCTTGCTAAAAGAGCTAAGATCGTGATTGTCTCTGTTGCTGAATGAGCTCGGACGCTATTCAACTCTAATCTAAGAGAGACTCACTAACTTCATGTAGGAACACCGTTATTTTGTCTCCTAACTCATTTTCCTAACAAGACAACCTCAATGATAAGACGCACACTGTTTTTCATGCATTTCTTGCTTAAGGAGCTAAGTTTGTGATTATCTCTGCTGCTGAATGAGCTAGGAGGTTATTCAGCTCATATCTAAAAGAGATCAACTGACTTCATGTAGAAACACTGATATTTTGCCTCCCAGCTCAGATCTAAAAGAGACAAACTGACTTCATGTAGAAACACTGTTATTTTGCCTCCTAACTCATTTTCCTAACAGGACAACCTCAATGATAGGCAATGATAGACGCACATTGTTCTTCATGCATTTCTTGCTAAAGGAGCAAAGTTTGTGATTGTCTCTGTTGCTAAACGAGCTAGAAGGATATTCAGCTCAGATCTAAAAGAGACCAACTGATTCCATGTAGAAACACTGTTACTTTGCCTCCTAACTCATTTTCCTAACAAGAGAACCTCAATGATAGGGATTGTTAGACGCACATTGTTTTTCATGCATTTCTTGCAAAAGGAGTTAAATTCGTGATTATCTCTGTTGCTGAATGAGCTAGCAGGTTAGTCAGCTCAGATCTAAAAGAGACCAACTGACTTCATGTAGAAACACTGTTTCTTTGCCTCCTATCTCATTTTCCTCATTAGACAACCTCAATGATAGGCAATGATAAACACACATTGTTTTCCATGCGATTCTTGCTAAAGGAGCGACGTTCGTTACTATCTCTGTTGCTGAATGAGCTAGGAGGTTATTTAGCTCAGATCTAAAAGAGATCAACTGACTTAATGTAGAAACACTGTTACGTTGCCTCCTAACTCATTTTCCTAACAAGACAACCTCAATGATAGGCAATGATAGACGCACATTTTTTTCCATGCATTTCTTGCTAAAGGAGCTGAGTTCGTGATTATCTCTGTGGCTGGACGAGCTAGCAGGTTATTCAGCTCAGATCTAAAAGAGATCAACTGAATTCATGTAGAAACACTGTTACTTTGCCTCCTAACTCATTTTCCTAAACAGATAACCTCCATGATAAGACGCACATTGTTTTCCATGCATTTCTTGCTTAAGGAGCTAAGTTCGTGGTTATCTCTGTTGCTAAATGAGCAAGCAGTTTATTCAGCTAAGATCTAAAAGAGACCAACTGATTTCTTGTAGAAACACTGTTAATTTGCTTTCTAACTCATTCTCCTCATTAGGAAAATTTTCCTCATTATAAGAGGCACATTGTTTTCCATGCATTTCTTGCTTAAGGAGCTAAGTTCGTGATTAACTCTGTGGCTGGAAGAGATAGCAGGCAATTCAGCTCAGATCTATAATAGACCAACTGATTTCATGTAGAATCACTGTTACTTTGCTTCCTAACTCATTTTCCTAACAAGACAACCTCAATGATAGACAATGATAGACGCACATTGTTTTCCATGCATTTCTTGTTAAAGGGGCAAAGTTCGTGATTATCTCTGTTGCTGAAAGTGCTAGGAGGTTATTCAGTTCAGATCTACGAGAGACCAACTGACTTCATGTAGAAACACTGTTATTTTGCCTCCGAACTCATTTTCCTAACAAGACAACCTCAATGAAAGGCAATGATAGACGCACATTGTTTTCCATACATTTCTTGTTAAAGGAGCTAATTTTGTGATTATCTCTGTTGCTGAATGAGTTAGCAGGTTATTCAGCTCAGGTCTAAAAGAAACCAACTGACTTAATGTAGAAACACTGTTACTTTGCCTCCGAACTCATTGTTCTAACAAGACAACCTCAATGATAGACGCCCATTGTTTTCCATACATTTCTTGCTAAAGGAACTAATTTCGTGATTATCTCTGTTGCTGAATGAGTTAGCAGGTTATTCAGCTCAGATCTATGAGAGACCAAATGACTTCATGTAGAAACACTGTTATTTTGCCTCCTAACTTATTTTCCTAACAAGGCAACCTCAATGAAAGACGCACATTGTTTTCCATGCATTTCTTGCTAAAGGGGCAAATTTTCGTGATTATCTCTGTTGCTGAATGTGCTAGGAGGTTATTCAGTTGAGAACTATGTGGCTAGACGAGATAGCAGGCAATTTAGCTCAGATCTAAAAGAGACCAACTTATTTCATGTAGAAACACTGTTACTTTTCTTCCTAACTCATTTTCCTAACAAGACAACCTCAATGATAGGCAATTATAGACGCACATTGTTTTCCATGCATTTCTTGCTTAAGGAGCTAAGTTCGTGATTATCTCTGTTGCTGAATTAGCTAGGAGGTTATTTAGCTCACATATAAAAGAGACCAACTGACTTCATGTAGAAACACTGTTATTTTGCCTCCTAACTCATTTTCCTAACAAGACAACCTCAATGATAAGACCCACATTGTTTTTCATGCATTTCTTGCTAAAGGAGCTAAGTTTATGATTATCTCTGTTGCTGAATGTGCTAGGAGGTTATTTATTTCAGATCTACGAGAGACCAACTGACTTTATGTAGAAACACTGTTACTTTGCCTCCTATCTCATTTTCCTCATTAGACATCCTCTATGATAGGCAAAGATGGACGCACATTGTTTTCCATGCATTTCTTGCTAAAGGAGCTAAGTTCGTGATTATCTCTTTTGCTGAATGAGCTAGCAGATTATTGAGCTCAGATCTAAAGGAGACCAACGGATTTCATGTAGAAACACTGTTACTTTGCCTCCTAACTCAGATCTAAACGAGACAAACTGACTTCATGTCGAACCACTGTTATTTTGCCTCCTAACTCATTTTCCTAACAAGACAACCTCAATGATAAGACGCACATTGTTTTCCATGCATTTCTTGTTAAAGGAGCTAAGTTTATGATTATCTCTGTTGCTGAATGTGCTAGGAGGTTATTTAGTTCAGATCTACGAGAGACCAACTGACTTCATGTAGAAACACTGTTACTTTGCCTTCTAACTCATTTTCCTCATTAGACAACCTCAATGATAGGCAATGATAGACGCACATTGTTTTCCATGCATTTCTTGCTACAGGAGCTAAGTTCGTGATTATCTCTGTAGCTGAATGAGCTAGGAGGTTATTCAGCTCATATCTAAAAGAGACCAACTGACGTAATGTAGAAACACTGTTACTTTGCCTCCTAACTCATTTTCCTAACAAGACAACCTTAATGATAGGGATTGATAGACGCACATTGTTTTCCATGCATTTCTTGCTAAAGGAGCTAAGTTCGTGATTATCTCTGTTGCTGAATGAGCTAGCAGGTTATTTAGCTCAGATCTAAAAGAGACCAACTGATTTCATGTAGAAACACTGTTACTTTGCCTCCTAACTCATTTTCTTCATTAGACAACATCAATGATAGGCAATGACAGATGCACATTGTTTTCCATGCACTCTTTTTATATAAATTTATAAACAATTAACTCAAATTTCATATCAACAAGCATCCTCCCAAAGTAACTTATACTGCCCAAACCTGGCCAACAACCACACATACCATAGTAAATTGTACTTTACCAAAATAAATATAAATATAAATAAATAAATATTTATATTTTTTAATTTTTTAAATTTATATATATATATATATATATATATATATATATTTATTTTATTTTTTTTTATTATTATTATTATTATTATTAATATATATCCTATATATCCTATGCTATATTGTATTCTATGAACTCACTCCCATTTTTACCCTGGCTAACATCTCGCCTCATGTCCATGTCATGTCCGCATAGTCCAGATGTTGACCACCACACAAAAAAAAAGAAAAGAAATCCAACAAGATTCCATAGCCCGCATGTCCCCATGTCTCCATGTCTTTGGGCTGAATCAGCTGGAAAGAAAACGATGAAAAAGAAATTGCACTGCACACCTACACCCCTCCCCCCATTTCCCCCACCCAACCTATTCTGGTCCCACTATCTAACCATAGTGCAACAACTAAAACAGCAAACAACAACTTCAATAACTTTAATAAGAGAAACAAAGCACTCATTAAACCCGAAGGCTCAAGTTTAGTGTCTATAAGCCTTTTTTTTTTAAAAAAACACTTTTATTTCAAAACAAAAAGACTATCGAGTGACACTCTAGCCCACAACCAGGAAAGGAAAGAGCAAAACTAAGGCACAGAGAAATTAAATCCCCTCCAAAGAAGGGCTGCCCTGTCTGTGCGCAGCCTTACGCCTTCCAAAGATCGCACCTTCACCAGGTCACCCATAATGTTCCTAACAACCTCTTCCACTGGGAGGATTTTTTGCTGAGTAGTCAGACTACATCGTGCATTCCACATGCAATACCTTACCACTACGCTTACTAGAAATAAAGTGTTCCGGTCTCTTCCACCAAGGTCTCTGAATGCTCCATAGGCCCACTCAGCATAAGAAAGGCTGGCTAAACCTCTCCAGCCAATTGAGGCACCCGCCCATTTGTATACCTCTGCATTAAAGGGACAATGAAGCAGGAAGTGATCCATACTTTCTAGTATGCCACCACACTGTTCCCGAGGACAGCCTCGATCATCAGTGTTTCTGAACTTCAAATTGTCCCTCACATGCAGTTTTCCATCGAAGCAGCGCCAAGTGAAGTCCGAAAACTTCTTAGGGATTCTTACTGAGTTTAAAAGCTTTAGCCCCACCCCTAGATCCCGACTTGGGCAATCTTTGAGTACCAGGGGCTTCTGAAAGTGGGACAACAGAACCCTCTTGTCAAGCAATCTCCTGATCTCACCCAACTGCAGACCCCACCGGCGGATCACCTTCAAAACCGGGGCGACATAAGACGGAAGATATCCATGCCGTGTACGTAAATCTTCCACTCGCCCTCCTGACTCCCATTGCTGGAAGAAAGGCCGAAACCATTCCTTACAGGAGAATACCCACGGAGGAGCCCTCTCTTTCCAGAGGTTCGCTAGGTTCATCTTAAGAAAAGTGTTCGCTAAGAACACAACAGGGTTGACCATACCCAACCCTCCTAGTCTCCTCGTGCGGTAAGTAACCTCCCACTTGACTAGGTTTAGTTTATTCCCCCATAACAGTTGGAAGAACAAACCGTAGACCCGCTTCCAGAGAGGCTCTGGCAACATACACACACTGCCCAGGTATATTAACAACGGTAGCAAATAGGCCTTTGCCAGGTGAACCCTTTCCCTCAGGGTCAAAGACCAAAGACCCTTCCATTGGTTGACCTTTTGGGTTGCATTGTCCAGTATACCTTCCCGAGTGGGGTAATGCCCCATGTCAAATTCAATGCCCAAGATTTTTGCAGACCCCTGAGGTTTTGGGAGAGTGTCCGGAAGATCAAACTCGGGATCCTCCTCTCCCAACCAGAGACATTCACACTTTTCATGGTTGATCATGGACCCGGATGCCTCCGAGTAGCGGTCAACCTCAGACATCACCATTTCCGTCTCCCCTCCCGAGGACACGAAGACGGTGACATCATCAGCATACGCCACCATCCTCAGGGTGGCCTCTGGATCCTCCCGGCTAATCCTGACTCCCACCAATGGACCATTATCAATCCTCCTAAGGAAGGGATTGATAGCGAACACATATAATAGTGGGCTCAGAGGACAACCCTGGCGGGCTCCAGACCCCACCTCAAAAGGTTGCCCAACCGTTTACAAGGGGGAAGGTCTCAGCCCCAGCATATAAGGTCTGAAGCCAATTAACAAACCCACCCGGTAGACCTTACCGCAAAAGTACCGACCAGAGGTACTCATGGCTGACTCTGTCAAAGGCTTTCGCCTGATCTAAGGACAGCATATACCCCTTCCAGTTACCTGCCTTTCCCTGCTCCACTGCCTCCCGGACACAGAGCACAGCACTAAAAGTACTTTGGCCTGGAACAGAGCAATGCTGGGCCCCTGAAAGAAGCCGGGGTGCGAACTGCACCAGCCGATTAAATAGGACCTTTGCCAGAACCTTCCTGTCTGTATTGAGAAGCGCTATGGGCCGCCAGTTCTCAATTCATGACGGGTCCTTACCCTTTGATAGAATGATTAGGGCTGACCTCCTCATTGACTTTGGCAAAGCGCCCGAGGAAAGACACTCGTTAAAAACCTCAGTCAAGAGGGGAATTAAATTTCCTTTAAAGGCAATGTGGATATCCTGGTCTCTTTCAAAAATAAAATGTCAGCTTCAACCCGGCTGAGAAAATCAAAGGCTGCAAATCTAGCCATATTAGACTTAATGCTAGCCACATTAATGGAGGCTAGCGTCAACGGAGTGAGTGCCGCCATAGAGAATGATTAAATTAGACAGCCTTCTTCTTGCCACCCTTCCCTCCATCCCCATCTGAGGAGGATCCCTTTCCCCTTTTAAATGAGGGTCCACTTGTATCCATTTTTTTTCCCTTTTTCTTTTTCTTACAGGTCTCATCTTCAGATTCCAGGCCAGCCTCCTCCCCTGAAGACAGTGGTCTCTGCAAGGGAGAAGACTCAGCGCCCTCTCTCTGCCCCACCTCCTCCTCTTCTTCCTCTTCTGAGGAAGGGGATATGTCCCTAAGAACTTGGTAGCGATTTGAGGTAAAGCCAGAACGGCCGCAGGTTTCTGCTTCCTTCGATCGGGTTGCAAGGGATTTTGACCTGCCAGTACCCAGTTTGTGGCCCTCAGCTCCACCCTCCCTCTTCTCCTCCCCTGCACTTTCATAACAGGAGAGGCCAGAGGAAAGGCTTTGCTCCTCCCTCTCGATCCTTCCTAGCTCCTCGTCCGCCTCCTCGTCCCTCGTGGTCTCTGTCACATCCCTTTCAGTACGGGGCTCAGGACATGCTTCAGAACTTAATCTTTGCACCCCTTGCTCCCTCTGTTTCCTCCGCTCGGCCCCTCGCCTCAGCTGAGAGAGAGACTTCTTCCTCGACCCCTTTGCTCCCCCACCTCCGCCACCCCCCACCACTGAAGGATTGCTCCCCTCCAGGTGTAGGACTGCATTGGCAAAGGAGCGCGGGCACCGGCTGAACGGGTGACCCAACTCACCACAGAGGTGACAGCGAATATCTCCACAGTCTGCAGCAAGATGTCCAGACCCCCAGCAGAGTGAGCACCTCCGCACATTACAGTTTGCACTGAGGTGGGAGGGGTCACCGCACCTGTGGCAGAGCTTCGGCTGTCCCTGGTAGAAGACTAGAATGCAATCTCTACCCAGGAAGGTTGATGAGGGAATATGGGTAACACTATGGTCCGAACGCTTAAGCCTCACCATAAACGTCCAGGCCCCCGACCAGATCCCATATTCATCCAGATTCCTTTTTGGGACCTCCACCACCTCTCCATATCTGCCCATCCAGGTCATGATATCAATGCAAGACACGTTACGAGTCAGCACGGTCACTTTCTTGATCCCATTTTGACGGGTTACTGCTTGTACCGCAAAGTCCAGCCATTCCGGCTGAGCCTTCACCAGTTCGTAATTCGCCCAGAAGACCTCAAAACCCTCCGGGTGAACAAAACTGATGTCAAACTCAGGGGTCCCATGAGGATTTATTAAAGCATAGATGTCCCTGGCCTTGAAGCCCATCTTAAGCAAGAGTTCCACCACCCTTTTCCTTGGGGGGAAACCATCATTACCATGATTACCTAAGACGGACGACATTCCTCCTTGAGACCCCCTGCCCACCTGTAGGGAGTGACCAAACTACCTCCCCTTCCCTTCTCTCTTGGAAGGCCCCTAGACCATGCCTCTCAATCCAAAAGGACAGGTCCACCTGCTGACCATCCACTGTCATGGTACTTTCCCCAGCACGCAAAGCTTCGAGAAGGCGCCTTTGCAATGTGCCGTCCCCGGAATCTGAAGATGGGCGCTGTCCCGGGGCCCCACCCGCCACACTGGCATAAATTCTGCCAACCGTGCTCCTATTTGGAGCCTCCATTCTACCTGCACCACTACCTCCAGGCCACACCACCTCTTCACTCACACTTACATCCATACTGGCCAGGTTTGGGGGGGAGACTTCCTGTTCGTCCACGTCACCAGTAATCTCGGATGAAAGTCCCTGCCCTCAACTGGCAGTACCTGGAACTGATTTTTTCTGCTTTCCCATTATGGGAGAGGGCAGGACAGGGACATCCTCTGCAGAGACCACATCCTCCCTAGTAGAAGCTGAGGAAGATGCATTTGTGGTCCCTGGCACCATCGAAGCACTACCCCCTGCCTCATGAGGAAGACTTGCTGCACCAGCACCCTTTTTTACACACTATTTGGCTTCACCACCATTTTACCACCATGCCGCCAGAGACGGTGCCCTTCGCCACAATCATAGCCATTTCGCTCTCCCCGCTTTTATATGCCTGTTCCACCACAGAAACAGAGGTGTGCACTGCGGGACCCGCTCCCTTTACAGGGGGTGAGTTGTGATGCACATAAACTAGCTTCACCTCCTCTTTCACCTTCAACTTTTTCTTTGGGGAAGACCTCGACCTCTTCCTCTTTCCCTCTAGATGTTCCTCCGGACCAGGGTTGTCCCCAAATGAGAAACCCTCAAGATGCACTGGGGACTCTAACTTCCTTATTTGGGCCATCAGAGCCCCACCGCTATAGTTTTCATCCCCCTCAGACTCACCAGAGGAGCTCTGGGGTAACTGAGCCTGTCCTGGTGTGAGAGGCATGCTTGAGGACACACAACCCCCCTCCACACCACTAACTGAACTCCTGTGGGAGTCAACCTCTCCAGACGCCATTTGGGAAAATCTGTCTTGATTAACCAGTTTCTCAGCAAAAGGCCCTCCAGCCGCAATAATCTGCTGCTTCTTTGCCTCCAAATCTTCTATGTCCCTCTTAAGGGCTTTAGCCATGGCAATACACTCCTGTCTTTTCTTCTGGGGTGCACTGCTCACTGCCACTTTTAAAGATTTCAGCTGCTGCCGCTAAGCCTTCAGCTCCCTAGAAGCCTCCTCAAAGGCACTAAGCATGGCCGATATACGGGAGCCAAAAGTCTGCAGGTTCTCACCTAGTCTCTTTATTCCCCAGCTGAGTCCAGCTTGCTGGTCACAACGCTCAGGTACACCACTTCCTCCCCCACGCTGCTCACAGCGATGGACTCCACGGCTGCTGCCGATATCATGTCCGGACTGGGGGGCAGAGGCTACAAGGCTACAGCCCCTGCTGGATCTTCTCACCCCCAGCTCTGCTGATACTTTCCTGGCCGGTTGAGAACTCCCCCTGCCCCCCGCCGGACTCTCCCGGGGGGCAGGAGCACCAGGCTCCATGCAAGACGCCGAGACTCCCAAGCCCAGCACAGGTGTTGATTCCGGGCTTGATTGAAAGGGACTCCTCCCGGATACGGACCTCCTAGTTCTCAGGCTGAGCTGCAAACAGACACGTCAGTTCGTGATTATCTCTATTGCTGAATGATCTAGGAGGTTATTTAGCGCAGCTCTAAAAGAGACCAACTGACTTCAAGTATAAACACTGTTATTTTGCCTCCTAACTCATTTTCCTAACAAGACAACCTCAATGATAGACAATTATGTACACACATTGTTTTCCATGCATTTCTTGCTAAACGAGCAACGTTCGTGTTTATCTCTGTTGCTGAATGAGCTAGGAGGTTATTTAGCTCACAACTAAAAGAGACCAACTGACTTCAAGTATAAACACTGTTATTTTGCCTCCTAACTCATTTTCCTAACAAGAAAACCTTAATGATAGGCAATGAAAGACGCTGATTGTTTTCCATGCATTTCTTGCTTAAGGAACTAAGTTCATGGTTATCTCTGTTGCTCAATGAGCTAGCAGGTTATTCAGCTCATATCTAAAAGAGACCAACTGACTTAATGGAGAAACACTGTTACTTTGCCTTCTAATTCATTTTCCTAACAAGACAACCTCAATGATAGGCAATAAAAGACGCACATTGTTTTCCATGCATTTCTTGCTAAAGGAGCTAAGTTCGCGATTATCTCTGTTGCTGAATAAGCTAGGAGGTTATTTAGCTCACAACTAAAGGAGACCAACTGACTTCAAGTATAAACACTGTTATTTTCCGTCCTAACTCATTTTCCTAACAAGACAACCTCAATGATAGGCAATAAAAGACGCACATTGTTTTCCATGCATTTCTTGCTAAAGGAGCTAAGTTCGCGATTATCTCTGTTGCTGAATAAGCTAGGAGGTTATTTAGCTCACAACTAAAGGAGACCAACTGACTTCAAGTATAAACACTGTTATTTTCCGTCCTAACTCATTTTCCTAACAAGACAACCTCAATGATAGGCAATTATGGACGCACATTGTTATCCATGCATTTCTTGCTAAAGGAGCTAAGTTCGTGATTATCTCTGTTGCTGAATGAGCTAAGAGGTTATTTAGGTCATATCTAAAAGAGACCAACTGACGTAATGTAGAAACACTGTTACTTTGCCGCCTAACTCATTTTTCTAACAAGACAACCTCAATGATAGGGATTGATAGATGCACATTGTTTTCCATGCATTTCTTGCTAAAGGAGCTAAGTTCGTGATTATCTCTGTTGCTGAATGAGCTAGGAGGTTATTTAGCTCACAACTAAAAGAGACCAACTGACTTAATGTAGAAACACTGTTATTTTGCCTCCTAATTCATTTTCCTAACAAGACAACCTCAATGATAGGCAATAATAGACGCACATTGTTTTTTATGCATTTCTTGCTAAAGGAGCTAAGTTTGTGATTATCTCTGTTGCTGAAAGAGCTAAGAGGTTATTCAGCTCAGATCTAAAAGAGACCAACTGACTTAATGTAGAAACACTGTTACTTTGCCTCCAAACTCATTTTCCCAACAAGACAACCTCAATGATAGGCAATTATGGACGCACATTGTTTTCCATGCATTTCTTGCTAAAGGAGCTAAGTTCGTGATTATCTCTGTTGCTGATTAAGTTGGAGGTTATTTAGCTCACATCTAAAAGAGACCAACTGACTTCATGTAGAAACACTGTTATTTTGCATCCTAACTCATTTTCCTAACAAGATAACCTCAATGATAGGCAATGAAAGACGCCCATTGTTTTCCATGCATTTCTTGCTGAAGGAGCTAAGTTCGTGATTATCTCTGTGGCTGGACGAGCTAGCAGGTTATTCAGTTCAGATCTAAAAGAGATCAACTGACTTCATGTAGAAACACTGTTACTTTGCCTCCTAACTCATTTTCCTCATTAGACAACCTCAATGATAGACGCACATTGTTTTCCATGCATTTCTTGCTAAAGGAGCTAATTTCGTGATTATCTCTGTTGCTGAATGAGCTAGGAGGTTATTCAGCTCAGATATAAAAGAGACCAACTGACTTAATGTAGAAACACTGTTACTTTGCCTCCTAACTCATTTTCCTAACAAGACAACCTCAATGATAAGAAGCACACTGTTTTCCATGCATTTCTTGCTTAAGGAGCTAAGTTCGTGATTATCTCTGTTGCTGAATTAGCTAGCAGGTTATTTAGCTCACATCTAAAAGAGACCAACTGACTTCATGTAGAAACACTGTTATTTTGCCTCTTAACTCAGATCTAAAAGAGACAAACTGACTTCATGTAGAAACACTGTTATTTTGCCTCCTAACTCATTTTCCTAACAAGACAACCTCAATGAAGACGCACACTGTTTTCTATGCATTTCTTGTTTAAGGAGCTTTGTTCGTGATTAACTCTGTGGCTGGACGAGATAGCAGGTAATTCAGCTCAGATCTAAACAAGACCAACTGATTTCATGTAGAAACATGGTTACTTTGGATCCTAACTCATTTTGTTAACAAGACAACCTCATTGATGGGCAATGATAGACACACATTGTTTTCCATGCATTTCTTGCTAAAGGAGCTAAGTTCGTGATTATCTCTATGCTGAATGAGCTAGCAGATTATTCAGCTCAGATCTAAAAGAGACCAACTGATTTCATGTAGAAACACTGTTACTTTGCCTCCTAACTCATTTTCCTCATTAGACAACCTCAATGATAGGCAATTGTTTTCCATGCTTTTCTTGCTAAAGGAGCTAAGTTTGTGATTATCTCTGTTGCTGAATGAGCTAGGATGTAATTCAGCTGATATTTAAGAAAGACCAACTGACTTAGAAAAGTCCTTCCCGGGCCTTAACAAGTCCTGCCAAGGCCTTATCGAATCCTGCCAGTGCCTTAACACGTCCTGCAAGTGCCTTAACAAGTCCTGCAAGTGCCTTAACAAGTGCTTCCTAGGCCTTATCAATACCTTTCAGAGCCTTAGCAAGTCCTGTCCGGGCTTTAACATGTCCTGCCTGGCCTTATCAAGATTTTCCAAGGCCTTAACATTTCTTGCCAGGACCTTAACAAGTCCTTCCAGGGCCTTAAGTTCTTCCAGGGCCTAACCAAGTCCTGCCCAGGGCTTAACAAGTCCTTCCCGGGCCTTAACAAGCCTTGCCCAAGCCTTAGCAAGTCCTGCTAGGGCCTTAAAAAGTCCTTCCCAGAACTTAAAAACTCCTGCCTTGGCCTTAGCAAATCCCACAAGGGCCTTAACAAGTCTTGTGTGGGCCATAGCAAGTCCATCACGGACCTTAACAAGCCCTTTTTGGGGCCTTAACAAGTCCTGCCCCGGGAGTTAACAAATCCTGCAAGTGCCTAAACAAGTCCTGCAAGTGCCTTAACAAGTCCTTCCTAAACCTTAGCAAGACCTTCTAGAGCCTTTTTTAAGTCTTGTCCGGCCTTAACAAGTCTCTACCAGGCCTTAACAGGTACTGCCCGGGCCCTATCAAGTCCTTTCCGGGCCTCAACAAGTTTTGCACTGGCCTTAACATGTCCTTCACTGGCCTTAACAAGTTCTTCCAGGGCAGTAACAAGTCCTGACCAGGCCTTAACAAATCCTTAACAAGTCTTGCTCGGATTTAAAAGTCCTGATCGGGCCTTAACAAGTCTTGCATGGGCCTTAGCAAATCCTCCACTGGCCTTAACAAAGTCCAGCCCGGGCCTTAACAAGTCCTTCCCGGGCCTTAACAAGTTTCCCGGGCCAAAACATGTACTTCCCGGGCCTTATTAAGTACTTACCGGGCCTTATCAAGTCCTTCCGAGCCTTAGCAAGTCCCACCCGGGCCTTAACAAGTCTTGCATGGACCTTAGCAAGTCCTTCACTGGCCTTAACAAAGTCCAGCCCGGGCCTTAACAAGTCCTTACCGAGCCTAAACAAGTCCTGTCCGGGTCTTAACAAGTCCTGCCCGGGCCTTGACGAATCCTTCCCAGGCCTTAACAAGTACTGCCAAGGCCTTATCGAATCCTGCCAGTGCATTAACAACTGCTCGGCCTTAACAAGACCTGACCAGGCCTTAAAAAGACCTGAGAAAGAAAAAACAAAAACAACAACGGAAGAGGACGGCGCCTCCCGTAATAACGTAGAGACAAGTAGGTTCCGATTACGGTGAGAAAGGTGGAGGCTCACCTGGTAACCACTTGGGTACAAATGGTATTAGAGATCCAGTGGGGGGAAGGATTCTTATTAGTGCGGAGGTTATATTCTTAGGTTACTGCAGCCACTCGTAGGCCCTCCGAAAACCGGTGACCGAAGGTACCGTGAGGTAAATGATACAGAAATAGAAAAAATGGAGAGGGCCAGGTGGATGCGCTTGTAACCAAACAGAAATCTCCAAATGTAGTAAATTACACGATATTTATTGGTAGCAGTAAAATTCGATGGTAACGCGTTTCGGGGAGACCCCTTCGTCAGACCAAAACTAATAAAATAAATACATAAAACAGATGGAATACAGAGTGTAAGCATAAATCAATTCATACATAGAGAATTAAAACATAGTGAATTAAAACTACGGAGGGAGTGAATACATAAAATTGATGCAAGGAATACAGTAGTAAATAGAGTGTAGAGTAGGGAACTGGGAAAGCATAGGGTAGGAAGTGGGTTACTAAAACATTCATATGATAGCACTAAAAAACATATAAGATTAAATATGCACAAAAGAGGGTAATGATGGTATGATTAGCTAGGTAATTAGAACCTGATGTGGAGTAGTAAGTAGTAATGAGAAGCAATTAAAACTTGGAACAAGTGTAGAAGGAATTAAATAAATAAATGAATAGGTAAATAGATACTTAGTAGATGATGAAGTATACATATAAGGGAGTTAGAATAAGATAATGGAAGGAAGGAGCGATGAAAATGAGGTAAATGAATTATATAATATATTAGGTAGAAAGGAATAGTTGAAAGGCATATATAGCACCATGAATAATAATAATAAAATAGCTGTAAAGAAAGTACTGATAGGGAAATCAAACTATAAAAAACTTACATGCGAGCGCTGAGTCGGAACTCAGACTAAATGGGAAAGCACAAAGAGCACCATGAGAAATGATTTCATTAATAGCTATAAATAATATAAATTATAACTACAAGACAGCTAAAATCTAAGGATATAGTGGAAGGATGAAGTCTATCAAACTTACATGGGAGACCTGAGAGGGAGCTCAAGCGGTCAGCTGCTGTAGCGGGCGCGCGGGGAATCGGTCAGTTATGGGGATGAGAACGCCGGCGCCTGTGTGTAAGGCAGCGGGAGCCGGTGCATGCGCGCTCGGGTTGGTGCAGCAGCGCGTGAGTAGAGAAGGAGTAGAGGATGACGATGTGTGAAGGATAGAATGGGAGACAACCAGTGGTGACAGCATGGGTGGAACTAAAAGGAATGATGACCATTATGGGTAATATAGTGTAATTAAGGAGAAAAGAAGTAGTGGTTTGCAATAAATAGAAGTATTAAAAAATGGGCTATAGTTAATGAGAGAAGGATGTATAAGAATAACAATATAAATAAGAATAACTGAATACATCCATAATGTTAATAAAAGCTTACATAACAATGTATTGTACTGATCCTGTTAAGTAAAATTAAAATCGGATACATGTAGATATAATACAGTAAATTAATAAATTAATACATACATAGAAGGCATGTATATCTATGCACAGTTCAATAGGTGAGTAGTAAGTGGGGTACATAAAAGGACAAAGAGCACATGATCATTATTATTGAGTAGAAATATATGGTGACAGTAGGTGAATAGGAACCATATATTGTAATATGAGGAAAGTGTAAATGAAAAAGGTAGCTGGTCACAGGGAGGAAGCAAAGGGGTGTTGTGGAGAATTACTTGTTATTAAAAAATATTTTCAAGGGATTCGTTGAGACCAGCTGGCATGAGGCACTGCAGTTTATAGATCCAGTACATTTCACGTTTCTTTAAATAATTAAAACGCTGAAAGGTGGAGGAACTTATATGTTCAATCGGTGTTATACTGAATTCCCTATAATTCTGTTTGTGATGAAGGGCCGCATGTCTTGATATACTATGGAGGAGAAAACCGTTAGTAATATTACTCCGATGTTTATTCATTCGATCTCTCAATGGTTGGATCGTGCGGCCAATGTATTGAAGTTTACAAGTGCATTCAATCAGATAGATTACAAAATTGGAGCTACAATTAAGAAAACTTTTGATTTCGAAACTCTCTCCAGTAGTATTGGATTGAAAAGTGGTCCTTCTGTGATGGATGGTTTCGCAGCACTTACAGAGGTTGTGACCACATCTGTAACTGCCTACGACTTTCGGAAAAAATGATGGGGCGGTTCTGGTTTTTTTGGAGGTGCGTAGGCGGCTTGGTGCCAGAATATTATTTAGGTTGAGCGGTAGTCTGAAGGTGATGGTGGGGTGAGTAGAGATATTGTTTTTGAGGTAAGGGTCGTGGAGCAAAAGATTCCAGTGTTTTCTGAGAATGTGCTTGATTTTACCACCATCATTGGAATAGGTGGTGATAAAATTGGCTTGGTTGAAAGATTCTCCGGTCTTCCTTATGCTAGGTTTAAGGCATTCATCTTGGCTTAGGGCGCCTTAGCGCATGCGGAGGAGATAAGAGGAGGTGGATAGCCTTTGGCTTTGAACCTATCTTTTAAGACTGTGATCTGTGAATTATAGTCGTCGTTGGTGGTACAATTACGCCTTATTCTTTTAAATTGGCCAAAGGGTATATTTGTTTTCCATTTTTTGAAATGATTGCTTGTGAAATCTAAATAACTGTTACTGTGGACAGATTTAAAATAGGTTTTAGTATGGATTTTCTGGTTGACCTGAAAGACCGTAACATCAAGAAATTCAGCAAAGTTGGGTGTGATATTAGATGTAAATTGCAAACCCCACTCATTGGTGTTAAGATCGTCAATGAAGTCTAAAGCCTCCTTCTCGCTCCCCTTCCAGATAATAAAAATGTCATCTATATATATCGCTTATAGACCACACATTTGTCATAGGATGAGTGTGTGAAGATGTTCTGTTCTTCGAAGAGCCCCACATATAAATTCGCGTAGCTAGGGGTGAATTTGCTACCCATCGCTGTGCCTCTTTTTTGGATGAAAATCTGGTCGCAAAAAGAGAAATAATTGTGATTGAGAATAAAAGTAATCGCCCTCAGGATAAAGTTGCTCTGGGTGACAGACATGTTGGGGTCTCGAGAGAGGAATTGAGAGGTTGCGTGTATGCCCAAGTCATGGGGAATTACAGTATAGAGGGAGGAGATGTCCATTGTAATGAAAAGATAGGAATCTACCCAAGGGACTGGAAGAACGTGTCTAATTAGATCTGAAGTGTCTAGGGTAAAGGAATTGACATATTTTTGCAGGAACAGATCTACATAGTGGGACAGATTGGCCGTGAGGAAATTAATCCCAGAGATGATAGGACGTCCAGGTGGGTTGGTGGCATTTTTATGGACCTTAGGCAAATAGTAGAACGTTGCCGTCGCTGGTTCTTCAATTTTAAGGTATTGAAGCTCCTTTTTGGAAAGGACTCCTGATTTAAAGCCCTCGTCCAGGAGTGTATATAGTTGCGACTTGAACTGGTGTGTAGGATTCTTTTCCAACTTTGAATAGAAAGCAGTGTCAGACAGGAGGCGAAAGGATTCTTTGACGTAATCGGATTTGTTAAGGAGGACAATCCCACCCCCTTTATCAGCGGGTTTAATAATGACCTCATTGTTGGTGGATAAGAGTTTGAGGGCCTTCTTTTCTTTGGTTGTTAGATTGTTTCTGTATGTATTTAAATTCTTTTGATTTTGTTTATTAGACTTAAGATCCTTGAAATCGGACGAGACTAGCATGTAAAATGTTTCAATGTAATTACCCTTATGGTGTGTGGGGTAAAAAGTGGACCTTGGTTTCAGATCTGTATGTATAATTGATGTGGGGTTGGGTGTGGATTGTTTGGTGGTGGTAGTGTACTCTTCAATGTTGTCCTGTTTGGGATTTACCATATTGAAATGTCTTTTTAAAGTTAATTTACGGATAAATCTGTTCAAGTCTACAAAGAGTTCAAAATCGTCTGAAGTCGACGAGGGACAAAACGAGAGGCCCTTCTCTAGTGTTTTAGTCTCAATTTCGTTAAGGACATAATTCGAGAGATTGAAGATTTTAACCAGGTTAACAGAGTTGGCTTTTTCAATGTCATCAGTTGTTGGGAGGATCGGGGGGCTGGATGTCTGTAGAGTGGTAGTATCCAAACCAGAATTTACTTAAATCTCTTGAGTTTCGGTGTCTCTATCAGGGATTCTTCTTCTGAGGATGGACAGCAAGGATCTACGTTTGCCTCCTCTACTACCTCTCTTGTGAGGTTTTTTCTTTTTACACATAAAGGGGCTGCCATGTGTACCGTTTCTCTTGTGTTGAGATTCGGTGGATAGTGGAACGTAGGTGTCTTTTTTGCTATCTTGGGGAAGTCCTAAAAAAAGAAGAGCTTGACTCATTGGTGGAAGGGGGGTCCTGTAGTGGATCTATGGGGTGTCCTCCATTACGGGAGGTCACTCGTGGGGTGAAAAACAGGGCTTCCTCTTGTGGACTATCGGGTGCCAGACTACTGTCATGTACAATGAGAATGGATGCATTAGGTTTAATTCACTATGTTTTAATTCTCTATGTATGAATTGATTTATGCTTACACTCTGTATTCCATCTATTTTATGTATTTATTTTATTAGTTTTGGTCTGACGAAGGGGTCTCCCCGAAATGCGTTACCATTAGAGATGAGCAAGCACTAAAATGCTCGGGTACTCGTTATTCGAGACGAACTTTTCCCGATGCTCGAGTGCTCGTCTCGAATAACGAGCCCCATTGAAGTCAATGGGAGACTCGAGCATTTTTCAAGGGGACCAAGGCTCTGCACAGGGAAGCTTGGCCAAACACCTGGAAACCTCAGAAAAGGATGGAAACACCACGAAAATGGACAGGAAACAGCAGGGGCAGCATGCATGGATGCGTCTGAGGCTGCTTAATCGCACCATTATGCCAAAATTATGGGCAACAGCATGGCCATGACAGAGTGACCGAATGAGGCTAGATAGCATCTAAAACATCCAATAATTGACCCTGACACTATAGGGGACGGCATGCAGAGGCAGCGGCAGCAGTGGCAGGCTAGAGAGTCTCATGGCGACATACCCTAAATGGACTCAGGTTTCACCAAAGGAGGTGAAATGATTTCCTATGTGAACAAAAGGTTGACGGTATATTTAGTCGATAACACAGCATGGTGGCGACATAGTGACCAAGTTCCATAACACAGCTCTTTTGATAAGGGGACGACATGTGGAGGCAGCCATGGAGACGACTTCCATGATTAAGAGCGACAGTATGGGGCATTCATATTGCGCTGCTATGATTGCAACTTCAGGTCTCCAGCAGGCGGCGACAGATGGGCCGAGTTCCACTATGTATCTGGTGAAACACCTGAAAATTCTGCCTGACACAGCTCGTTTGATAAGGGGATGATGTGCTGCATATCCTCTCGTGCTCCAGCGTCTGGGGTATAGAAAGTTGAAATGAGACATTGGTGGACGCTGTGGAGGATCGTGGATGCAAAATGGACAGGAAACAGCAGGGGCAGCGTGCATGGATGCCTCTGAGGCTGCCTTATCTTGGGATGGAGCTGGCGGTCCACTGCCAGACGAGCTTTCGCCAATCCAAGCCCCTGTCTCTAGGCTACTCCCCAAACAGCACTTCTAAGAACCTTTTGTATAAGATCAAGTGTAGTAGCGTTCTTATAAGTTTAGGATATGGCGGGTGAGGGGAATGTAAACAGATGCGCAAGAAGCGCTGAAATAATATTGGTAAATGATAAAAGTTTGCCAGTATATTTTGTGGATTACACAGCAGGGTGGCGACATAGTTAACAAGTTTGATGTGGAAGCCATGAAAACAACCCAAAATTCTGACCGACACAGCTCGTTTGATAAGGGGACGATGTATGGAGGCAGTGAGCTAGTAGTAGATTAAAGGTGCCGCAGTTAAAACTATGTTAGTTGGATCTTGAGATGGAGCTGGCGCTCCGCTGCCAGGCGAGCTTTCGCCAATCCAAGCCCCTGTCTCTAGGCTACTCCCCAAACAGCACTTCTAAGAACCTTTTGTATAAGATCAAGTCTAGTAGCGTTCTTATAAGTTTGGGATATGGCGGGTGAGGGGAATGTAAAAAGATGCGCAAGAAGCGCTGAAATAATATCGGTAAATGATAAAAGTTTGCCAGTATATTTTGTGGATTACACAGCAGGGTGGCGACAAAGTTAACAAGTTTGATGTGGAATCCATGAAAACAACCCAAAATACTGCCTGACACAGTTCGTTTGATAAGGAGACCATGTATGGAGGCAGCTATATGGACGACTTTTGGAGGCAGCTATGGCGATGACGTGTGGAGGTAGCAATGGAGACAACGTGTGGAGCCAGCTAAAAAGACAACATGTGGAGGCTGCTATGGAGACAATTTAATTTGGATAGTGCCTGTATGTGGCAGTCCAAAAAAGTTTTCAAACCAGAGGAGCAGGTAGGTGGTCCTCCAGAAAAATTAAATAAATTAAGTGCCTGCATTTGGCAGTACAAAAAAGTTTTCAAACCAGAGGAGCAGGTAGGTGGTCCTCCAGAAAAATTAAATAGATTGAGTGCCTGTGTGTGGCACTCCCAAAAATTGCTTAAAACAGAAGACCGGGTAGGTGGCCCTCCAGAAAGATTAAATACATAGAGTACTATAGCTAGAGCCAGTTGGCCCTGGCAAAAAATAGCCAGTTTCCTATGCTTTAGTGTACAAAGAGGAGGAGAAGGAGGACAATGAGGAGGAGTGCATACATTATTCAGGTTGAGCTTCTTTCACCTGGTGGAGAATGAAAATCCGGAGAAATCCAGGCTTTATTCATCTTGACAAGCGTCAGCCTGTCAGCGCTGTCAGTCGACAGGCGTGTACGCTTATCGGTGATGATGCCACCAGCTGCACTGAAAACCCGCTCGGACAACACGCTAGCGGCAGGGCAGGCAAGAACCTCCAAGGCGTACAGCGCCAGTTCGTGCCACATGTCCAGCTTTGAAACCCAGTAGTTGTAGGGAGCTGTGTGATCATTTAGGACGATGGTATGGTCAGCTACGTACTCCCTCATCATCTTTCTGTAAAGATCAGCCCTACTCTGCCGAGACTGGGGACAGGTGACAGTGTCTTGCTGGGGTGACATAAAACTGGCAAAGGCCTTGTAAAGCGTACCCCTGCCAGTGCTGGGAAAGCTGCCTGCTCACCTACTCTCCTTCGCTACTTGTCCCGCAGAAGTACGCCCTCTGCCGCTAGCGCTGTCAGAAGGGAAATACTGTTTCAGCTTGTGCACCAGGGCCTGCTGGTATTCATGCATTCTCACACTCCTTTCCTCTCCAGGGATGAGAGTGGAAAGATTTTGCTTGTACCGTGGGTCCAGGAGAGTGAATACCCAGTAATCTGTGCTGGAATAAATTCTTTGAACGCAAGGGTCACGGGATAGGCAGCCTAGCATGAAATCTGCCATATGTGCTAGAGTCCCAACGCGCAAGAATTCACTACCCTCACTGGCCTGACTGCCCATTTCCTCCTCCTCCAACTCCTGTTCTTCTGCCCATACACGCTGAACAGTGAAGGACTGAACAATGGTCCCCTCTTCTGTCTCGTCAACATTCTCCTACTCTTCCTCCTCATCCTCCTCCACCTCCTCCGCAGACTTAAGGGTGCTTTGGCTATCAACAAGGGAATCTTCTTCCCCCGTCTCTTGTGACGAGCGCAAAGCTTCCGACTTCATGCTGACCAGAGAGTTTTTCAACAGGCCAAGCAGCGGGATGGTGAGGCTGATGATCGCCACTGACCATCTGTGTTGACTCCTCAAAGTTACTCAGCACCTGACAGATATCAGACATCCACGTCCACTCCTCATTGTAGACTTGAGGAAGCTGACTGACCTGACTACCAGTTCTGGTGGAAGTTGACATCTGGCAGTCTACAATCGCTCTGCGCTGCTGGTAAACTCTGGATAACATGGTTAATGTTGAATTCCACCTCGTGGGCACGTCGCACAACAGTCGGTGAGCGGGCAGTTAGTGCGGCGCTGCGCTGTCCTGAGAGTGGCAGCATCTGTGCTGGACTTCCTGAAATGCGCACAGATGCGGCGCACATTCGTGAGCAAATCAGACAGATTGGGGTATGTCTTGAGGAAACGCTGAACTATGAGATTTAACACATGGGCCAGGCATGGCACATGTGTCAGTCTGCCGAGTTGCAGAGCCGCCACCAGGTTACGGCCGTTGTCACACACAACCATGCCTGGCTTCAGGTACAGCCACAGATCAGTCTGCGCCGTGATGCCCTGTAATAGCTCTTGGGCGGTGTGCCTTTTATCGCCTAGGCTCAGCAGTTTGAGCACCGCCTACTGTCGCTTAGCGATAGTACTGCTGCTGTGCCTAGAGCTACCGACTGATGGCGCCATGCCCACGGAGGGTAATTCGGAGGAAGAGGAGGTGGAGGAGGGGTGGGAGGAGGAGGAGGCATAGTAGGCCTTTGAGACCTGGACCGAGGTAGGCCCCGCAATCCTCGGCGTCGCTAGTATATGAGCAGCCCCAGGGTCAGACTCGGTCCTAGCCTCCACCAAGTTAACCCAATGTGCCGTCAGCGATATATAGTGGCCCTGCCCGGCAGCACTCGTCCACGTGTCCGTGGTCAGGTGGACCTTGTCAGAAACGGCGTTGGTCAGGGCACGGATGATGTTCTCTGACACGTGCTTGTGCAGGGCTGGGATGACACATCGGGAAAAGTAGTGGCGGCTGGGGACCGAATACCGAGGGGCGGCCGCCGCCATGAGGTTTCGAAAGGCCTCGGTCTCTACCAGCCTATAGGGCAGCATCTCCAGGCTAAGCAACTTGGAGATGTGGACGTTGAGGGCTTGGGCGTGTGGGTGGGTTGCGCTATACTTCCTTTTGCGCTCCAGCGTCTGGGGTATGGAGAGCTGAAAGTTTGCGGATGCTGTGGAGGATCATGGAGGCGAAGATGGGGTTTTCGCACGGGAGGTGTTTGGGCCGTGGTCCGGGGCAGGGGGCTGACTAGCAGATGACACAGGGGAAGGAGCAGTGGTGTTCCCGGCCGGAGGTGAACGGGCTTGGTGCCATTGAGTGGGGTGTTTAGCATTCATATGCCTGCGCATACTGGTGGTAGTTAAGCTAGTAGTGGTGGAACCCCTGCTGATCCTGGTTTGTCAAAGGTTGCACACCACAGTCCGTCGGTCATCCAGTGTTTCTTTAAAGAACCTCCAGACTTCTGAAAATCTAGCCCTCGCCACGGGAGCTTGACTACGGGCAACATTTGGCGCTGATGCACCAGCTCTGGCCCTGCCTCTCCATCTGGCCCCACCACTGCCTCTTCCAACCTGTTCTGCTATAGGACTCGCCTCCGTCTCAGAAGCACTGTGTTCACCCGGCCTATCAACCCAGCTTGGGTCTGTCACCTCATCATCCTCCGATCCCTCAGTCTGCTCCCCCCTCGGACTTCCTGCCCTGACAACAACTTCACCACTGTCTGACAACCGTGTCTCCTCATCGTCCGACACCTCTTTACACACTTCTTCCACTACGTCAATAATGTCATCATCACCCACAGACTGCGACCGGTGGAAAACCTGGGCATCGGAAAATTGCTCAGCAGCAACCGGACAAGTGGTTTGTGACTGTGGGAAGGGTCCAGAAAACAGTTCCTCAGAGTATGCCGGTTCAAATGCCAAATTTTGCTGGGAGGGGGCAGACTGGGGGGAAGGAGGCTGAGGTGGAGGAGCTGGAGGAGTGCTGATTTCGGTGACATGGGTGGACTGCGAGGAAGACTGACTGGTGGACAAATGGCTAGAAGCATTGTCCGCAATCCACGACATCACCTCTTCGCACTGTTCTGGCCTCAACAGTGCTCTAGCACGAGTCCCAGTAACTTGAGACATGATGAACCTAGGGAGTGTAGCTCTGCGGCGTTCCCCCGCTCCCTCATCAGCAGGTGGTGTCTCACCCGCCCAGGACCACGGCCTCTGACCCCTGCAGTAGTTGGACGCCCACGTCCACGCCCTCGTCCTCTACCCCTAGCCCTCGGGTTAAACATTTTCAAAATTAAAGTGTAAACTTCAAATTTTTTTTTTTATGTGTTTTTTGTGTTTTTTTTTTTAACAAAATGATGCTATCCTATCACTATGGCTAGTTTCTAACCTACACTGACAGCACACAACTGGATTTTGTGCTGTGCCAGATGACTTTGAGTTAAAAGAGAAATAAACGTAAAAAAAAAATAAATCAGCAGACTCGGCGTAATTCAAATCAAACCCCTAATAAATTGTCCCACTTCGGTGTTTGAGGTGGATATGTGTGTCAATAAGAGCTAAACACAACGGTCGCAAGTCTCCCTGCAAATTCCTCACAATATGCTGCTAGCTGCACTACTAATGCCAGCAAGCCCAACCACAAGCAAACTAAAAAAAAAGGAAAATATAACGCTATTGTAGGCCTAAGTAAGCCGTTGGGGTTCTCCTATGGCTATTTTCTAGCCCACACTCAAAGCACACTGCTTTGGCAGATTAATGTGAGTTCTAAAAAGAAATAAACGTAAAAAAAAATAAATCAGCAGACTCGGCGTAATTCAAATCAAACCCCTAATAAATTGTCCCACTTCGGTGTTTGAGGTGGATATGTGTGTCACTAAGAGCTAAACACAACGGTCGCAAATCCCCCTGCAAATTCCTCACAGTATGGTACTAGCTGCACTACTAATGCCAGCAAGCCCAGCCACAAGCAAACCAAAAAAAAAAGTAAAATATAACGCTATTATAGGCCTAAATAAGCCGTTGGGGTTCTCCTATGGCTATTTTCTAGCCCACACTTAAAGCACACTGCTTTGGCAGATTAATGTGAGTTCTAAAAAGAAATAAACGTAAAAAAAAAATAAATCAGCAGACTCGGCGTAATTCAAATCAAATCCCTAATAAATTGTCCCACTTCGGTGTTTGAGGTGGATATGTGTGTCACTAAGAGCTAAACACAACGGTCGCAAGTCCCCCTGCAAATTCCTAACAATATGGTACTAGCTGCACTACTAATGCCAGCAAGCCCAGCCACAAGCAAACCAAAAAAAAGGAAAATATAACGCTATTGTATTGTATTAAATTGGATATGTGTGTCACTAAGAGCTAAACACAAGTCTCCCTGCAAATTCCTCACTATATGGTACTAGCTGCACTACTAATGCCAGCAAGCCCAGCCACAAGCAAACCAAAAAAAAAGGAAAATATAATGCTATTGTATTGTATTGAGGTGGATATGTGTGTCACTAAGAGCTAAACACAAGTCTCCCTGCAAATTACTCACAATATGGTACTAGCTGCACTACTAATGTCAGCAAGCCCAGCCACAAGCAAACCAAAAAAAAGGAAAATATAACGCTATTGTATTGTATTGGGGTGGATATGTGTGTCACTAAGAGCTAAACACAAGTCTCCCTGCAAATTACTCACAATATGGTACTAGCTGCACTACTAATGCCAGCAAGCCCAGCCACAAGCAAACCAAAAAAAAGGAAAATAAAACGTTATTGTAGCCCTAAGAAGGACTGTTGGGTTCTTGTAGAATCACTCCTGCCTAACACTATTCTAATAGAACACCCTAACGCTTTCCCTGACTAGCAGCAGCTCTCTCCCTAGCGGCATCCAGACAGAGAATGACGCGAGAAGCGCGGGCAGGGGCTAGTCTATTCCAGGGTCACCTGATCAGGCCAGCCAACCACTGCTATCGACGTGTAAGGGTACCACGTCATGCTGGGTGGAGTGCAGAGTCTCCTGGCTTGTGATTGGCTCTGTTTCTGGCCGCCAAAAAGCAAAACGGCGGGAGATGCCATTTTCTCGAGCGGGCGAAATATTCGTCCGAGCAACTAGCAGTTTCGAGTACGCTAATGCTCGAACGAGCATCAAGCTCAGACGAGTATGTTCACTCATCTCTAGTTACCATCGAATTTTACTGCTACCAATAAATATTGTATAATTTACTACATTTGGAGATTTCTGTTTGGTTACAAGCGCACCAACCTGGCCCTCTCCATTTTTCCTATTTCTGTATCACTTAAAAAGACCTGACCGGGCCTTAACAAGTCCTGCCCTGGCCGGAACAAGTCCTTCCATGGCCTTATCAGGCACTGTCCGGGCCTTAACAAGTCCTGCCGGGGCCGTTGCAAGTCCTTCCCAAGACTTAGTCAGTTCTGCCCAGCCCTTATCAAGTGCTTCCTAGGCCTTAACAAGACGTTCTCGGGCTTTAACAAGTTCTTTCATGGCCATAACAAGTCCTTCCTGGGCCTTATCATGCACTGTCCCTGCCTTAACAAGTCATGCACGGGCCATAGCAAGTCCTTCACCGACCTTAACAAAGTCCTGCCCGGGCCTTAACAAGTCCTGCCCGGGCCTTAAAAAGTCTTGCCCGGGCCTTAACAAATCCTTCCCGGGACTTATCAAGTCCTGCCCGGACCGTAAAAAGTCCTTCCCGGGCCTTAACAAGACTTACTCTGGCCTTAACAAGTCCTGCCCGAGCCTTAACACGTCCTGCCCAGGCATTAGCATTTCCTTCCCGGGCAAAAACAAGTCTTGCCCTGGCCTTGGCATTTCCTTCCCAGGCAAAAACAAGTCCAGCCCTGGCCTTAACAAGTCCTGCTCGGGCCTTAACAAGTCCTTCCCAGGGATTATAAGGCCCTGCTGGAGCCTTAGCAAGTCCTGCCAGGGCCTTAACAAGTTCTGCCCAATGTGCTCCGATCCATAGAGACCAACTGACTTCATGTAGAAACACTGCCTCCTAACTCATTTTCCTAAGGAGACAACCTCAATAATAGGCAATGAGAGACGCACATTATTTTCCATGCATTTCTTGCTAAAGAAACTAAGTTCGTGATTATAACTGTTGCTAGGAGGTTATTCAGCTCAGATCTAAAAGAGACAAACTGACTTCATGTAGAAACACTGTTATTTTGCCTCCTGATTTTCCTAACAAGAAAACCTCAATAATAAGACGCATTTTTTTCCATGCATTTCTTGCTAAGGAGCAAAGTTCGGGATTATCTCTGTTGCTGAATGAGCTAGCAGGTTATTCAGCTCAGATCTAAAAGAGACCAACTGACTTCATGTAGAAACACTGTTACTTTGCCTCCTAACTCATTTTCCTAACAAGACAACCTCAATGATAGGCAATGATAAACGCTCATTGTTTTCCATGCATTTCTTGCTTAAAGAGCTAAGTTCATGATTATCTCCGTTGCTGAATAAGCTAGGAGGTTATTAAGCTCAGATCTAAAAGAGACCAACTGACTTCATGTAGAAACACCGCTACATTGCCTCCTAACTCATTTTCCTAACAAGACAACCTCAATGATAAGACGCACATTGTTTTCCATGCATTTCTTGCTAAAGGAGCTAAATTCGTGATTAACTCTGTGGTTGGACGAGCTAGCAGGTTATTCAGTTCAGATCTAAAAGAGATCAACTGACTTCATGTAGAAACACTGTTACTTTGCCTCCTAACTCATTTTCCTCATTAGACAACCTCAATGAAAGACGCCCATTGTTTTCCATGCATTTCTTTCTAAAGAAACTAAGATCGTAATTATCTCTGTTGCTGAATGAGCTAGGAGGTTATTTAGCTCAGATCTAAACGAGACCAACTGACTTCATGTAGAAACACTGCTACATTGCCTCCTAACTCATTTTCCTAACAAGACAACCTCAATGATAAGACGCACATTATTTTCCATGCATTTCTTGCTAAAGGAGCAAAGTTTGTGATTATCTCTGGTGCTGAATGAGCTAGCGGGTTATTCAGCTCAGATCTAAAAGAGACCAACTGACTTCATATAGAAACACTGCTACATTGCCTCCTCACTCATTTTCCTAACAAGACAACCTCAATGATAAGACGCACATTATTTTCCATGCATTTTTTGCTTAAGGAGCTAAGTTCGTGATTATCCCTGTGGCTGAATTAGCTAGCAGGTTGTTCAGTTCAGATCTAAAAGAGACGAACTGATTTCATGTAGAAACACTGTTACTTTGCCTCCTAACTCATTTTCCTCATTAGACAACCTCAATGAAAGACGCCCATTGTTTTCCATGCATTTCTTGCTAAAGGAGCTAAGTTTGTGATTATTTCTGTGGCTGGAAGAGCTAGCAGGTTATTCAGCTCAGATCTAAAAGAGATCAAATGACTTCATGTAGAAACACTGTTACTTTGCCTCCTAACTCATTTTCCTAACTAGACAACCTCAATGATAGGCAATGATAGAAGCACATTGTTTTCCATGCATTTCTTGCTAAAGTGGCAAAGTTCGTGATTATCTCTGTTGCTGAAAGAGCTAGGAGGTTATTCAGTTCAGATCTACGAGACACCAACTAACTTCAAGTAGAAACGCTGTTATTTTGCCTCCGAACTCATTTTCCTAACAAGACAACCTCAATGATAAGACGCACTTTGTTTTCCATGCATTTCTTGCTTAAGGAGCTAAGTTCGTGATTATCTCTGTGGATGAATTAGCTAGCAAGTTATTCAGCTCAGATCTAAAAGAGACCAACTGATTTCATGTAGAAACACGTTTACTTTGCCTCCTAACTCATTTTCCTCATTAGACAACCTCAATGAAAGACGCCCATTGTTTTCCATGCATTTCTTGCTAAAGGAGCTAAGTTTGTGATTATTTCTGTGGCTGGAAGAGCTAGAAGGTTATTCAGCTCAGATCTAAATGAGATCAACTGACTTCATTTAGAAACACTGTTACTTTGCCTCCTAACTCAATTTCCTAACTAGGCAACCTCAATGATAGGCAATGATAGAAGCACATTGTTTTCCATGCATTTCTTGCTAAAGTGGCAAAGTTCGTGATTATCTCTGTTGCTGAATGAGCTAGGATGTTATTCAGTTCAGATCTAAGAGACACCAACTAACTTCATGTAGAAACGCTTTTATTTTGCCTCCGAACTCATTTTCCTAACAAGACAACCTCAATGATAAGACGCACATTGTTTTCCATGCTTTCTTGATTAAGGAGCTAAGTTCGTGATTATCTCTGTGGATGAATGAGCTAGCAAGTTATTCAGCTCAGATCTAAAAGAGACCAACTGATTTCATGTAGAAAAAAGTTTACTTTGCCTCCTAACTCATTTTCCTCATTAGACAACCTCAATGAAAGACGCCCATTGTTTTCCATGCATTTCTTGCTAAAGGAGTTAAGTTCGTGATTTTTTCTGTGGCTGGACGAGCTAGCAGGTTATTCAGCTCAGATCTAAATGAGATCAACTGACTTCATGTAGAAACACTGTTACTTTGCCTCCTAACTCAATTTCCTAACTAGACAACCTCAATGATAGGCAATGATAGAAGCACATTTTTTTCCATGCATTTCTTGCTAAAGTGGCAAAGTTCGTGATTATCTCTGTTGCTGAATGAGCTAGGAGGTTATTCAGTTCAGATCTAAGAGACACCAACTAACTTCATGTAGAAACACTTTTATTTTGCCTCCGAACTCATTTTCCTTACAAGACAAGCTCAATGATAAGACGCACATTGTTTTCCATGCATTTCTTGCTTAAGGAGCTAAGTTTGTGATTATCTCTGTGGCTGAATGAGCTAGCAAGTTATTCAGCTCAGATCTAAAAGAGACCAACTGATTACATGTAGAAACACGTTTACTTTGCCTCCTAACTCATTTTCCTCATTAGACAACCTCAATGAAAGACGCCCATTGTTTTCCATGCATTTCTTGCTAAAGGAGCTAAGTTCGTGATTATTTCTGTGGATGGACAAGCTAGCAGGTTATTCAGCTCAGATCTAAAAGAGATCAACTGACTTCATGTAGAAACACTGTTACGCACTGTTAAACACTGTTACTCCTAACTCATTTTCCTAACTAGACAACCTCAATGATAGGCAATGATAGACTCACATTGTTTTCCATGCATTTCTGTCTAAAGAAACTAAGTTCGTGATTATCTCTGTTGCTGAACGAGCTAGCAGGTTATTCAGCTCAGATCTAAAAGAGACCAACTGACTTCTTGTAGAAACACTGTTACTTTGCCTCCTAACTCATTTTCCTAACAAGACAACCTCAATGATAAGACGCACATTGTTTTCCATGCATTTTCTTCTTAAGGAGCTAAGTTCGTAATTATCTCTGTTGCTGAATGAGCTAGCAGGTTATTCAGCTCAGATCTAAAAGAGACCAACTGATTTCATGTAGAAACACTGTTACTTTGCCTCCTAACTCATTTTCCCCATTAGACAACCTCAATGATAGGCAATGATAGACGCACATTGTTTTCCATGCATTTCTGGCTAAAGGAGCTAAGTTCGTGATTATCTCTTTTGCTGATTGAGCTAGGAGGTTATTCAGCTCAGATCTTAAAGAGACTAACTGATTTTATGTAGAAACACTGTTATTTTGCGTCCTAACTTAGTGTTTCTACATGAAGTCAGTTTGTCTCTTGCAGACCTATTCCTTTAAGTGGGGCTTGAGAAGGGAACATACATGCAGACCTATCCCTTTAAGTGGGGCTTGAGGAGTGAACATACATGCAGACATATCTCTTCAAGTGGGGCTTGAGGAGGGAACATACATGCAGACCTATCCCGTTAAGTGGGGCTTGAGGAGGGGAAATACCTACAGACCTATCCCTTTAACTGGGGTTTGAGGAGGGAACATACATGCAGACCAATCCCTTTCAGTGGGGCTTCAGTAGGGAACATAACTGCAGACCTATCCCTTTAACTGGGGCTTGAGGAGGGAACATACATGCAGACCTATCCCTTTAAGTGGGGCTTGAGGAGGTAAAATGCATAAAGACATTATCTGGGGCTTCTTGTTTTCAAAAGCAACATTCTCAAAGTAGGAAGCGTCTTATGTGCGTCTTATCATTGAGGTTGTCTTGTTTGGAAAATGAGTTAGGAGGCAAAGTAACAGTGTTTCTACATGAAGTCAGTTGGTCTCTTTTAGGTCTGAGCTGAATAACCTGTTAGCTCATTCAGCAACAGAGATAATCACAAACTTAGCTCCTTTAGCAAGAAATGAATGGAAAACAATGTGCGTCTATCATTGCCTATCATTGAGGTTGTCTTGTTAGGAAAATGAGTTAGGATGCAAAGTGTAACAGTGCTTCTACATGAAGTCGGTTGGTCTCTTTTAGATCTGAGCTGAATAACCTGCTGGCTCATTCAGCAACAGAGATAATCACAAACTTTGCACCTTTAGCAAGAAATGCATGGAAAACAATGTGCGTCTTATCGTTGAGGTTGTTTTGTTAGGAAAATGAGTTAGGAGGCAAAGTAAAGTGTTTCCACATGAAGTCAGTTGGTCTCTTTTATGTCGCAGCTGAATAACCTGCTAGCTCATTCAGCAACAGAGATAATCACGAACTTAGCTCCTTTAGCAAGAAATGCATGGAAACAATGTCCGCCTTATCATTGAGTTGTCTTGTTAGGAAAATGATTTAGGAGGCAAAGTAACAGTGTTTCTACATTAACTCAGTTGGTCTCTTTTAGATCTGAGCTGAATAACCTGCTAGCTCATTCAGCAACAGAGTTAATCACGAACTTAGCTCCTTTAGCAAGAAATGAATGGAAAACAATGTGCATCTATCATTGCCTATCATTGAGGTTGTCTTGTTAGGAAAATGAGTTAGGAGGCAAAGTAACAGTGTTTCTACATGAAGTCGTTTGTCTTTTTTTAGATCTGAGCTGAGTAACTTCCTAGCTCATTCAGCAATAGAGATAATCACGAACTTTGCTCCTTTAGCAAGAAATGCATGGAAAACAATGGGGCACATTTACTAAGATCTAATTGGAATGTATAAAAAGTGCTTTCCTCCGACTAGAATGGGATATGCGCCAATTCACTAATTGTGTCACACGCGATGATAAATGTGGCGCATGAGTTGCGCCACAAATGTATGCATAAAAGGTGCATAGCGAGGCTAATTGCACAGCTGGTATCTATCATGGCTCAGCGTCCTGAGCATTGTTCTGGAACTCCCCCGGCAGCAGTGTCCCCAGGCGTATAAGACAATGCGATCCGCAGAGCACGGGAGATGGAGGCGGCGAATCAGCAAGCCCATCCAACATCTGTGGCCCCAGCATCTGCTTCCCCATCTCCTGCTCCGTCTGCTGCTCCATCCGCTGCTCCTGGGGATGCCAGACCACCAGCTGCCGGGGATATGGATACTGGTGGCTCTGGTGCTGAAGACGAGGAGGACCCTGGCCGAGCCAAGAAGGCACGCTTCACGGAACGTGAAACAGAAATATTGGTTGAGGAGGTATTGTGACATTTTTTTTACTTATTTATACTGTGTTGGTGTTCTGTTCTACTCTTTACCCACCGTTGCAGAGTGTTTTTAATGAAGGTTTTTTTTCTTTTGTGGCTTTTGTCTTTTCCAGGTTACCCAAAATTATGACCATCTTTTTGGGAGGCTGGCCTATTCAATTCCCCTGTCAGCCAAACACCACATTTGGCAGGGGATCACAGAGTGGATCAATGGCCTAGGTAAAATTTGCACTTTGAATAGTATTTGAATTTTCTTTGCTCAATTGGATTTTAAATATTCAATATGAGTGGCCTTTGTATAATGTTTTTTTCTTTTTCTTTTGTTTTAAACTTTGCAGGAGTCGAATATTGTACACTTTCTGAAGTGCGCAAGAAGTGGTACAACTGCAGGAGGAGGCTGAAGGCCAAGCTGGCGAAGCACAAAGAGCCAGCTTGGAGGACGGGTGGTGGCCCTAGTGTGGCCATGCGGATGTCGTGGGTGGAGCAGAAAATTTACCAAACCATACACCCCGATCAAACTGAAGGGATCGGGGATTATGATTCGGTTAATCTTGATGTTGGTATGTACATTTTTTATATGTCTCTAATACTAATATTTGCTTTCACTTTCCATAAATATTTTGCAATACTTTTTGTAAGCGGCTTCAGGGGCGTGGAGTAGCCAGACATGAGGCTACACATTGTGGCTACTCCCCGCCCCAGTAGCCTCTTTACTCCTCCTAACCTGACATCATCGGCACGTAGCTCCTTGTAGCTGCGCACCCTTGTCCGAGAAGCCGGAATACTCCGTATGCGCAGTAGCTTTGGCTTTGTTCCCAAGATTGCACAGCCACGTGCCTGCGCTCTGCATAGTCTACCTATGCAGAGTGCAGGAATCGTCATATCTGAAGGTTCGTGGCACGGGACAGGTGAGTCTGCTATGCTTACCAACTAATACAAACAACGACACCACTGCCACCAAAGTAATTTATGGGATTAGGCATATATGTTCGCCTTGGAAATGAGCATGGCCCCCCCCTGGGCAACGAGCATGGCCCACTGCTCCCCCCCCCCTTTTTTTTTTTTTTCCTTCTTTTTGTCTTCCAGGACCAGGCCTGCTGTGGGCTACTTCAGATTCGGTGGACTCCAGCGAGGACCTGTAAATAAATATTGATTAAAATGGCTAACGAGGGTGTGTCTGGTTTTCTTTCAATAAAATATATATTTACAATGATGTGTTTGTGTCATTCTGTATAATTAGCCATAGTAGTGGTGCTGTTTAGTTGACAGTGCTCATTACTAAGGCCTGAACTTACTGTAAAATGGCCATTTTTGTTTTGGCAAAATTTACAGTAACGCAGATTAAATTACCCCGGTACCCACTGCCACCAGGGGTGCTGGGAAGATCCGGGTACAAACCAGCACTTGACCATCTAAAGATGGTCAGTTTCTGGGGCGGCTGCAGGCTGTTATTGTTGCTCTGGGATAGGTTCAACAAGGTGCTGGAAGCATTCCTCAGAGATTTTGGTCCATATTGACATGATGGCATCACACAGTTGCCGCAGATTTGTCGGCTGCACATCCATGATGCGAATCTCCCGTTCCACCACATCCCAAAGATGCTCTATTGGATTGAGATCTGGTGACTGTGGAGGCCATTTGAGTACAGTGAACTCATTGTCATATTCAAGAAACCATTCTGAGATGATTCCAGCTTTATGATGTTGGGTACATTGTGGTCATAAAGGGATGGACATGGTCAGCAACAATACTCAGGTAGGCTGTGGCGTTGCAACGATGCTCAATTGGTACCAAGGGGCCCAAAGAGTGCCAAGAAAATATTCCCCACAACATTAACACCACCACCACCAGCCTGAACCGTTGATACAAGGCAGGATGGATCCATGCTTTCATGTTGTTGACGCCAAATTCTGACCCTACCATCCGAATGTTGCAGCGGAAATCGAGACTCTTCAGACCAGGCAACGTTTTTCCAATCTTCTACTGTCCAATTTCGATGAGCTTGTGCAAATTGTAGCCTCAGTTTCCTGTTCTTAGCTGAAAGGAGTGGCACCCGGTGTGGTCTTCTGCTACTGTAGCCCATCTGCCTCAAAGTTGGATGTACTGTGCGTTCAGAGATGCTCTTCTGCCTACCTTGATTGTAACGGGTGGCGATTTGAGTCACTGTTGCCTTTCTATCAGCTCGAACCAGTCTGCCCATTCTCCTCTGACCTCATCAACAAGGCATTTCCGCCCACAGAACTTCCGCTCACAGGATGTTTTTTCTTTTTCGGACCATTCTCTGTAAACCCTAGAGATGGTTGTGCGTGAAAATCCCAGTAGATCAGCAGTTTCTGAAATACTCAGACCAGCCCTTCTGGCACCAACAACTATGCCACGTTCAAAGGCACTCAAATCACCTTTCTTCCCCATACAGATGCTCGGTTTGAACTGCAGGAGATTGTCTTGACCATGTCTACCGACACCCGAAAAATGAGCCTGACACAGCTCTTTTGATAAGGGGACGACATGTGGAGGCAGCCATGGAGACGACTTCCATGATTAAGAGCCACAGTATGGGGCATTCATATTGCGCTGCTATGATTGCAACTTCAGGTCTCCAGCATGGCGGCGACAGATGGGCCGAGTTCCACTATGTATCTGGTGAAACACCTGAAAATTCTGCCTGACACAGCTCGTTTGATAAGGGGATGATGTGCTGCATATCCTCTCGTGCTCCAGCGTCTGGAGTATAGAGAGTTGAAATGAGACATTGGTGGACGCTGTGGAGGATCGTGGAGGCAAAATGGTCAGGAAACAGCAGGGGCAGCATGCATGGATGCCTCTGAGGCTGCCTAATCTTGGGATGGAGCTGGCAGTCCACTGCCAGACGAGCTTTCGCCTGTCCAAGCCCCTGTCTCTCGGCTCCTCCCCACCCAAAATGGGCCTGGGGGCCAGAAGTGTTTACTTTGAAATAATTATAATATTTCACCTAGGAATAATGGAATAGCATAGTGGTTCTATTTTTAATTGTTTTTACGGAAATGGTTCCATGATTAAGAACGACAGTATGGGGCATCCATATTGCACTACTATGATTGCAACTTCAGGTCTCCAGCATGGCGGCGACAGATGGGCCGAGTTTCACTATGTATCTGGTGAAACACCTGAAAATTCTGCCTGACACAGCTCGTTTGATAAGGGGACGATGTATGGAGGCAGTGAACTAGTAGTAGATTAAAGGTGCTGCAGTTAAAACTATGTTAGTTGGATCTGGCGCTCCGCTGCCAGGCGAGCTTTCGCCAATCCAAGCCCCTGTCTCTCGGCTACTCCCCAAACAGCACTTCTAAGACCCTTTTGTATAAGATCAAGTGTAGTAGCGTTCTTATAAGTTTGGGATATGACGATGAGGGGAATGTAAACAGATGCGCAAGAAGCGCTGAAATAATATCGGTAAATGATAAAAGTTTGCCAGTATATTTTGTGGATTACACAGCAGCGTGGCGACAAAGTTAACAAGTTTGATGTAGAAGCCATGAAAACAACCCAAAATTCTGCCTGACACAGCTCGTTTGATAAAGGGGACCATGTATGGAGGCAGTGAACTAGTAGTAGATTAAAGGTGCTGCAGTTAAAACTATGTTAGTTGGATCTTGGGAAGGAGCTGGCGCTCCGCTGCCAGTCGAGCTTTCGCCAATCCAAGCCCCTGTCTCTCGGCTACTCCCCAAACAGCACTTCTAAGAACTTTTTGTATAAGATCAAGTGTAGTAGCGTTCTTATAAGTTTGGGATATGGCGGGTGAGGGGAATGTAAACAGATGCGCAAGAAGCGCTGAAACAATATCGGTAAATGATAAAAGTTTGCCAGTATATTTTGTGGATTACACAGCAGGGTGGCGACAAAGTTAACAAGTTTGATGTGGAAGCCATGAAAACAACCCAAAATTCTGCCTGACACAGCTCGTTTGATAACGGGACCATGTATGGAGGGAGTGAACTAGTAGTAGATTAAAGGTGCTGCAGTTAAAACTATGTTAGTTGGATCTTGGGAAGGAACTGGCGCTCCGCTGCCAGGCGAGCTTTCGCCAATCCAAGCCCCTGTCTCTCGGCTACTCCCCAAACAGCACTTCTAAGAACTTTTTGTATAAGATCAAGTGTAGTAGCGTTCTTATAAGTTTGGGATATGGCGGGTGAGGGGAATGTAAACAGATGCGCAAGAAGCGCTGAAATAATATCGGTAAATGATAAAAGTTTGCCAGTATATTTTGTGGATTACACAGCAGGGTGGCGACAAAGTTAACAAGTTTGATGTGGAAGCCATGAAAACAACCCAAAATTCTGCCTGACACAGCTTGTTTGATAAGTGGACGATGTATGGAGGCAGTGAACTAGTAGTAAATTAAAGGTGCTGCAGTTAAAACTATGTTAGTTGGATCTTGAGATGGAGCTGGCGCTCCGCTGCCAGGCGAACTTTCGCCAATCCAAGCCCCTGTCTCTAGGCTACTCCCCAAACAGCACTTCTAAGAACCTTTTGTATAAGATCAAGTGTAGTAGTGTTCTTATAAGTTTGGGTTATGGCGGGTGAGGGGAATGTAAACAGATGCGCAAGAAGCGCTGAAATAATATCGGTAAATGATAAAAGATTGCCAGTATATTTCGTGGATTACTCAGCAGGGTAGCGACAAAGTTAACAAGTTTGATGTGGAAGCCATGAAAACAACCCAAAATTCTGCCTGACACAGCTTGTTTGATAAGTGGACGATGTATGGAGGCAGTGAACTAGTAGTAAATTAAAGGTGCTGCAGTTAAAACTATGTTAGTTGGATCTTGAGATGGAGCTGGCGCTCCGCTGCCAGGCGAACTTTCGCCAATCCAAGCCCCTGTCTCTAGGCTACTCCCCAAACAGCACTTCTAAGAACCTTTTGTATAAGATCAAGTGTAGTAGTGTTCTTATAAGTTTGGGTTATGGCGGGTGAGGGGAATGTAAACAGATGCGCAAGAAGCGCTGAAATAATATCGGTAAATGATAAAAGATTGCCAGTATATTTCGTGGATTACTCAGCAGGGTAGCGACAAAGTTAACAAGTTTGATGTGGAAGCCATGAAAACAACCCAAAATTCTGCCTGACACAGGTCGGTTGATAAGGAGACCATGTATGGAGGCAGCTATATGGACGACTTTTGGAGGCAGCTAGGGCGATAACGTGTGGAGGTAACAATGGAGACAACGTGTGGAGGCAGCTAAAAAGACGACATGTGGAGGCTGCTATGGAGACAATTTAATTTGGATAGTGCCTGTATGTGGCAGTTCAAACCAGAGGAGCAGGTAGGTGGTCCTCCAGAAAAATTAAAAAAATTGAGTGCCTGTATGTGGCAGTCCAAAAAAGTTTTCAAACCAGAGGAGCAGGTAGGTGGTCCTCCAGAAAAATTAAAAAAATTCAGTGCCTGTATGTGGCAGTCCAAAAAAGTTTTCAAACCAGAGGAGCGGGTAGGTGGTCCTCCAGAAAAATTAAATAGATTGAGTGCCTGTATGTGGCACTCCCAAAAATTGTTTAAAACAGAGGACCAGGTAGGTGGCCCTCCAGAAAAATTAAATACATAGAGTACTATAGCTAGAGCCAGTTGGCCCTGGCAAAAAATAGCCAGTTTCCTATGCTTTAGTGTACAAAGAGGAGGAGAAGGAGGACAATGAGGAGGAGGAGTGCATACATTATTCAGGTTGAGCTTCTTTCACCTGGTGGAGAATGAAAATCCAGAGAAATCCAGGCTTTATTCATCTTGATAAGCGTCAGCCTGTCAGCGCTGTCAGTCGACAGGCGTGTACGCTTATTAGTGATGATGCCACCAGCTGCACTGAAAACCCGCTCGGACAACACGCTAGCGGCAGGGCAGGCAAGAACCTCCAAGGCATACAGCGCCAGTTCGTGCCACATGTCCAGCTTTGAAACCCAGCTGTGTGATCATTTAGGACGATGGTATGGCCAGCTATGTACTCCCTCACCATCTTTCTGTAAAGATCAGCCCTACTCTGCCGAGACTGGGGACAGGTGACAGTGTCTTGCTGGGGTGACATAAAACTGGCAAAGGCCTTGTAAAGCGTACCCCTGCCAGTGCTGGACAAGCTACCTGCTCGCCTTCTCTCTACTTCTGTCCCGCAGAAGTACGCCCTCTGCCGCTAGCGCTGTCAGAAGGGAAATACTGTTTCAGCTTGTGCACCAGGGCCTGCTGGTATTTATGCAATCTCACACCTGACAGATATCAGACATCCACGTCCACTCCTCATTGTAGACTTGAGGAAGCTGACTGACCTGACTACCAGTTCTGGTGGAAGTTGACATCTGGCAGTCTACAATCGCTCTGCGCTGCTGGTAAACTCTGGATAACATGGTTAATGTTGAATTCCACCTCGTGGGCACGTCGCACAACAGTCGGTGAGCGGGCAGTTGGAGGCGGCGCTGCGCTGCCCTGAGAGTGGCAGCATCTGTGCTGGACTTCCTAAAATGCGCAAAGATGCGGCGCACCTTTGTGAGCAAATCAGACAGATTGGGGTATGTCTTGAGGAAACTCTGAACTATGAGATTTAACACATGGGCCAGGCATGGCACATGTGTCAGTCTGCCGAGTTGCAGAGCCACCAGGTTATGGCCGTTGTCACACACAACCATGCCTGGCTTCAGGTTCAGCGGTGCCAGCCACAGATCAGTCTGCGCCGTGATGCCCTGTAATAGCTCTTGGGCGGTGTGCCTTTTATCGCCTAGGCTCAGCAGTTTCAGCACCGCCTACTGTCGCTTAGCGATGGCACTGCTGCTGTGCCTAGAGCTACCAACTGATAACGCCATACCCACGGATGGTAATTCGGAGGAGGTGGAGGAGGGGTGGGAGGAGGAGGCATAGTAGGCCTTTGAGACCTGGACAGAGGTAGGCCCTGCAATCCTCGGTGTCGGCAGTATATGACCAGCCCCAGGGTCAGACTCGGTCCCAGCCTCCACCAAGTTAACCCAATGTGCCGTCAGCAATATATAGTGGCCCTGCCCGGCAGCACTCGTCCACGTGTCCATGGTCAGGTGGACCTTGTCAGAAACGGCGTTGGTCAGGGCACGGATGATGACACGTGCTTGTGCAGGGCTGGGACGGCACATCGGGAAAAGTAGTGGCGGCTGGGGACCGAATACCGAGGGGCGGCCGCCGCCATCAGGTTTCGAAAGGCCTCGGTCTCTACCAGCCTATAGGGCAGCATCTCCAGGCTAAGCAGTTTGGAGATGTGGACGTTGAGGGCTTGGGCGTGTGGGTGGGTTGCACTATACTTCCTTTTGTGCTCCAGCGTCTTGGGTATGGAGAGCTGAACGCTGGTGGATGCTGTGGAGGATCGTGGAGGCGAAGATGGGGTTTTCACACAGGAGGTGTTTGGGCCAGGGTCCTGGGCAAGGGGCTGACTAGCAGATGACACATGGGGAATGAGGAGTTGTGTGCCCAGTCGGAGGTGAACGGGCTTGGTGCCATTGAGTGGGGTGTTTAGCATTCATATGCCTGCTCATACTGGTGGTAGTTAAGCTAGTAGTGGTGGAACCCCTGCTTATCCTGGTTTGGCAGAGGTTGCACACCACAGTCCGTCGGTCATCCGGTGTTTCTTTAAAGAACCTCCAGACTTCTGAAAATCTAGCCCTCACCACGGGATCTTGACTACGGGAAACATTTGGCGCTGATGCACCAGCTCTGGCCCTGCCTCTCCGTCTGGCCCCACCACTGCCTCTTCCAACCTGTTCTGCTATAGGACTCGCCTCCGTCTCAGAAGCACTGTGTTCACCCGGCCTATCAACCCAGCTTGGGTCTGTCACCTCATCATCCTCCGATCCCTCAGTCTGCTCCCCCCTTCGACTTCCTGCCCTGACAACAACTTCACCACTGTCTGACAACCGTGTCTCCTCATCGTTCGACACCTCTTTACACACTTCTTCCACTACGTCAATAATGTCATCATCACCCACAGACTGCGACCGGTGGAAAACCTGGGAATCGGAAAATAGCTCAGCAGCAACCGGACAAGTGGTTTGTGACTGTGGGAAGGGTCCAGAAAACAGTTCCTCAGAGTATGCCGGTTCAAATGCTAAATTTTGTTTGGAGGGGGCAGACTGGGGGGAAGGAGGCTGAGGTGGAGAAGCTGGAGGAGTGCTGATTTCGGTGACATGGGTGGACTGCGTGGAAGACTGACTGGTGGACAAATGGCTAGAAGCATTGTCCGCAATCCACGACATCACCTCTTCGCACTGTTCTGGCCTCAACAGTGCTCTACCACGAGTCCCAATAACTTGAGACATGATGAACCTAGGGAGTGTAGCTCTGCGGCGTTCCCCTGCTCCCTCATCAGCAGGTGGTGTCTCACCCCACCCAGGACCACGGCCTCTGACCCCTGCAGTAGTTGGACGCCCACGTCCACGCCCTCGTCCTCTACCCCTAGCCCTTGGGTTAAACATTTTCCAAATTAAAGTGTAAGGCTGTGCCTGATGACTTTGAGTTATAAAAAGAAATAAACGTAAAAAAAAATAAATCAGAAGACTGTGCCTAATTCAAATCAAACCCCTAATAAATTGTCCCACTTCGGTGTTTAAGGTGTCACTAAGAGCTAAACACAACGGTCGCAAGTCTCCCAGCAAATTCCTCACAATATGGTACTAGCTGCACTACTAATGCCAGCAAGCCCAGCCACAAGCAAACAAAAAAAATGTAAAATATAACGCTATTGTAGGCCTAAGTAAGCCGTTGGGGTTCTCCTATGGCTATTTTCTAGCCTACACTGAAAGCACACTGCTTTGCCAGATTACTTTGAGTTATAAAAAAATAAACATAAAAAAAAATAAATCAGCAGACTGTGCCTAATTCAAATCAAACCAAAAAAAAAAGGAAAATATAACGCTATTGTATTGTATTAAGGTGGATATGTGTGTCACTAAGAGCTAAACACAACGGTCGCAAGTCTCCCAGCAAATTCCTCACAATATGGTACTAGCTGCACTTCTAGTGGCAGCAAGCCCAGCCACAAGCAAACAAAAAAAAGTAAAATAAAACGTTATTGAAGCCCTAAGAAGGGCTGGTGGATTCTTGTAGAATCACTCCTGCCTAACACTATTTTAATAGAACACCCTAACGCTTTCCCTGACCAGCAGCAGCTCTCTCCCTAGCGGCATCCAGACAGAGAATGATCCGAGCAGCGCGGGCAGGGGCTAGTCTATTCCAGGGTCACCTGATCAGGCCAGCCAACCACTGCTATCGACGTGTAAGGGTACCACGTCATGCTGGGTGGAGTGCAGAGTCTCCTGGCTTGTGATTGGCTCTGTTTCTGTCCGCCAAAAATCACAACGGCGGGAAATGCCATTTTCTCGAGCGGGCGAAGTATTCGTCCGAGCAACGAGCAGTTTCGAGTACGCTAATGCTCGAACGAGCATCAAGCTCGGACGAGTATGTTCGCTCATCTCTATTAACGAGCAGCTGGACAGGTGTACCTGATAAAGTGGCCGGTGAGTGTATGTCTAATCATATAAAATACATTGCCAGCAGTATAATTGTTGATAGTATAAGTTGGTGAGCATAGCTAGGTTGAATTTATAATTACTGTGCCTAAAGGATACATTGGTGGCAGTGGGAATTGTTGTTGGTATTAGTTGAGCATAGCAGACTCACCTGTCCCGTGCCCCAAACCTTCCCATAAGACAAGCTATGAGGAGCTGCGCACCGATTATGTCAGGTTAGGAGGGGTAATGAGGCTACTGGGGCGTGGAGTAGCCATGATGTCTTGCCTCATGTCCGGCTACTGCACGCCCCAGTACCCGCTTATCAAAATTTACATAATAGGGCCAAAAAGATTTTGAAATAAAAACGTGGACGTGAGGATTAGCTCTAAAAAGTGCTTTCCTCATGTACTATACATCCACCTACCACCCGTTCTACCTTTCTAGGTAGATTAAGTGTGCCTATAATTTTTATATTGAAGGTTACAGCACTCTATAGTTCTTGAATTGTAATTTACTTTGTTTTATCAACAGGGAGGGCTGCACAACCCCGGCACCGCAGGCTGCACCACCACCAGCAAATGAGGCTGCACCCAGACCTCCATGTGCTGATCAGGGAGTTAGGCCCTATCCCGTGGATAGGGCTAATCTTTATTTTGTGGGAAAACCCCTTTAGATTGTGAGGTTTACCAATTCAGTCACATGTCCATGGACAAAGTAGGTGTTTGCTTTAACTGATACCTCAGTATTTATTTGTAAATTATGCTTAACCCCACACTTTTTTTCCTTTGTTCACTCTCTCATAATGATGGTTTCTTCCAATTAATTTCATATGCTGAGAATGTGTTTTGTTTGAATTAATTCGCTGTTGAAGAAGTTAACTAAAAAATTTCATTTATGCATGTTAACATTTTAGTTAACATTCTGCAAACTATTAAAAAAAAATGATATAATGTAAACAATACTCTCTTCTCAGTTTATGAAATCCATTATTAAAGACAGACCTTATGTAGCATTACCACATTTGCAGAGTTTAGTAATTGAAAGAGCATTCACATTCACTTACCAAGCAGAAAGGCGTCCCCATACAATCCACTCAGGAGCAGGCGATTGAGGCCACAGTGCTCAAAGATTAACGAATCATGGGTAGAGCCAGGATACTTTGCTACCACATTTGTGATAATGTTATTGTGGTTCATGGTGACCTGGACGTTAACCCCTTCCCGACATTTGACGTAATAGTACTGCATCGCGGGAGGTGCGTTCCCGCAAAATGCAGTACTATTACGTCATGCTTCTGGCACCGGCTCCTGAACGGAGCCGGCGCCAGAAGCTGCAGGTGTCAGCTATATATTATAGCCGACACCTGCCTCTAACACCCGCAATCGGAGATTTCTCCGATCGCGGGTGTTAACCCCTGACACGCCGCGGTCGTGCTGACCGCGGCGTGCAAGGGGCATTTCAGAAGAATCGGACCCCCCCGCGACGCTTACCGGGGGGGTCCGCTGCTCCGATCGCAGCCCCGGGACTGCCGGGGCCCGGGGCTGCGCGATCCTCCTGCTTGTAGCCGGGTCCCTGCCTTCTGACAGGACCCGGCTGTAACACACTGAGCATGCCTGGCATGCTCAGTGTGTTATATTACACAGTGTAATACATCTGTATTACACTGTGTAATGTGAAGAAGAGCTTGAACAAGTGATCAGTGGATCACTTGTTCAAGCTAACCTGTAAAAGTTAATAAAAATGTTAAAAACATTACATAAAATATTTTTTTAATAAAAATAATTAATTAAATAAAGTTAGAGTCCCCTAAACACAAATATTCCCTATACACATGCAATAAAGTGAAAAAAACACAAAATCGCCAAAAAACCCCACATATTTGGTATCGCCGCGTCCATAACAATCCGTACAATAACTCAGAAACATTATTGGACCCGCTCGGTGAATGCCGTAAAAACAAAACCCGAAAAACACGCCAAAAATGTACATTTTTCATAAAATCTCTACACAAAAATGTTCTAAAAAGTGATCAAAAAAAGTTATGTGCACAAAAATGGTACCACTGAAAAGAACAACTCAACACGTAAAAAATAAGCCCTAAACTAGCTCTGTCAACCAAAAAATATTAAAGTTACGTCTCCGAAAATATGGCGATGCAAAAACAAATGAGATTTCCTCTATATTCGTTTTTATCCAGTAAAATTGTAAAAATAAATGAAAAACTATATAAATGAGGTATCACTGTAATCGTAGTGACCTATAGAATAAAGATAATATAATATTTTTAGTGTACGACCCCCAAAAAATACGAAAAGAAAGTAAACCAAAATTGACAATTTTGTTTTTACCCATACATTCAAGAGTTAATAAAATCTCATCAATAAGCTAATGACCCACTAAAATGAAGTATTTGTAAAGTGCATCTCATGTCGCAGAAAATAAGCCCTTATATGTCCAAATTGCCAAAAAAATAAAGATTGTATAGCCAATAAAAATTGACAATGCATAATCTGCTCTGAATGGCGCAGCTTCTCTTTGATGCCCTGGCGTGTGCCCATACAGCAGGTTACCACCACATATGGGGTATTATTATACACGGAAGAGATTGGGTATCAAATTTTGTGGAGCGTTTTGGTATTTTATCCACTGAGAATTTGTACATTTTTTGAAAAACATATTAATTTAGCCAAAAAAATTTTACTTTCAAAATTGCATCCGAATTTGTTTTAACCCCTGTAAAACAATTAAAGGGTTAACAAACTTCATAAAAGTTGTTTCACGTACGTTGAGGGGCGTAGTTTCTATAATGGGGTAATTTATGGGGTTTACTTTTATTTAGGTCTCTCAAAGTGATTTGAAACCTGAGCAGGTCCCTCAATAGCAGGATTTTGCGTTTTTTATGAAAATGTGAAAAATCGCACCTAACGTTCAAAGCCCCATAACATCTTACAAAAATAAGAGTATGCATAAAAAACCATGTGCACATAAATTAGACATTTAGTGAATGTTAGTTATTACGTTTTTTTGCGGTTATGACTATGTATGGAAAAAGTAGAACATTTTGAAGTTCAAAAATCAAAAATTTTTCCAAATTTTCACCAAATATCTGATTTTCTCCTAAATAAATGCAAAACATACCACCAAAATTTTTCAAATAACCTGAAGTACGATGTGTCACGAGAAAACAGTTTTAAAATCACTTGGATATGTTAAAGCGTTCCGAAGTTATAACCACTTTATAACCACACAGGGCAGATTTGAAAAAATGGGCCGTGTCAGGAAGGTGAAAAGTGGCTTCAGCGTTAAGGGGTTAATAGATCTGAACATTTTTCGGTTGCGGTACCGATATTCATCTGCCGCAGGAGGCACCAACGCCACGTGTGTACAGTCTATTAGACCTATCACACCTATCAACCTATCAGTTGCATCCCCGCAACTTCCTCAAACTCCTCTTGCGTCCTCCGGATGGCATCAGCAGTTTGGGGGAAGGAGATGTACAGAGCTTAAACAGCTCATCCACTACCTCGTGGAAAAAACGACTGAAGGTTGGTTCCGAAAAACCAAAACGCTCAGCAATGCAGTGCTGGAAGGACCCGTTAGCCATATAATAGATGGCCGAGACCATCTTGGTGAGTCCAGGCACTGCATGTGACCGTCCGGTTTTAGCCCCGATAGCAACTTCAAGCTTCTCATAGAGGCTTAGGATTGAAGCTCTATCCAGCCGAAACTGCTGATACACCTCCGCCTCCGTAAAATCAGAAAATGACACCCGAGGACGGAACACTCGAGGACGTCTCCTCTGCCTCCGTCTGCGCTGTCTAGCCATGATCCTCTCATTTTCAATGGCTCCATATAGGATCGGAAGCATATCCATGGTCCTAGAAGAAAGAATATGGAATAGTAAATTTTTTATGATCATATTGTCATATTGGTCAGATAAGGTATGTTACTTTGTGAGTAATTTTAACTTACATCCCAATTTGTGTGAAATACAAGCAATTTTTTTTTTCCTGGGCCTCTATTTAAATTTTTGAAAAAATTACATAAATTGGAATTATAAAGTGTGACTTACCTTTGCAAATGCTTTTGTGCCGAGTGTTTGTAGTCTTCTTACCACCAATCTCCACTTCTGTTTCACAAATTTTATTGTTACTTTTTCCAAAATCAAGCCTTTTTTGTAATTAAAATTTGTAAATTTACTTACCGTTTATCCAAACGTCAATGGATTTTGTTTGCTCATTCAACATCCAACTTTTGCAATCTCCTTGAGAACCCTCGACTCCTAACTCTCCCCATTTTTTTTTTGTTTTCTGGAAACCATCTTATTTATTTTTCTTTAAATTGTGTCGCACACACCTTTATCTTGTTTCCGTAGACACAACCCTAATTAATTTACACGTGCGACACTTTGTGGCGCGGTTTGAATAGTGGCGGACGCTTATTTTGAGTTTTTGCACCCATTTGTGCGCGCCCATGTATGTGACGCACGTTGTTAAATTTGTGGCACACGTCAGGCCATATTTGTGGAGCACGCTCCCGCCAGTTTACCGCCTGCAGCCTTGGATTTGTGTCGCATGCACGGCAGATTGTGGCGTGAATAGGAAATCTGACGCCAGCAGCTGCGTCATAAATAGAAGCCACACCTGCATCTACAGCAGATACCGTGCACAGCAGCTAGACAACAATACTCAGAATTGTAAGTACCCAAAACAACACAAAATACACCCAAAACAAGGCAAAAAGAGTGGTAATAGCCCAAAACAGAGAGATAAGAAGGGTGGATATACAGGGGAATGTATAGGACAGAGAAGAAACACAAGCTAATAGCACAGCACATGTTGCAGGGGGATCGCATCGTCAGAATTACATGAGTTTAAGATCATAACTTCTAATCCCTTCACATAGATCTATATTGTCGTGATCGAGGAGGGAACAACCTTTTGAAAAGCGAGATGGCCACATCCTCAGGTAAACCGCTCAATACATTATATATAACTAGAAAATAAACATAGAAATGCAATGTTCACACCGAGTTTTCAATTATGGTGTTTTATAGTCAAAATCACATTATTACATAAAAGACAATGTCAAAATGATTTGTAATGCAAAAAAGGTTGCTATGTGTCATCAACAAAATATAAACATTTACATCAAAGTATAAAGTCATGGGCGCATGCGTCACTAGCTACACTTTTAATTGCAGTGCTAACGCAATGGGGGCGCACCCTGGGCTGGACGCATTTGCTTATGCATTGAAAGGCATCCACTGGTTAACCAATCACATGCGTTACACTGGAAACACTAATGTTTTTTTTTTGAGGCCCAAAACCATGCACTTTCCAACGCAGGACTAGCGCTGTCCAACTGCACAGTGTGGCCGCATCCTAAGGCCTGCGGCACACATAGCGTTTAGAATCGTTTTTCTGCAATACACATGCATTTAGTTTAAAAATGGGAAAACATGGATTCCAAACTGTTTACAAACGGAATAACAACGCTACGTGTGACGCAGGACTTATGGTGATTGCACATGTGGCATTTTTCCCAGGTGTTTTTTAAGGGTTAACATGCGTTTGGCTAATTATAACCGTTTTATATGCATTTTGAGACGTGTAGGCGGCGGTGACACAGATTAACCCCTTTTTGTGCTCAAGGACGTGGACCCATCTTTCAGATCTTCCCTGTGTCACTATGCCCTGTGCTTATAGGTTTTGAACGCTATGCGTTTTTTAGATTTTCTTTTGACATTTTTAACATCAAATTATAGAAAATATGTTGAAAGCAAAACTGATTAACCCCTTAAGGACGCAGCCATTTTACAGCTTAAGGATCTTCAGAGTAATTGAATCAAAATGGAGGTGAAATGGTCAAATTGCGCCGGTTAGACGTTCATTTAGCCATAAAATTTACACATTTCCAAAAGATACAATTAGAAAACCCGTTGCCTACTTTTGAATGCTATAAAATTTTCACTTTTTCGTTATTGGGGCCATGTGAAGGCATTTTTTTTGCGGGATGAGATTGTTTTTCAAGTGTAACCATTTTGGGGTTGGTATTTCCTATTGTTGAAAATTTAGGAACTCTTTTTTGTGGACAGGAGTAGGAAAGCATCAATTCTGTTATTGTTTTTTTAAATAATTTTTTTCCTGTTCACCATTTAGCATAACAATCACGTTATCTTTATTCTACGGGTTGATATGATTACGTTGATAAAACCATAATGTTTGGAAAAATCTATAATTTTTGCATTGCCGGCTTCCAAGTGGCATAACATGTTTAATTTTTTGGCTACAGAGCTGGTTGTTGTTTTTTTTTTTTTTTTGCGGGACATGTTGTACTTAGCAGCAGTATCATTCTGGAGTAGATATGTCTTTTTGATCCATTTTTGTTCCATTTTTTTTAAGATTGAATAGGTCAAAATGATTTTTTTTGTTGCTTTTTCAACATTTTTTTTTTATAACGGCGTTCATCGTACAGGTTCAATAATATTTTACGGTACTTTTATTCTACAGGTTGTTACGGACGCTGTGATACCATATATGTGGGGTATTTGTTATGATTTTTTGGGGGGGTTATATGTCTCTTTATATGTTATGGGGCTTATGGGCATTTTTATTGCTTTTATTCTTTTTTATTGAATAACATTTTTTTGTTCTTTTTCACTTTTTCCACCATGGGACATGAACAATCAATCACCTGATACTCATGTATTGCAGAGTATTAGCCGTGTCAGCCTATGCATATGCACACGTCAGAGACACCCTCTTACTGGCAGTGCCTGCAGGTAACACTGGGGACCAGATTGGACCCCAGCACTTCCATTGCAGCGATTGGCGCCCCCCAAAAAATGTTGGTGCCATTAGTCCATTTTTGTTTAAAAAATACAAAACCCCTATTTTGATGGACCTGCTCACCTTTGAGGGCGCGTTTACACGTTACGTTTGTCCTGTGTTTTCCAAGCATTTTAAATGCAATACAACAGCTGAGGCAAGGTGCTTTCCCTAATGACATTACTAGTAACATTTCCATTTTCGCAACGCATGGTAAACGCAATGTTAATGCATGTGTTAACAAATGTACACAGTAAGGTAATTTTGCAAATCACCTCTCCATAGCTTGTGGAGTGTGTTGTAACCTGTTGACGCTCAGCATCCGATATATTGGACGCTGAGCACGGTGACTTAGCGCTCAGTATCCAACATATGGGTACGCTGAGCCGATGTCGGTTCAGCTCAAGATCTCAAGAACCAGCATTCAGAAACACGGGATGCCGGCTGTGACTGATAGATGACACCCTTGTGTAACACCCGCGCATGTAACATGCCTTTGGGGGTTATTTCCTCCTCGATCCCCCCCCCCCCCAAACCGTTTTTGGGGGCGCCAATAATTTCTATGGCATTTCGATGTCTGCAGGCACTGCCAGTAAGATGGCGTCTATGCATCAGTATCTGTATCGCAGAGTATTATCATGAACAAGCAATCAAAGGATTGATTGTTCATGTCCCATGGTGGAAGTATTTGAATTTTTTTTTTGCAGAAACCAAAGATAAAAAATGCCCATAAGCCCCATCACATATAAAGAGACAGATAACGCAAAAAAAGTGTAAATCATAACAGAAAGCCCACATATCTAGTATCACTGCATCCATAAAAACCCACAGAACAAGACTAAATAATTATTGAACCCGCACAATGAACACCATTAAAATAAAGGTTAAAAGCGGGCAATAAATTAGGAATTTTAACTATTGAATCCCACAAAAAATTGCAATAAAAAGTGTTCCAACAAACAGATGGACTCCACAATGATCCCGTTACAAAGTACCATATCTCCTGCAAAAAATTAAAAAGACATCAACCAGCTCCGTAGCCAAAAAGGTAAAAATGTTCTGCCACTTGGAAGACGGCAATGCAAAAATGATCGATTTTTCCCACATACGTGTTTTATTTTGCAAATTAAGTTTAACGTACCAAAAAATTATCATGTTTGGTTACCCATAGAATAAAGATAGGAGGAACTCTGGCTCAAAAGTAAATTTCAATCCAGGTAGGTAAAATTGAAGAGACTTTTATTGAAGATATACAGACAACATGATAAAACGGATTGGCATGGGTAGCGGGAAGGGTCCCTGGAATGCCTACGCGTTTCGGATAAACTCTGTATCCTTATTCATGGCTAGTGAAGGTCAGAATGACTAACTATATATATGGACATCAGAAGGGTCACACCCGCACCGAGGGCCATTCAGCTCGAAGGTGAGGGAGTGATCCGGAAACATTAAAACTTGTTAACAAACTTGTTTACAAAACTTGTTTACAAACCATCACATAAATTTTTAAGATAAGGACATAGTTATGCATCATATTGTAAAGAGAGCAAAATACATGTTCATTACATGATGATAAATTCATTGCAGTTTATATCTGACAGATTACATCCAAACGTTTGTTTAAACCATTAGGAACCCGAGTTTCCAGACAAAAAATCCAGTATGTTTCCCTGTTGAACATCTTCTTTTTCCGGTCACCTCCACGCGGCGAACTGGAGATCCTTTCTATGCCCAGGCACGAAAAGGAACTGCAGTCACCACCATGGACGGTGCGAAAATGTTTTGATGCCATGGAAACGTTAACTATATCTTTGTTTTTAGCGTCAGAGAGATGTCTCCTGATGCGCGTTTTTAGGGCACCGCTCGTACAACCTACGTATTGGACTCTGCAGGTTTCACAGTATATAATGTATACAACATATTTCGTATTACAGTTTATGTAACTATGAATATTGTACTTCTGCTGTGTACACATAGACTGAAAAAACCGTGCTGGAGTAGCATGATTGCAACAAGTGCATTTATTATGGCCACATTTGAAAAAACCTGTTGTGGAAAACCAGTGGTTCCTTTTAATGTCATTTTTTGAAGCAAAAAGCATAAATGCGCCAGCAATATCACGGTCTCCCAGAAAATAGCTATTGATTAATTAAAAAATAATGGTGACTTGATTATTCGCCAAGCTGATAAAGGCGGAGCCGTGGTACTGCTGAACGCCGGAATTTACAAAAAATTAAACCTTCAAATGTTACAGGACACCAATGTGTATAGACAATTACCAGCTGATCCCACTATAATGTTCCAAAAAAGCTTAAAAAGCCTGCTCCAGTGTCTATAGGTGCGATTAATGAAAAAATCGCCGAGTCTTTATTTGTGGAATATCCAGTCATTCCCATATATCACTCCTTCCCAAAAATTCATAAAGAAATATTCCCACCCCCACTAAGGCCGATAGTGGCAGGTATCGGCTCACTTACCGAAAATCTCAGTCGGTGGGTTGATCATCACTTGCAGCCCTTGGTGAGATCCATTCCGGGGTACATCCGTGATACCAAACATGTGGTGTCACTACTTGATGGATTCCCTTGGAGTGGATCGTACTACTGGGTGTCCTGTGATGTTGTGGGTTTATACCCTTCTTTGATACACGATACAGCTTTAAAATGTCTTGCACGTTTTTTGGAAATGTATAGTCCCTATGAGGATGCAGTAAGAGAATTCATCTTGATGTCTATGGAGTTCTTACTTTCTAGGAATTACTTTTCCTTTGACAATACCTTTTATTTGCAGCGGTGTGGTGCGGCCATGGGGGGCAAATGTTCGCCCTCCATGGCCAATATCTACATGGCTGCATGGGAAGAGGATTTTCTGTTTTCAGCCGATAACCCATTTCTCTCCCATATCAAGTGGTATGGTCGTTACATAGATGACCTGCTCTTGGTATGGGAGGGAGCGGAGGATCAAGCTGAGGACTTTGTCAGATTCATAAATAATAATAATATGAACCTTAAATTTACCTGGTCCTTGAACTCCCATACTATGCATTTTCTGGACATTTCGCTTTGGAGTGGTGATATGGTTAAAATCACTCCATATGTAAAACCCACTTCCACTAACTCCATTCTGGAAGCCACCTCATGTCACCCCCCACATGTCATCAAAAACATCCCAGTTGGTGAACTGATTAGGTTTAAACGTAATTGTACAAATCCCTCCGATTTCTTGACTACCAGTCAGCGAGTACAAAAAGACTTACAGCAACGAGGTTATCAATCATGGATGCTTCATAGGGCATCTAACATAGTTGATAACATTCCCAGAACTGATCTGTTACAGACCAGTAAAAAAAGAAAAAATAAGAGTCATAACACCACTAAATCTGATGCCCACATTACCTTCTCCACCTCGTACAGTGACCAATATCCACAAATTGTAAAGATCATTAAAAAATACTTACCCCTATTACAGACAGATGATTCTATCCCCAGTTTTTCCAGCAACAGTATTCGATTTGTTTCCAAAAAGGCACCTACATTAGGAAATATTCTGTCACCTAGCCTATTTACTTCAAAAAATGACATTAAAAGGAACCACTGGTTTTCCACAACAGGTTTTTTCAAATGTGGCCATAATAAATGCACTTGTTGCAATCATGCTACTCCAGCACGGTTTTTTCAGTCTATGTGTACACAGCAGAAGTACAATATTCATAGTTACATAAACTGTAATACGAAATATGTTGTATACATTATATACTGTGAAACCTGCAGAGTCCAATACGTAGGTTGTACGAGCGGTGCCCTAAAAACACGCATCAGGAGACATCTCTCTGACGCTAAAAACAAAGATATAGTTAACGTTTCCATGGCATCAAAACATTTTCGCACCGTCCATGGTGGTGACTGCAGTTCCTTTTCGTGCCTGGGCATAGAAAGGATCTCCAGTTCGCCGCGTGGAGGTGACCGGAAAAAGAAGATGTTCAACAGGGAAACATACTGGATTTTTTGTCTGGAAACTCGGGTTCCTAATGGTTTAAACAAACGTTTGGATGTAATCTGTCAGATATAAACTGCAATGAATTTATCATCATGTAATCAACATGTATTTTGCTCTCTTTACAATATGATGCATAACTATGTTCTTATCTTAAAAATTTATGTGATGGTTTGTAAACAAGTTTTGTAAACAAGTTTGTTAACAAGCTTTAACCCCTTAGCGCTCCGCGCCGTAGCTGTACTGCGCAGCTTCAGACGATTAGCGCTCAGCGCAGTACAGCTACGGCGCGAGCGCATACTATTTTAGAATTGTCACCACGTCGCGAGACGTGGTGACATCGGGACAAGATTTGGGTGACAGAGGCAGGAGGAGTTCCTGTCTCTGTCACCGGACCAATCAAATCGGCCCCGCCCGCCGATCGCCGTGATTGGCCAGTCAAACCTGACTGGCCAATTACAGCGATTTTAGGCTAAAAAACGTGGTTTTAGCCCTTTCCTCTTCCTCCAGCGGCACCATTTTGGTTTGGTATCGCTGGAGAGAGGAAAGAGCGTTACTGTGTGCACCAAAATACACTTTTACACTATAAATAGTGTTCTGATCCTTATCTGATCCCTATTGTTCCCTACAAATTCCCATCCCTATCAGTTTTTTCCTGTGTCCTGTGTGTTCCCTGTGTGATCGCCTTGTTTGATCCCACGTGTCTTCCGTTTTTCCCTGTCTGTCCCTTCTGAACCCAAACGCACTTTTCAGTGCGCTGTGTTAGCGTTGTTCTGCACTGGACGCACTTTTCAGTGCGCCGTGTGAATAGCGCTGCACAGAATCTTTAGCGGTAGTTAGTTTGTCTTAGGGCAAGCTAGGTGCATTTGTAGCGCCTTTTTGCGCGGTTCACATAGGTTTTTTTTTCGGTGTTGCTATCTGTGCGGCTTGTCCGTGTAGTTTAGTGCGCATTATTTTTTGTGTGTGCCATCTGTGCAGCTTGTCCGTGTAGTTTGGTGCGCATTATTTTTTTTTTTTTGTGTGCTATCTCTGCGGCTTGTCCGTGTAGTTTAGTGCACATTATTTTTTGTGTGTGCCATCTGTGTGGCTTGTCCGTGTAGTTTGGTGCGCATTATCTTTTTTTTTTTTTGGGTGCTATCTGTGCGGCTTGTCCGTGTAGTTTAGTGCACATTATTTTTTGTGTGTGCCATCTGTGCGGCTTGTCCGTGTAGTTTGGTGCGCATTATTTTTTTTTTTTGTGTGCTATCTGTGCGGCTTGTCCGTGTAGTTTAGTGCACATTATTTTTTGTGTGTGCCATCTGTGCGGCTTGTCCGTGTAGTTTGGTGTGCATTATATATTTTTTTTTTTGTGTGCCTGCTAGACGGTTTATCCGTGTAGTTTGGTGCACATTATCTAATTTTTCTAGTTCTCTATTTTTTTTGTGTGCAATGTCTCAGAAGACGTACACCGTGTTGGAGGCATATAACATGCTTGCCTCTGACACCGAGTTAGCTAGTGGGGATGATGGTCCCTTTTACCTATCATCATCAGATATAGTTAACGTTTCCATGGCATCCCATGGACCCCCAAGAAGGCGCCATAGGGTTCCAGGGACTTCTGCAGGAGAAGCGTCTGGGACTTCTGCAGGAGAAGTTTCTGGGACTTCTGCAGGAGAAGCGTCTGGGGCTTCCACTGACCCCACATGGGTAGCCCCAGATAATTATACCCCTCAGGTCCCTGACTTTTTGGGCCATCCTGGAATTAACTTTGACACGACAGGGCTCAGAGCAGTGGACTTTTTAAAGTTTTTTTTTGATGAGGCGCTGCTGAATATTATTATATTTCAGACAAATCTCTACGCTGCACCACATATTACCCAAAACCCCACGTCCTTTTATGCACAACCCTACAGGTGGACCCCTGTCACTGCAGCAGAGATGCACAAGTATTGGGGCATAATACTCCTTATGGGGATAGTAAAAAAGCCTTCAATCAGGGACTACTGGAGCTCAGATATACTGTACCACACCCCCATGTTCCGCATGGCAATGAGCAGGATGCGCTTTTAAGCCATCCATAAGTTTTTGCACTACACTGACAACACACAGTGCCCACCCAGAGGTGACCCCAGTTATGATCGGTTATTTAACGTCAGGCCCATATTAGATCATTTTAGTGCCAAGTTTGCCCAGGCATATACCCCCGCCAAACATGTGAGCATAGACGAGTCCCTGGTACAATTCAAAGGGAGACTTCACTTCCGCCAGTACCTGCCCAATAAGAGGGCAAGGTATGGTGTGAAGATGTATAAGCTGTGCGAAAGTTCATCAGGGTACACATACAAGTTCAGGATATATGAAGGGAAGGACTCCACTATAGTGCCCCCAGAATGCCCCCCCTTCCTGGGTGTTACAGGGAAGATAGTGTGGGATTTAGTGCACCCACTGCTGGACCAGGGCTGCCACCTCTACCTGGACAATTTCTACACCAGCACCACCCTGTTCAAGTGCCTCTCTTCCAGAAATACTGCAGCATGCGGCACTGTACGCAGAAATCAGAGAGGTCTCCCTAAGTCGCTGCTTGGGCAAAAACTTAAAAGGCACGAAAGCAGGGCACTATGCAGCGACTCTGTATTGTGTGTTAAGTACAAGGACAAGAGAGAGGTCCTTGTATTAACCACAATACATGAGCACACCACCACCCCTGTCCCAGTACGAGGTGCCAGTACAGAAACCCCCAAGCCAGACTGTATTTTAGATTATAACAAATACATGGGAGGGGTGGACTTGTCTGACCAGGTGCTTCAGCCGTACAATGCCATGCGGAAGTCGAGGGTGTGGTACAAGAAGCTGGCCGTGCACATCATGCAGATGGCATTGTATAATGCTTATGTGCTGCATCTATATGCCGGCCAGAGGGGAACTTTCCTGGAATTTCAAGAGGTGGTAATAAAGTACTTTCTTTTTGGAGACCAGGAAGGGGGGAGTGCTAGCACATCTGGAAGTGAGGCCCCATCACGTATTGTACCAGGGCAGCACTTTCCAGGAGTAGTTCCCCAAACAGCCAGCAAGGGAAGGACACAGAAGAGGTGCAGAGTGTGCTCCAAAAATGGCATTCGGAAGGACACCATTCATCACTGTGAGACATGCCCAGAAAAAACAGGGTTATGTATGAAAGATTGCTTCCGAATTTATCATACATCCCTGGATTTTTAGAGTACCCTGTTGTTACCCTGACGCACAGCTTATACATCATGCCGCATGCCGCACCTTCCCTTCTAAGCCCTGCCATGTGCCCAGCCTGTAGATTACTGTCCCGTATGCTTTACCCGGGAAAACATGCATCATGATTTTTAGGGTGTTTGTCTCCCATGGCAGCAGCTGGGCACAAAATGACATAATGGATATTTTTTACTATGCACTATCCATTATGCACTTTTTCAGGGGTCCACCTGTGGGGTTAAAATGCTAACTATACCCCTAGATTAATTCATGGAGGGGTGTAGTTTCCAAAATAGGGTCAGTTCTTAGGGGTTTCTACTGTACTGGCCCCTATTGGCATCTACAAATCTTTCATGATGCCAAAAAAAAAAAAAAAAGTACAATGTCTGTGCTCCAACAAGTTATTCCCGTTTGAGCCCTGCCGTGTCTCCATCCTACAGATTATTGCCTCCTATGGGGTATTGCCCTAACCGGGGTAACCCGCAGAATGATTTTTGATGTGCTTTTCCCCAGTGGCATGAGTTGGGCAAAATACTTTTGTCACTTCAATGGCATATCTGATAAATTGCAATACAATTGTTTCTCTGCACTACTCACTTTGTATTACATTTTAGCCAGCACCTTAGGGGTTAAAATGCTCATACAAGCCTACATACATTCTTTGAGGGTTGCCCTTTCCAAAATGGGTTCACTACTCGGGGGCTTCTATTGTATTGGTACCTCGGGGGTACCCCCCATAACCAATCTAGTGAAAACGAAGCTTGAAAACCTAAATTGTGCTTCTTTCTTCCTGACCCCTGCCGTGTGCCCAGCCTGTAAATTATTGGCACATTTGTGGTATTTCCGTACTCGGGACAACCCGCAGAATGATTTTTGTGGTGTTTGTCTAAAGTGGCATGGGTTGGGCACAGTACACGAGGCACTAAAATGACATTTTTGAGATAAAAACACAATTTTTACTCTGCACCCTTTACTTTGCATTCAATTTTGGCCAGCGTGTTGGGGGTTAAAATGCTCATACAAGCCTACATACTTTCTTTGAGGGGTGCCCTTTCCAAAATGGGTTCACTACTTGGGGGCTTCTATTGTACTGGTACCTTGGGGGTACCCCCCATTACCAATCTAGTGAAAACGAAGCTTGAAGACCTAAATTGTGCTTCTTTCTTCCTGACCCCTGCCGTGTGCCCAGCCTGTAAATTATTGGCACATGTGTGGTATTGCTGTACTCGGGACAACCCGCAGAATGATTTTTGGGGTGTTTGTCTAAAGTGGCATGGGTTGGGCACAGTATATGAGGCACTAAAATGACATTTTTGAGATAAAAACGCAATTTTTACTCTGCACCATTTACTTTGCATTCAATTTTGACCAGCGTGTTGGGGGTTAAAATGCTCACCACAACCACCGATAAATTCTTTGAGGGGTCTAGTTTCCGTAATGGTATCATTTATTGGGGGTTTCTATTGCACTGGCACCTCACGGGCCCTGCCAACATGACATGGCACTCCTAATCCAAACGTGTGAAAAACGGAGCTGGAAAATCAAAATTTCACTCCTTCCGTTCTCATCCCTTCTGTGTGCCCAGTCTGTAAATTATTGGCACATGTGTGCTATAGCTGTACTCGGGACAACCCGCAGAATGATTTTTGGGGTGTTTGTCTAAAGTGGCATGGGTTGGGCACAGTATATGAGGCACTAAAATGACTTTTTTGAAATAAAAAATTGCAATTTTTACTCTGCACCATTTACTTTGCATTCAATTTTGACCAGCATGTTGGGGGTTAAAATGCTCACCACAACCACCGATAAATTCTTTGAGGGGTCTAGTTTCCGTAATGGTATCATTTATTGGGGGTTTCTATTGCACTGGCACCTCACGGGCCCTGCCAACATGACATGGCACTCCTAATCCAAACGTGTGAAAACGGAGCTGGAAAATCAAAATTTCACTCCTTCCGTTCTCATCCCTTCTGTGTGCCCAGTCTGTAAATTATTGGCACATGTGTGGTATTGCTGTACTCGGGACAACCTGCTGAATGATTTTTGGGGTGTTTGTCTAAAGTGGCATGGGTTGGGCACAGTATATGAGGCACTAAAATTACATTTTTGAGATAAAAACGCAATTTTTACTCTGCCCCATTTATTTTGCATTCAATTTTGACCAGCGTGTTGGGGGTTAAAATGCTCACCACAACCACCGATAAATTCTTTGAGGGGTCTAGTTTCCGTAATGGTATCATTTATTGGGGGTTTCTATTGCACTGGCACCTCACGGGCCCTGCCAACATGACATGGCACTCCTAATCCAAACGTGTGAAAAACGGAGCTGGAAAATCAAAATTTCACTCCTTCCGTTCTCATCCCTTCTGTGTGCCCAGTCTGTAAATTATTGGCACATGTGTGCTATAGCTGTACTCGGGACAACCCGCAGAATGATTTTTGGGGTGTTTGTCTAAAGTGGCATGGGTTGGGCACAGTATATGAGGCACTAAAATGACTTTTTTGAAATAAAAAATTGCAATTTTTACTCTGCACCATTTACTTTGCATTCAATTTTGACCAGCATGTTGGGGGTTAAAATGCTCACCACAACCACCGATAAATTCTTTGAGGGGTCTAGTTTCCGTAATGGTATCATTTATTGGGGGTTTCTATTGCACTGGCACCTCACGGGCCCTGCCAACATGACATGGCACTCCTAATCCAAACGTGTGAAAACGGAGCTGGAAAATCAAAATTTCACTCCTTCCGTTCTCATCCCTTCTGTGTGCCCAGTCTGTAAATTATTGGCACATGTGTGGTATTGCTGTACTCGGGACAACCTGCTGAATGATTTTTGGGGTGTTTGTCTAAAGTGGCATGGGTTGGGCACAGTATATGAGGCACTAAAATTACATTTTTGAGATAAAAACGCAATTTTTACTCTGCACCATTTATTTTGCATTCAATTTTGACCAGCGTGTTGGGGGTTAAAATGCTCACCACAACCACCGATAAATTCTTTGAGGGGTCTAGTTTCCGTAATGGTATCATTTATTGGGGGTTTCTATTGCACTGGCACCTCACGGGCCCTACCAACATGACATGGCACTCCTAATCCAAACGTGTGAAAACGGAGCTGGAAAATCAAAATTTCACTCCTTCCGTTCTCATCCCTTCTGTGTGCCAAGTCTGTAAATTATTGGCACATGTGTGCTATTGCTGTACTCGGGACAACCCGCAGAATGATTTTTGGGGTGTTTGTCTAAAGTGGCATGGGTTGGGCACAGTACACGAGGCACTAAAATGACATTTTTGAGATAAAAACACAATTTTTACTCTGCACCCTTTACTTTGCATTCAATTTTGGCCAGCGTGTTGGGGGTTAAAATGCTCATACAAGCCTACATACTTTCTTTGAGGGGTGCCCTTTCCAAAATGGGTTCACTACTTGGGGGCTTCTATTGTACTGGTACCTCGGGGGTACCCCCCATTACCAATCTAGTGAAAACAAAGCTTGAAAACCTAAATTGTGCTTCTTTCTTCCTGACCCCTGCCGTGTGCCCAGCCTGTAAATTATTGGCACATGTGTGGTATTGCCGTACTCGGGACAACCCGCAGAATGATTTTTGCGGTGTTTGTCTAAAGTGGCATGGGTTGGGCACAGTACACGAGGCACTAAAATGACATTTTTGAGATAAAAACACAATTTTTACTCTGCACCCTTTACTTTGCATTCAATTTTGGCCAGCGTGTTGGGGGTTAAAATGCTCATACAAGCCTACATACATTCTTTGAGGGGTGCCCTTTCCAAAATGGGTTCACTACTTGGGGGTTTCTATTGTACTGGTACCTTGGGGGAACCCCCCATTACCAATCTAGTGAAAACGAAGCTTGAAGACCTAAATTGTGCTTCTTTCTTCCTGACCCCTGCCGTGTGCCCAGCCTGTAAATTATTGGCACATGTGTGGTATTGCTGTACTCGGAACAACCCGCAGAATGATTTTTGGGGTGTTTGTCTAAAGTGGCATGGGTTGGGCACAGTATATGAGGCACTAAAATGACATTTTTGAGATAAAAACGCAATTTTTACTCTGCACCATTTACTTTGCATTCAATTTTGACCAGCGTGTTGGGGGTTAAAATGCTCACCACAACCACCGATAAATTCTTTGAGGGGTCTAGTTTCCGTAATTGTATCATTTATTGGGGGTTTCTATTGCACTGGCACCTCACGGGCCCTGCCAACATGACATGGCACTCCTAATCCAAACGTGTGAAAACGGAGCTGGAAAATCAAAATTTCACTCCTTCCGTTCTCATCCCTGCCGTGTGCCCAGCCTGTAAATTATTGGCACATGTGTGGTATTGCTGTACTCGGGACAACCCGCAGAATGATTTTTGGGGTGTTTGTCTAAAGTGGCATGGGTTGGGCACAGTATATGAGGCACTAAAATGACATTTTTGAGATAAAAACGCAATTTTTACTCTGCACCATTTACTTTGCATTCAATTTTGACCAGCGTGTTGGGGGTTAAAATGCTCACCACAACCACCGATAAATTCTTTGAGGGGTCTAGTTTCCGTAATGGTATCATTTATTGGGGGTTTCTATTGCACTGGCACCTCACGGGCCCTGCCAACATGACATGGCACTCCTAATCCAAACGTGTGAAAAACGGAGCTGGAAAATAAAAATTTCACTCCTTCCGTTCTCATCCCTTCTGTGTGCCCAGTCTGTAAATTATTGGCACATGTGTGCTATAGCTGTACTCGGGACAACCCGCAGAATGATTTTTGGGGTGTTTGTCTAAAGTGGCATGGGTTGGGCACAGTATATGAGGCACTAAAATGACTTTTTTGAAATAAAAAATTGCAATTTTTACTCTGCACCATTTACTTTGCATTCAATTTTGACCAGCATGTTGGGGGTTAAAATGCTCACCACAACCACCGATAAATTCTTTGAGGGGTCTAGTTTCCGTAATGGTATCATTTATTGGGGGTTTCTATTGCACTGGCACCTCACGGGCCCTGCCAACATGACATGGCACTCCTAATCCAAACGTGTGAAAACGGAGCTGGAAAATCAAAATTTCACTCCTTCCGTTCTCATCCCTTCTGTGTGCCCAGTCTGTAAATTATTGGCACATGTGTGCTATAGCTGTACTCGGGACAACCCGCAGAATGATTTTTGGGGTGTTTGTCTAAAGTGGCATGGGTTGGGCACAGTATATGAGGCACTAAAATGACTTTTTTGAAATAAAAAATTGCAATTTTTACTCTGCACCATTTACTTTGCATTCAATTTTGACCAGCATGTTGGGGGTTAAAATGCTCACCACAACCACCGATAAATTCTTTGAGGGGTCTAGTTTCCGTAATGGTATCATTTATTGGGGGTTTCTATTGCACTGGCACCTCACGGGCCCTGCCAACATGACATGGCACTCCTAATCCAAACGTGTGAAAACGGAGCTGGAAAATCAAAATTTCACTCCTTCCGTTCTCATCCCTTCTGTGTGCCCAGTCTGTAAATTATTGGCACATGTGTGGTATTGCTGTACTCGGGACAACCTGCTGAATGATTTTTGGGGTGTTTGTCTAAAGTGGCATGGGTTGGGCACAGTATATGAGGCACTAAAATTACATTTTTGAGATAAAAACGCAATTTTTACTCTGCACCATTTATTTTGCATTCAATTTTGACCAGCGTGTTGGGGGTTAAAATGCTCACCACAACCACCGATAAATTCTTTGAGGGGTCTAGTTTCCGTAATGGTATCATTTATTGGGGGTTTCTATTGCACTGGCACCTCACGGGCCCTACCAACATGACATGGCACTCCTAATCCAAACGTGTGAAAACGAAGCTGGAAAAACAAAATTTCACTCCTTCCGTTCTCATCCCTTCTGTGTGCCCAGTCTGTAAATTATTGGCACATGTGTGCTATTGCTGTACTCGGGACAACCCGCAGAATGATTTTTGGGGTGTTTGTCTAAAGTGGCATGGGTTGGGCACAGTACACGAGGCACTAAAATGACATTTTTGAGATAAAAACACAATTTTTACTCTGCACCCTTTACTTTGCATTCAATTTTGGCCAGCGTGTTGGGGGTTAAAATGCTCATACAAGCCTACATACTTTCTTTGAGGGGTGCCCTTTCCAAAATGGGTTCACTACTTGGGGGCTTCTATTGTACTGGTACCTCGGGGGTACCCCCCATTACCAATCTAGTGAAAACAAAGCTTGAAAACCTAAATTGTGCTTCTTTCTTCCTGACCCCTGCCGTGTGCCCAGCCTGTAAATTATTGGCACATGTGTGGTATTGCTGTACTCGGGACAACCCGCAGAATGATTTTTGGGGTGTTTGTCTAAAGTGGCATGGGTTGGGCACAGTATATGAGGCACTAAAATGACATTTTTGAGATAAAAACGCAATTTTTACTCTGCACCATTTACTTTGCATTCAATTTTGACCAGCGTGTTGGGGGTTAAAATGCTCACCACAACCACCGATAAATTCTTTGAGGGGTCTAGTTTCCGTAATGGTATCATTTATTGGGGGTTTCTATTGCACTGGCACCTCACGGGCCCTGCCAACATGACATGGCACTCCTAATCCAAACGTGTGAAAAACGGAGCTGGAAAATCAAAATTTCACTCCTTCCGTTCTCATCCCTTCTGTGTGCCCAGTCTGTAAATTATTGGCACATGTGTGCTATAGCTGTACTCGGGACAACCCGCAGAATGATTTTTGGGGTGTTTGTCTAAAGTGGCATGGGTTGGGCACAGTATATGAGGCACTAAAATGACTTTTTTGAAATAAAAAATTGCAATTTTTACTCTGCACCATTTACTTTGCATTCAATTTTGACCAGCATGTTGGGGGTTAAAATGCTCACCACAACCACCGATAAATTCTTTGAGGGGTCTAGTTTCCGTAATGGTATCATTTATTGGGGGTTTCTATTGCACTGGCACCTCACGGGCCCTGCCAACATGACATGGCACTCCTAATCCAAACGTGTGGAAAATCAAAATTTCACTCCTTCCGTTCTCATCCCTTCTGTGTGCCCAGTCTGTAAATTATTGGCACATGTGTGGTATTGCTGTACTCGGGACAACCTGCTGAATGATTTTTGGGGTGTTTGTCTAAAGTGGCATGGGTTGGGCACAGTATATGAGGCACTAAAATTACATTTTTGAGATAAAAACGCAATTTTTACTCTGCACCATTTATTTTGCATTCAATTTTGACCAGCGTGTTGGGGGTTAAAATGCTCACCACAACCACCGATAAATTCTTTGAGGGGTCTAGTTTCCGTAATGGTATCATTTATTGGGGGTTTCTATTGCACTGGCACCTCACGGGCCCTACCAACATGACATGGCACTCCTAATCCAAACGTGTGAAAACGGAGCTGGAAAATCAAAATTTCACTCCTTCCGTTCTCATCCCTTCTGTGTGCCCAGTCTGTAAATTATTGGCACATGTGTGCTATTGCTGTACTCGGGACAACCCGCAGAATGATTTTTGGGGTGTTTGTCTAAAGTGGCATGGGTTGGGCACAGTATATAAGGCACTAAAATGACTTTTTTGAGATAAAAACGCAATTTTTACTCTGCACCATTTACTTTGCATTCAATTTTGACCAGCATGTTGGGGGTTAAAATGCTTACCACAACCACCGATAAATTCTTTGAGGGGTCTAGTTTCCGTAATTGTATCATTTATTGGGGGTTTCTATTGCACTGGCACCTTACGGGCCCTGCCAACATGACATGGCACTCCAAATCCAAACGTGTGAAAACGGAGCTGGAAAATCAAAATTTCACTCCTTCCGTTCTCATCCCTTCTGTGTGCCCAGTCTGTAAATTATTGGCACATGTGTGGTATTGCTGTACTCGGGACAACCCGCAGAATGATTTTGGGGTGTTTGTCTAAAGTGGCATGGGTTGGGCACAGTATATGAGGCACTAAAATGACTTTTTTGAGATTAAAACGCAATTTTTACTCTGCACCATTTACTTTGCATTCAATTTTGACCAGCGTGTTGGGGGTTAAAATGCTCACCACAACCACCGATAAATTCTTTGAGGGGTCTAGTTTCCGTAATTGTATCATTTATTGGGGGTTTCTATTGCACTGGCACCTTACGGGCCCTGCCAACATGACATGGCACTCCAAATCCAAACGTGTGAAAACGGAGCTGGAAAATCAAAATTTCACTCCTTCCGTTCTCATCCCTTCTGTGTGCCCAGTCTGTAAATTATTGGCACATGTGTGGTATTGCTGTACTCGGGACAACCCGCAGAATGATTTTTGGGGTGTTTGTCTAAAGTGGCATGGGTTGGGCACAGTATATGAGGCACTAAAATGACTTTTTTGAGATTAAAACGCAATTTTTACTCTGCACCATTGACTTTGCATTCAATTTTGACCAGCGTGTTGGGGATTAAAATGCTCACCACAACCACCGATAAATTCTTTGAGGGGTCTAGTTTCCGAAATGGTGACATTTTGGGGGGTTTTCTTTTGTACTTTTACTTCAGGGGCTCTTCAATTACACTGTGGCACCACAAAATATTTGCAGCCAAATTGGCCTTCCAAATTCCCAGTAGCGCTAACTCTGTTCTGGACATCACTGTGCGGGGAAACAGCAGCTGACATCCACATGTCTGGTATTGCCGTACTCGGAAGAAGCAGGGCAAGAAATTAGGAATATATATTTACCTCAAATTCCTTCTGAATCTATCCATTTTAGGGCTAAATTGGAAAGATTGAAATCAAAAATTGAAATTTCAAAATTTCCACTCCATTTTCATATGCTTCCGGAAAAATAATAAAGGGTTAACAGACTTCTTAAATGCTGATTTGAATAGGTTGAGATGTTAGGTTCATAAAATGGTGTTACATGTGGGGGTATATAGTACATAAGTCTTTATAGGGCACTTCCAAACTGAATTGATCACCAAAAAGTTCGCATTTTTCAAATTTCAAAGTTGCTACTAAAACTTCAAACCTTCTCACATCCATAAAAAAAATGGAAACTTAAAACAAATAATGGATATAAAAAGAAGACCAATGGCAAAAGGTTTCTATCAAAAAATATTTGTGGTATCACTTTTTGTCTAAAAAGTATAACATTTGAAACTTTGAAAATAGTCATTTTTTCAAATTTTTCCTAAATTTTTGAATTTTTACCCCCCAAAAAAGGAACGGATCACCGAAATGACACTACTAACATAAACTACATTGTCTCACGAGAAAACAATCTCAAAATCACAGAGATATCTTAAAGCGTTGAAAAGTTATTACCACAGGAAGAGACACTGGCCAAATTTAAAAAAAAAGTAGCGAGCCTTAACCTGCAAACATGCTGCGTCCTTAAGGGGTTAATGTTTCCGGATCACTCCCTCACCTTCGAGCTGATTGGCCCTCGGTGCGGGTGTGACCCTTCTGATGTCCATATATATAGTTAGTCATTCTGACCTTCCCTAGCCATGAATAAGGATACAGAGTTTATCCGAAACGCGTAGGCATTCCAGGGACCCTTCCCGCTACCCATGCCAATCCGTTTTATCATGTTGTCTGTATATCTTCAATAAAAGTCTCTTCGATTTTACCTACCTGGATTGAAGTTTACTTTTGAGCCGGAGTTCCTCCTCCCATTCCTTGATTGAGTGCCTCCTGTGAAGCGGGCGATACCCGAGCTTGAGTTCACTTCTCCACTAATCCACTGCGTCCCAGGTGAGCTGACAGAACTGTTTCTTTGTATAGAATAAAGATAACATGATTTTTAGGTTATACGGTGACCGGAAAAAGAAAAAAAAAACAGTACAGAATTGATAATTTTCGACTCCTGCCCTAAAAACAAATTTCAAAATTTGCAACAATAGTGGATACAAACCCCAAAATGGTAACACTGGAAAAAGCATCTCATTCTGCAAAAAAAAAGCCGTCACATGGCCCCAATAACAAAAAAGCCACAATTTTATAGCCTAAATAAGAAGGGCGCTCCTTCCCTTCTGCACCTCGCTGTGCCCCCATAAAACAAGTTACAGCCACATGTGGGGGGTCTATGTACTTGTGAGAAATTGCTCAATAATTTTGATGGTGGATTTTATCTTTTGTTAATGTGTAAATTTTTGGCTGAAAAGAACGTATAACCGGCACAATTTGCCCATTCTAAATTTCACCTCCATTTTGATTTCATTAATATGAAGATCTCAAGGGGTTAACAATCTTCCTTAAAGCTGTTTATGATATCTTGAGGTGTGCAGATTTGAAAATGGGTTTGTTATGTAGGGGGTTTTGATGCAAAATATGTTAAAATTCAGTTAAAACACTATTTATCCACAAAATCGCAATTAGAAAAAAAAAATTATTTGTAAGCTGCACAGCATCAAAATAAATTATCAAGACATTTTTAAAATTTATGTAAATGTAAATAAGACAATGGGAAATGTTATTCTGCAACTTATTTAGGGGGAAAATCATCTGCATGAAAATGCAATGATTCAGAATTTTGACAATGTCACATTTATCCAAAAACTCCTCATTTGTTCATTTTTTGGGTAAATAAAAGCCAAAAATATCAGCCAACATTTACCACTAAAATGAAGTACAACATGTGTGGAAAAAACTATCTCAGAATCATTTAGATAAGTAAAAGTGTTCAAAAGTTCTAACCATATAAAGCGAAGCAGGTCACAATCCCAAAAATCGGGCTGAGCCTTAAACTGTAAAATGGCTGCGTCCTTAAGGGGTTAATACACAATGCAAAGACTATGAAAACACACCATGAGAAGAAGGCCGAAGTCTTTACCAAGGAGACGCCAGACATGTGATAGGCAACACAAATTCCGAGCACAACAAGATCAGGGTAAACCCAATGAAAATCTTTGAAACAAATAATTAATATATTTTTTTTTTAACTTTCAGATTTGTAAAAATAACAAATATCTTGCGTTCTTGTATTTTACAGATGAAAGCCAGGCAGGCACCAGCAGCGGCAAGAGAAAGCAGAAGAAGAGCGCCCCTTTTGATCGAGCAGTGCTCGTCGATTTAATAACTATATGCGACGAGTGGGGCTACGACCTGCTTCGTTATACTGGTAGCTATAAAGCTAAGACCAAGATCATGGAGCAGGTCCAAGCCCATCTGCTCGATAAATACGGCCGTTACCATTCCATCCGGCAGTTGCAGAAGCGGTTCTCGGGCATAAAGGTCCGCAAGGAATGTTTTTTGGAGCGAGTCCGAAGCCGGAACCGCTCTGCAAAAGGTTAGAAGATACAACTTGGTTCTCTAAGTAATGACATGTCTGTGCATTTATTGGTGTTTTCTCTTTTTCTTACTAGCCGGACGGGAGAGGGCACCGGCCGTAGAAGGGGCCTCTTCTTCTGCTTCTGTTGCTGCTGCTGTTGTGGTGGATGTTGGGGACGACTCTCCCCCTCCACCAAGCCCTGTGCCGCCTGGCCAAGAGGTAAAGACTGGCATCCTTTTTGGAATCAAAGATGTTGAAAATTAAATATCTCCAAATTAATTATTAATTAGTATTAATTTATATATATATATATATATATATATATATATATATATTATTATTTTTTTTTTTTAACAGGTTCTTGCTGTGGATCCTTCAGGGAGGAGATGGTTACCCTGGCTACAGCAGTGGCCCGAGGGTCATCAGTTGTCCATCGGTGAGCAGCTCCTCCCTGAAATGGAGCTGCTCAACCGAAAGATGGACATTCTGATGGCCCAGTTCGAAAGGTTGTTCCACCCTCCTCGATCCTAAGTTTGTGGTTTGTAACCCTTTGTTTTTTTGTTAAAAAGTTTGGAAACAAAAAAAAGCTTTGAAAAATAAATGTGAAAAAAAAATTAAAAAAATAAAAAAGTTTTACAAAAAAAAAAAAAATGTTAGAAAACAACAAAAAAAAAAGGTTAAAAAAAGTTATAAAAAAGGTTGCCTTTTTACCATGATTATCCCCAAAACAGGCAACGGTGTTTGTAAAGTTGTCTTTTTACCATTGTTGGAAATATGACAGGTTGTGGCTTGAGACAGTTTAAGGGTCTTTGTGGACAGAGGAAGAACTAAGCCATAAATGCCTACATTGCCCCTAATAAAGATTATAGAGACAGCTGCATGTGATAACAATGGACTGTGCTATTACACCTGGAGGCCATTGCCCCCTGGACATTCTCCCAGATCCTGTGGGAAACAAAGACTCAAGTTACTTGTCCTGCAAGTTGTGTGATAAGAATGTATTGACTCTACATCCTCATTGGATTGGCCAAGACAGTGGTGGAGGTGGGATGATAGGCAGTGTGTGAGCTATGTGTGTGTGTATATAAGATGGTATACAGATCTTTAGTTAGAGCACTTCCTTCCCCACCATCTCTCTGTCCCTTAGTTAGTTTACCCTCTATGTGTATTCCCCTGTATTGTACCCTTAATAAATCCCCTATAAAGATTGAATATTGTTGTTAATTTAATATTAACTGGCACCCCAAAACCAAGCAGATTTTACATTTTGCACCCCAGTCTGGAACTGTAATTTAAATTCTACAGAGAATCCACGTCAACATATCTGCGCTATTTCAATCTATGAATGGAATTTGGATCTTTGGTACAAAGAAAATCCTGGTAAGTAACAAGTTTTCATATTGCATTACTAATTTTGATAAGCCAGGTTGTTTTATGTGAATGTATTGGAAGTCGCTTGTTGAGATTGTAGGTTAACGTTAAGTGTGAGCGGTTGTGTTTTAGTGTACAGAGGTAAAGTTGTAGGAAAAAGTTTGTTGCTGGACATAGCTGTACATTTTCCTAGATTGAATGAGTATAAAGGTGTAAGCAGTGTGTAAAGTAGCCTTTCGGAACGTTAGTGTAGTAGATAATTACACAAACTGTGTTTACTTAGTTTGTCATTTGTGTGTTTGTCAGTGTGTATTGTGGTAACAGAGATGGAACTTGTTCAAAAGTTTGTGAAAAAGTATTCCTCTGCTCGCTACCATTCATGTGAAGATGGTTCACTAGAGGAGCAATATAAGGAGCTGATGATGCAGTGTAAGGCCCATAATAAGAAGTTAGATAGGAAAGTGCTCAGTAAGAGAGGGAAGAAAGAAAGGTTGGGCAATGAAATTATGATGCTCATTAAGATGAAAGAATTGGCTGAGGTAAAGGAAGTAAATTGGTCCATACAAAGGCTCCAATGTAAGGAAAGTATAGACAGAATTAGTGACTCGGTGATTGAAATTTCTGCTAAAACAACTAGTGAGATGGATAATTTACAAGCAAAGGTGGATGAGCTGTCTTTAAGAAATCATGAGTTGGATAAGTAGCTCGATGAGTGTAGATTGAGTTCTGTGTCTACTGAAACTCATATACAGTCCTTAGAGAGGGAGATACATCAGAGGGACATGATAATTACCTCACTAGAGGGTCAGTTGTCTGAAACAATGGCCCAACTGTGTAAACAAGAAGAACAGATCCGGTCCCTCCAAGAACAGAACCAGACCTGCCATAAAGAAGCAGATGTTTGCATTGTCACACCCGAGGGTTGGAGTGATGAACACAATCTAATACCTGCAGATAAGTCTCCAACACTCACCATGCAAGATAGACTACATCTGTGTCAGGTTATTGGAGAATGGGATACAAATGAATCACCAATAACTGTATCCAATAAATTTTAAGCTGTGGTGAAGCAATACAACTTATGTAATAAGGATGCATGGTCTCTGCTCCAAGCATGGCTTCCTGGGCCTCTGGCCGCACAGTTGTCATCTGCAAACATGGGAGATGATGATAGTGGTGCAGACTTAAGAAGGAAGGAATTGCAGAGTATCATGGGAGGGAAAGACATAAGGGGTGAGAATACCCTGAGAAGATATAGGTTCAGGACAGGTGATGACCCCCTTATCTTCTGTAACAAGTATCTGACCTTATTTAGGAGTATTTACAACTGTCCGGATATGTCTCAGGATGATTCTGATTTCCTCTATTCAATGGCAAATCAGTGTAATGTGGATTACACCACAAAGGTTGCCCTGTGGAGTATTTATTAATATACTCAGGGACTGGTGTGATGAGTCTAACAACAGGGATGAACCATCAGGATATCTGTCTACAGAGTACAGAGCAAGAAGGACAAGATATGTCAGGTATTGCTATGGATGTGGTAGGCCAGGAAATATTAAACGTTTCTGTAATGTAAATAATGCAAACCATGGTACACATTATAATTCATTGCATGCAGAAATTGATGCCATTGAGCCTGAGACCATTGAGGAGACCGTGTCACCTCCTGGAACTTGACACACAGAGACAGGTGAGGAGGTCATGAGACCTCCTGGAAGTAGCCACAAAGAGACATGTGAGGAGGCCATGCCACCTCCTGGGACTAGCCATACAGAGACATGTGAGGAGAATAAATCACATGCAAATAAAATCCCCAATATACACAGTGATAAGAAAGAACAGCCTCCCCCTCACTGCAAACAGCACAAGGAAGGGTCTAATGTTCCAGGGTACAATCCATGGGCAGGGCTGCCATTCTGGCTGTTCTGGAGCTGGTCACAGATCGCTCTCCCCCTGCTAATAAACAGTGTACAGCACAGCAGCAGCATGGCTTTTTAATGTGTGACTATAGCAATATACACTGTGGATAAATAGACTTGGAATTGTGTTGATGTTATGAATTTCTTGGTTTCTAACTATTTTTGTCTTTCTTTTGTAGGTTGGATGTTTTGTGTCATATGACTCCAGGACAAAGAAACTAACACTTTTGTTTGTTTCTACAGGTTCCATTCTTTGATCTCATGTTTTACATATCTGTTTTAAGTAATGTTTGTGTGATAACTGTCATTGTGTTTTTGTTTTTAGGCAACAAGGTGGTTTGCTGAAGAAACAAGTTATTAATATTGACATTTTTGTTTACAGGTCATAAAAAAGGTAGTATGTGAAAGATATTGTTTGTATCATGAATAATGGTTAAAGTTTTATGTTTACAAATAAAGCCATGTGGTGTAATGAGCTCAAAATTTATGAGGGTTAATTGTTTGCAAACAATTAAAAAAATGAAGTAACATCCCATTGTGATGTGTAGGTCCTGTGTGTAATGTAGTTGTTGTTTTTTTGTGCTATGTCTGTTCTTTATCTTGTCCCATAGATGACCTTACTTAATCATTGACAGAAGAAGGATTGGAAACTGCCTGCTGTCCCACCCTAAGATGTGTAGAAGCTGAATTAGATCTCATTGTTTTATGTTGTCTGTTCTGTGTTCTGTTAAATGTAGTATGTAAACTGTGTCAATACACATTTTTGTTTAAGTTCCTGATGCTCAGGAATGTTGGATTTTTTTTTCTTCATTTTTTTTTAAATGAAGCATTTATTTCTTTGATTCAAGTATTATTTTTTTATATAATGATTGGTACCATTTTGTGGTACCAAAGGGGCATGGTTTTAGAGAGTAATGCAGTACCAAAGGGGCAGACTATAGTGAATTCGCATAAGTAAATAAATAAGGAGGATGAGGATCATTTGATATTTAGCTTTATTTTTTCCATTTAGGTGTTTACCAGAGGACCTTACAAAATTTTTGTATTTTTAAGGAGAAGCCTTTAAAATTAAATAATGTGCCGTCAGGTGAAATAAATGTCAAAGTGATAATTTTTGGTTCTTTTTATTTTGCCTAAACACCTGCACTGGTAGCGGAGCAATAACATACATTACCAGCCGAATAAAAGACAAGTTGTTCCTGGTGTGAGACAAATATTAGTGATCCCTGTAATGCTTTGTGTACAGTCACACCTAGTTATGAATGTGATTGTCTGTAAACAACACACATCTCATCTGTACATTCTATACATGTTTGCATATATTTTTCTATTTAAGGTTTTCTTTGATACATTTGTCTCACTGGCAACTTAATTTAAATTTTTTTAAAAATAAACTGCACGCTCCTTTATACCAGTAAAGCATCTAAATGAAAACCATAGGGTATTAAAAGCAGCATTCAGTTTGCATTTTTTTTTTTTTAATTTTTAATTTCTCTTAATCTATGTGTGTCTGTCTCCATGGATGCCTAAACATATAGTAATTAATGTCTCAGCTACATGACTACATTGTATATTAGATTTTATTGTACACAAGAAAGATTAGATGAAGGACACCTACCCTAGAGGGTGATCAGTGACATTTTCAGAATCTACTAGTATAGTGACTGCTGACATTTTTTATTTACATAATATGTATTCATGTTTTAGTAAATCTATACAGTTCTGAACAACAGAAGACATATATGATATGTAATGCAAAAGTATTTGTGGAGAGTAAATATCAATCTTTGTAAAAATAGACATTAAATTTGGTAATAGGCCTCAGGCGATTGTTTAATGAGATTTTGGGGGTACCCCTCGACACAACGCTGGAACTTGACCGGGCACATAGGTGCCTGGCCCCTAAGCCACCGGACAACGAGAGACCCCGAGATGTGATCTGTAGAGTGCACAGGTACCACCTGAAGGACAACATCATGCGGGCGGTGAGAGAAAAAGGCCCCCCGAACTTTCAGGGTCACCCTATCCAACTCCTTCCAGATCTCTCCCGCCTCACTCTACAAAAGCGCAGGGCACTACGGCCACTACTGGCAATTCTTCAGGAGCGTCAACTACAGTACTCATGGGGCTTTCCATTCCGCCTGCAAATCCGTCGAGCGGGAAGAACTTTCTCTCTTCGTCATCCCGGTGATTTACCAGCCCTCTCCAGGGACCTAGAGTTGCCCCCAATCGTCATCCAAGATAGGCTGTCCCTCCCAACCCTCCCTCCAAGGGGAAGAGGGGTTTTACCCCCTCGTCCCCAGAGAAACCCCTGTGGATGCTCCGGAGGGCGCAGGGGAAGAAGAGGAGGCCCCCTGGGGCCGGCCCAACAACCTGAGGGCGTTTGATTGATTTGAACCATGTAACTGCCTGATTATACACCCCTTCTCACGGGGGCTGAAACCCTCGCCAACTCCCCTGGGGTAGGATCCTCCCCATAACCCTGTTCCCAACCAGTGCAATGTTCCCGCTAGACCATCCAGCTCCCACTAGTTGGGGCCGTAGAGTAATTACTCAAACAAATTGTGAACTAGCGGTTCACTGGGGGAGATCAGTGCTACCATGGGGAGGGGGCGAGACTTACATGTTTATGTTTATATTCATGACTATGAGTGCATATGTTTACTTTGGGTTGCCGTACGCTTAAGTGAATGCTTATTAACCTACTCTAGCCCTATTTCATTTCAGTTGCTTCCCTTTTAGGGGTTCTTTCCCATTGTTACTGAAAATTAACAGTTTTGAAACTTTTGTTCCGATGCCTATGACTTGCATAACTCATCATGTCTTCTTAGACATGAGGGGAGCCCCCTCATGGAAAGCCCGCTACCCACCAGGGTGCCCTTGACTTCGCTGGTCGGAGTTAAAGGTGAATAGATCCTTCTGGTCCATGACCCCACTAGCGTTTCTAGATTAGAGGTACATAGTACCTGACAGTTTGTTTGTTACTGTATTGTCTTACTTGTTGTGTGTCTCTTGTCACACCGTTCGTTAACCACTCCTAGCCCTAACTACCCCTTTTGTGCCTGCCCTCTTACCCTTACACCCCTTCAATGGCTCCTATAACATGCTACTCTCTCAATGCAAGGGGATTGAATGCCCCTCAAAAACGTAACCAGATTTTATATCGAATGCATAAGCTTAAGGCTGATGTTCTCTTTCTACAGGAGACCCACTTCCACACCGGCCAGATACCAGGGTTCCGGGACAGATTCTTCACGTCATGGCACCATAGTACAAACCCTGTTTCCAAATCCAGAGGGGTCTCTATTGCGATTCACAGGAGACTGGCTCATGAGGTACTGGATTCAAAAATTGACCCCGAGGGCCGTTATCTTTTTCTTAAGGTGAGACTGTGGGGACACCTGATTACCCTTGCCTCTCTTTATCTTCCCAACTAAGGGCAGATTCTGATGTGTAGATCAATCCTGACCAAGCTGCGGGACTTTGCAGAGGGGGTGACTTCAACTTCATAATGGACCCACGCACAGATAGCTCCGCGCCTAGACCTCCCGCGGCCCCCGCTCAGATGCGCTCCCTACAAAGGGCCTTACATGACTCACAGCTGGTAGACGTTTGGTGTATCCTCAACCCGCAGGGCCGGGACTATTCATACTTCTCCCCGGCACACCAGACATACAGTCGAATCGACATGTTCTGGTTGAGCCATTATGCGTTGGGCTGGCAACCCACAGCCGCCATTGCCCCGCCCTGTGGTCTGACCACGCTCCGATCTCTATAACCCTAAATGTACCTGGCCCATACTCTACCCCATGGGCTTGGCGATTAAATTTACTTAAGGACACAGTTTGTATGACAGGGGTTAAGCAGTACATTGCGAATTTCCTCGACACCCATGCTGACGATCACACCCCCCTTCCAATTCAATGGGAAATCTTAAAGGGAGCGATTCGGGGCGAGTTTATCTCACAAGGAGTACGCTTAAAGCGAGAGAAAGCCGCCAAAATTCAGGACTTGTTCGGTAAAATCCAGGCATTAGAGACAGCGCACAAGGCAGGTGGCTCACAAGCAGTCCTGAACGAGCTGCTAAATACTAGGGAGGAACTACGAAACATACTTGACCAAAAACACCTAAGGTACAGGGACGGGAATAAAAGATTTTTTTATGAACACTCTAACAAATGTGGCGGTCCCCTAGGTCAGCTACCACTTATATTCCTAAGGTACAAGATGGGGGGGGGGCGGGTAGCTCATGACCCCTCCACAATCTCTGACGTGTTCCGCTCCTACTACCAGGAGCTTTACAACATCCAGGGCCAGTATAAAGATATGACCCCGGAACAACTCCAGGACAAAATTAACACATACATCACGGACACGGCACTCCCTAGCCTGGGGGACGAAGATAGGGGGGCTCTTGAGGAGGACATTACTGAGCAGGAGCTCTCAGAGGTAATAAAGCTGACCCCGGCCGGGAAATCCCCAGGACCCGACGGGTTTACCCCCCGGTTTTATAAAATCCTCAGACAAGAACTGGTCCCCTTCCTTACCAGGGTCTTCACTGCGCACTCCCTTTACGCGCCAATCCCTTAAGGCTAATATCTCAGTTATCCCCAAGCCAGGAAAAGATCATACAGTATGTGCTAACTATCGCCCCATATCATTGATCAACGTAGACGTAAAGTTGTACTCAAAACTCCTGGCTAACCGTCTGGGGACCATTCTTCCCTCCATCATACATAAAGACCAGGTGGGTTTCCTCCGCGGGAGGGAGGCCCGGGATAACACCAATAAGACCCTGATGTTGATATCCTGGGCTAAGACTGCCAAACAACCGATATGCCTGTTGTCAGTTGACGCGGAAAAAGCGTTTCCTCTGGGCGGCCTTAGAGCAAATTGGGGTGGGCCCAAGGTTTATGAATATGATTAAAGCTCTTTACTCAACTCCCATGGCCCAAGTAAGAATAAATGGAACCTCCACCAAGACGTTCGCAAGTAGGAACGGAACCCGCCAGGGCTGCCCCCTCTCCCCGCTATTATATATTATTGTCATGGAACATCTAGCGGTGGCGCTCCGTGGCAACCCCAGTGTGCACGGTCTCAAGATCGGAGCTAAGCAATACAAGACCGCCATCTATACTGATGATCTTCTCTTGTATGTGTCGCAGCCCCGCATCTCTTTCCCATCCATCTTAGCAGAGTTTTCCCGCTTTGGCCTCCTTAGCAACTTCAAGGTTAACCTATCAAAATCGGAAGCCCTGAACATTTCCCTCCCCGAGAGTGAAGTATCCCACCTAGCATCCCAATTTCCATTCAAATGGCAGAGATCTCATATTCGCTACCTAGGAATTGACATCCCAACAGATCTCTCGCACCTCTACAACCTCAACTATAAAACCCTCCTGGACCGCACAATACGGGACCTGGCCAAATACCGTAGCAGTAGCCTGTCATGGTCCGGCCGGATTAATGTCCTGAAAATGGACGTAATGCCCCGGTTTTTATACTTATTTCAAACCCTACCGATACGCCCCCCAGGCTCGTTCTTTACGAGCCTCAAAACGGCTTTCCGGAGATTTGTGTGGGGGGGTGGGACAAGCAGGATCAGTTACGCCACACTGGCTAGACCCAAAACTGCGGGTGGAGTGGGTCTTCCTGACCCCAAACTTTACCACTCCGCATCGTTGCTCATGCACATAGTAGATTGGCATTACCATAGAACAACCAAGCAATGGGTGGCTCTGGAAACAGACCTCACTCACCCCCACTTGCGCACAGTTCCATGGATACGGCCGGCCCAGCGACCAGAGAGCTTCACACACTCACTCTTTTCCCCATACTTCCTCCGAGAATAAGACAGACTAGCTTCTCGAGACACACTAGTTAGACTACAGGGCCCCCTCACCCCCCTATTTAACAACCCAGCATTCCCCCCAGGGATGGGGAGAGGGAGATTCCTGTGTTGGAAGGTGGGAGCGGACACGCGTATGGGTCAGGTAGTGTCTGGAGACATCATGCCCTCCTGGGACTCTTTGAGAGCCTCCAACCCAGACGTTCCGCTATCCTGGCTGGAGTACCAACAGTTAGCCTCATACGTAAGCTCGGACACCGACTCTAGTTTTGGGGCATCCCTAACCGGGTTTGAGGCGCTACTTAGACCTGCATCACCCCCAGTCCACGTCTTGTCTCAGCTATATGCTATACTGCTCGCTGAGTCCTCCCGGGGGAACCCTGGGTTTGTGTCAGCGTGGGAGACGGACCTATCAACCACCTATCAAACCTCTAGATTACCCCATGGACTATCTGTTGGAATCAGTTGTTGCTTTACTATAGTTATTGGTTTCTATTATTATGATTTTTGTTTATTTTATTATGATGTGATTTCATATCTGCGTTATAATGATTTCCAGTTTGCTTTGTATATGATATACAGTGTTAGTATTATGTATATTGTAAATATCACAGACAGTTACTAGCATATATGGAGATCTATATTTGCTGGATAAATGGTATAGATGAAAAATGTTATTCAAGAAATGGATATGAGAATGAATGTGAGTGAATGGTGTGATGACCATTGGTGCCCTATTCCTTACCCATATAACCTTCAACTACTTTGTCTTGAGGAAAAGCCAGAAGAAGAAAGATCATTTCCACACCCAAAGAAGATAATGGAAGAGAAATGGATTTTATTTATGTTCTAAACATGGTCAAATGGTGTGTGGGCCTTTCAGGCCCAAAGGGGCATAATGTTGGAAATATGACATGGCGTGGCTTGAGACAGTTTAAGGGTCTTTGTGGACAGAGGAAGAACTAAGCCATAAATGCCTACATTGTCCCTAATAAAGATTGTAGAGACAGCTGCATGTGATAACAATGGACTGTGCTATTACACCTGGAGGCCATTGCCCCCAGGACATTCTCCCAGATCCTGTGGGAAACAAAGACTCAAGTTACTTGTCCTGCAAGTTGTGTGATAAGAATGTATTGACTCTACATCCTCATTGGATTGGCCAAGACAGTGGTGGAGGTGGGATGATGGGCAATGTGTGTGAGCTATGTGTGTGTATATAAGATGGTATACAGATCTTTAGTTAGAGCACTTCCTTCCCCACCATCTCTCTGTCCCTTAGTTAGTTTACCTTCTATGTGTATTCCCCTGTATTGTACCCTTAATAAATCCCCTATAAAGATCCATTGAGTATTGTTGTTAATTTAATATTAACTGGCACCCCAAAACCAAGCAGATTTTACAACCATGATTATCCCCAAAACAGGCAACGGTGTTTGTAAAGTTGTCTTTTTGAAAACACAAAACGTGTTCAGATTTAGAAAAACACTCACGGTGTGCACCACCTATTGTAACATATTTCAGCAAAGAAAAAAGGGAGGGGGAAAATGTAGGAGAAGGAAAGTTGTGAGTGTGATAAAATTTCACTTTTATTAATTTATTTAAAATCTCGAGTATATTCTCACACTGTAGAATCAAGTGTTAATTAAGCAGCTAGTATGGCATTATTATGCTTTGCCATACTGTGTCCTTGCCACATAAGTAAGAATCTTGTACTTAGGGATATAAGTTCAGGTGGGAGTCCCCTTATATTTTATTTAAACCCTCCTGTAATTATAACTGATGCCCACCAATAATTCCTTGTGGGGATCAGGGACTGTGTGGGTTAATGATGATCTGTTGTTGAGATCCCAGGGAGCAGGTGTGTGTCTGTCTTTTGACAGGACACAGCACTGTGCTGCTGTCAGCTATTGTTATGCAGGGAGATCGCGGTGATAAAAATCTGTAAGCTGCAATCTCCTCTTACTGCAGTGATGTGAGTGTGAGTTTTTTTTTTTTTTTTACGAGACAGGCAGAGATGGGCATATGGCAACAAAGGGTCAGAAGCACAAGCATGGAACGCTCGAGGAAAGAGAAAATAGATATGGAGCCAGAACAGTCTGTCGGTGGCATGCAAATAATTAACCTCCAATGATATGGGGCGATACTCACTGACGGGGGCTCAAACTTCCATTCTCAAGAAGGGATTTAACTTCTGTATAACCACACCCCTAAATAAATTTGAAATGATAAAAGATCTGCATTTGTTTGGGAGGAAACTGATCTATAGAAAAATGTTTCACAATAAGGAGTCACAACTCAATGCGGAGGTTCCTATTCACACTACAGAAACCACACTAGATGAGGAAACCCTCCGCATTCTTTAAGAATTGGCAGATGAAAACATAACCACCTGTATGGTGGAACCCTCTGCCGATTCACAAGAACCTAGAAACACCCCAAACCCCAAATTGAAATCCAAATCCAAGACTATGCCCTCTTTTGAATCTTGCCCCCCGGTTAAATCTTTGTCGAAATGGTCTCTAGGGACATCGAGAGACTGGATAATCGAACTCAGGAATCCAATATTACGAAGGAAGAACGCCAAGCCCTGGACGAACTGAAAAAGTGGGATGACGTGGTGTTCAAACAATCGGACAAAGGGGGGAACATAGTTATTTGGCCACAAGAAGCCTACATCAAAGAAGCCAAAAAGCAATTGTTGAATAAACAATGCTATCGACACCTATGGAGTGATCCTACAAAGGACTTCTTGATAAAATATCAGAATTTATTAAACAATGGATGGCAGAATAGAGCCATCTCCAGTCAGGAGAGGGATTTTCTCTCGGTCAGGCACCCAAAAGTGGCAACCTTTTATATGTTGCCCAAGGTACACAAGGACCGAGGGTGCCTGACCGAGAAACTAAGTCAATGGCTGGATAGTGAATTAAGACACTATGTCCTTGATTTATCCTCATTTACAAGGGATCCTCAAAGATCTTGAAGGGGTGCACCTGGAGCAGGACGAGATCCTCGTCACAGTGGACGTTGAAAGTCTATATACTAGTATAGGACACCAGGTGGGCTGTAATGCTGTGAAATACTTTCTGGAACGCTACAATGACAAAAGCCCCATGCGACAGGCGTTCATCTTGGAGGCATTACTCTTTGTTCTCCGTCATAACTATTTTATTTTTGATGCCCGCTTCTACCTCCAGACCCAAGGAACGGCGATGGGCGCCGCATGTGCGCCCACCTTCGCCAATTTTTTCCTTGGGTGGTGGGAGGAGGAGCGGGTATTCTGTGACGAATTGGAGAACCTCACACATCACGTTGTATTCTGGAAAAGATACATCGATGATGTGGTATTCATTTGGAAAGGACCAGAAAATATCATGAAAAACTTTATTTCACGTCTCAATGAGAATGATTGTAACATCAGACTCACCCTCATGCACAGTAAGGTCTCGATTCCCTTCCTTGACATTAAGATTGAGGTAGAGGAAGATGGTTCGGTCCAAACCAGAATATACCGAAAGGAAACCGCTACTAACAGCCTCCTGCATGCCGAGAGTGCCCATTTACCACACACGATCAAAGGAATCCCGAAAGGAGAATTCCTCAAACTGAGAAGAAACTGCTCCACTCTTGAGAGATTCAAAGAGGGAGCAGCAGCTCTTAAAACACGTCTACGACAGAGACAATACTCTGGTCATTCCATAAAAAAGGCCTACAATGCTGCACTCCATACTTACAGATCTTCTTTACTACAAGTAAAAACTAAAACCGCAGACTCTGAGATCAGGTTCATCACAACTCTACATGATAAATGGGGAGAAATGAATAAGATACTGAACATTGGGAGATTCTCACCTTGGATCCAGATTTGGCCCAAATTATAGGCAATAGAATCTCATGCGTATATAGGAAGGGTTCCTCCATAGGGAACATGTTAGTACAGAGTCACTTTTGTAAAGCTAAAAAAGAACAGTACCATAAATATGCAGGCTTCTATCCATGTGGACTATGCATTGCATGCCAAATCCTAGTCAAGAAAATAGCATTTGACAACAAGGACGGCCATAAATATGTCATTAAGGAACATATTACCTGTTCTTCACCCGGAGTCATCTATGCTCTCCAATGTCCCTGCAACCTTGTGTGTTGCATATCCGGGAAATGAGAATAAGAATCAGAGAACACCTCTATTCAATTAAAAACTATGATAAAGCACAGAGAGAGGCTCTCAGGCAGAACAAGCCATTCCAGCCCACACCAATTGCGGAGCATTTCAAGAAATTCCATAATTGCAACCCAAAAGGCCTTAAGGGCTGGGCGATCACCCAAATAACATTGGGTATCAGAGGTGGAGACTTGGACACACTGCTTCTCCAGGCGGAGAGCCGGTGGATATATAGGATGGGAAGCCTTAAACCCAGAGGCCTGAATGATAACTTTGGCTTTGGATGTTTTCTCTAAAACCTATTACACGACACTAAAGCGCACTTATTTTTCATGAATTGATCCATATCCCGTTTTCAAAATGGGGATGGATAAGCCCCCTTCAGAGAAAATTACATCATTTTTCTTCACTCTGTCAATCATAATAGTGACTTGTTATATCTGACCACTTATTACCATAAAACTTGTTATCATCTTTTTACATCGTTTTGTGCAAACATCGATTGTTAAAAATAATTAATTATGAAAAATTAATCATAAAAGGTCAGACTCACTAGACTTCAGACATGACAATGTCACATTTTGGTTTAAATAGCCATACCTGCTGTTTCAATATCGATGAAGGATACAATACTTCATCATCTAATGATATTTAATTATATCGAATGTATGGCATTCTTTTCACAATGAGCACACATTAATAACATTATTACAGCATATTAGACACTCTCATAACTAATAACAATGTTACGTTCCACAGAAATAACAGTGGAATCTCATTGGCTAATTCAGCTGTCATTCTTACCTATTCAAATAAAAGGCGCCCGAACCCGGCCGCCCCCACCCCTAGAAGAAGCCGGGGAGACCCGGCGAAACACGTGTCGGGACTTCTCTTTCTATGTCTGCAGCCACAACTCAGGGACAGAAAACTCATAAGGGACAGTGTTAATTGCGGTACACATCCGCAGATGATCGCAGAGTGGATCATACTGGCAAGAATAGTGACTGTGATCTCAGTAGCGTGCTGTATGCTCCAAGAGACTTAGTCACTCACATCACTGCAGTAAGAGGAGATTGCAGCTTACAGATTTTTATCACCACATCTCCCTGCATAACAATAGCTGACAGCAGCACAGTGCTGTGTCCTGTCAAAAGACAGACACACACCTGACCTGCTCCCTGCGATCTCAACAACAGATCATCATTAACCCACACAGTCCCTGATCCCCACAAGGAATTATTGGTGGGTATCAGTTATAATTACAGGAGGGTTTAAATAAAATATAAGGGGACTCCCACCTGAACTTATATCCCTAAGTACAAGATTCTTACTTATGTGGCAAGGACACAGTATGGCAAAGCATAATAATGCCATACTAGCTGCTTAATTAACACTTGATTCTACAGTGTGAGAATATACTCGAGATTTTAAATAAATTAATAAAAGTGAAATTTTATCACACTCACAACTTTCCTTCTCCTACATTTTCCCCCTCCCTTTTTTCTTTGCTGAAATAAAGTTGTCTTTTTACCATGATTATCAACAAAACAGGCAACGGTGTTTGTAAAGCTGTCTTTTTACCATGATTATCCCCAAAACAGGCAACGGTGTTTGTAAAGTTGTCATTTTACCATGATTATCCCCAAAACAGGCAACAGTGTTTGTAAAGTTGCTGTAAATCAATAGCATGAGATGTATTTATTAAGGTATCATTATTTTTCTTTGATGTCTGAATTGAAATAAATGTAATGTGATTTTAAAACAATGCTTGAATAAATTTTTTATTTTTGCATAAAAAAGACTGTTTATTACGTTAACTTCAAGAAAAAAACAGGGGCAGCGACACACTGTTGGGGGGGGTATGGTGACATAAACAATGGTGGGGGGGTATGGTGACATAAACACTTGGGGGGGTATGGTGGCAAAAACACTGGTGGGGGGTATGGTGACATAAACACTGGGGGGGGGGGAAGTACAGGGACACACAGACACTCTGGCTAAAGATAACTTACATTATGTGGGCAGCTTGGTGTCTTTGGCTGTGTTCACGCCATATTCTTGGTCTAGCCTCAGCGTATATGTCACTAAAGCCCCTGACGTGTGACCTTTGTGTATACATTGGCAAATAGATGCAGACAGCGGCTGGCCTTTTGGCTCCATCTGATGCTAAAACTTTAAATCAAGGACTAAACGCACGCTGGCAAAAGTTAACAAGATAATAATCTTTATTTATATTGTGTCAGCAAATTCTGTAAAGCTTTACAAATCAATATACATCTTTCCACTATGCAGCCTCCACAAGAGCAATGTATGCTGGGTGGCATGGTGGCTCATTAGTTAGCACTACAGCTTTGCAGTGCTGGGGACCTCAGTTCAAGTCCCATCCAGGTCAACATCTGCACAGAGTTTGCAGTTCTCTCCATGTTTGCGTCGGTTTCCTCCAGGTCCTCCGGTTTCATCCCACACTCAAAAACATACTTGCAGGTTTTTTTGATTGTGAGCCCCATTGGGGACAGGGAACATTTTGATGAGGATTGATTATTAATTCTTATGTGCTCATCGGGGGCAAGGCATGCCTATGTTAAGCAAAAGCCAAGGAAAAAAGATACTGAAGCAGCACTTCGTAAACGTGATAAAGTAGATTTATTCCACCTTCATGATGCGACGTTTCGTCCATTCAATCAAGACATTTTCAAGCATAGTGAGGTAACCGCCTACCGCCTTAAATAGCGGTTAGGTGATTGCCAGCACATGTGTACAAAAAGTGACAGCGTATATATGTATACAACAGCATTACAATATATTATGGTCATAATCACTAATAAGATAAAGTGCAAATAGAATTTCTGTATCATAGATTTGAAGTGAAAAAAGGCTGAGGGGTAACTCACGCTTCCCTGTGGTTACCATAGTTACCAGTGAAGCGTCACATATAATCTAAGATTAGTCGTCCGAGTATGTGAAAAGTGCTGGAGTGCAATAAAGTGCAGTACAGAAAGATGAGGGGTATACGAGGAATCAATACATATATACAACTGCTCAAAGACTTAGAAATAAAGCATATTCTGATTGTAGGGGTCACAGGTATGTCTATCTGTGTCAATACCCAATCAAGAGAAGTAGTCCGCGCATGCGTGAAAAAAACTTGTATGCTAGAAGTAGCCATCTTGTGTGCTGGAAAGACTCAAATGTAGAACCCCGTGCAATCCGGACAGATAGGAGACCAAGGACGACCAAGACGGGACATCAAGGGACGTCACGGGAAGGTGCTTGGTGGTCCAATGGTGAGCAAACATCTGTAAGGTATGGACATCAACATGATGCCTGATGGTCACAAGATATCCTGCCATGAGTCCCATCTGTAAACCAGCGGTATACGTGTGTTGTTCTTAGTTACTCGTTTGTTTAGAAGTAGAGACTGACGGTCTAATCCCTGGACCCTTTCTATAATTTTCTGCCCATCTTAAGTAATTCAGATTGCTGTGTATCAGCATCATCCACAATCCTTTTGACCCTCAATAGCTTGCTGTAGGGTAATGAGCGTACCATGCTCCGAGGGTGCAGGCTCTCATATCTGAGGAGCGTATTACAATCTGTTTTCTTTACGTAAAGACTAGTTCTCAGACGGTTGTCCACAATATATACATTGGTATCAAGAAATTGTAAATTAGAATCGGACAAAATGGTAAATTTTATGTGTGGGTCCACATCATTAAGAAAGTCAAGAAATGTGTCTAGGGAAGGGCGGTCTCCCACCCATAGTTCACTGGTAACTATGGTAACCACGGGGAAGCGTGAGTTACCCCTCAGCCTTTTTTCACTTCAAATCTATGATACAGAAATTCTATTTGCACTTTATCTTATTTGTGATTATGACCATAATATATTGTAATGCTGTTGTATACATATATACGCTGTCACTTTTTGTACACATGTGCTGGCAATTACCTAACCGCTATTTAAGGCGGTAGGCGGCTACCTCACTATGCTTGAAAATGTCTTGATTGAATGGACGAAACGTCGCATCATGAAGGAGGAATAAATCTACTTTATCACGTTTACGGAGTGCTGCTTCAGTATCTTTTTTCCTTGGATATACGGGCCACTACTGAACCCTGTTGGGAAGACTTGCACCCGAGTTTTTCTCCTTTATACGCGGTGCTGCTCCTCAAACCTCTCCTTTAACCCTGTTAAGGAAAAGCAGTGTTTTGCATCCTTATTCACTTTCGAAAAGCACTTATATCACTCATCAGGAGATAGGAGCAGTGAGGAATGCACATACATCACACCATACCCCTTTAAATGGGCCAGGGGAAGAGAGCATACCTGCAGAACTATCCCTTTAAGTGGGGCTTGAGGAGGGAATATAGCTGCAGACCTATCCCTTTAAGTGAGGCTTGAGGAGAGAACATACCTGCAGACCTATCCCTTTAAGTGGGGCTTGAGGAGGGAACATAGCTGCAGACCTATCCCTTTAAGTGGGCCAGGAGGAGAGAGCATACCTGCAGACCTATCCCTTTAAGTGGGGCTTGAGGAGGGAACATAGCTGCAGACCTATCCCTTTAAGTGGGGCTTGAGGAGGGAACATATCTGCAGACCTATCCCTTTAAGTGGGGCTTGAGGAGGGAACATAGCTGCAAACCTATCCCTTTAAGTGGAGCCAGGAGGAGAGAGCATACCTGCAGACCTATCCCTTTAAGTGGGGCTTGAGGAGGAAACATAATTGCAGACCTATCTATCCCTTTAAGTGGGGCTTGTGGAGGGAACATAGCTGCAGAACTATCCCTTTAAGTGGGGCTTGTGGAGGGAACATAGCTGCAGAACTATCCCTTTAAGTGGGGCTTGTGGAGGGAACATAGCTGCAGACCTATCCCTTTAAGTGGGGCTTGAGGAGGGAACATAGCTGCAGACCTATCCCTTTAAGTGGGGCTTGAGGAGGGAACATAGCTGCAGACCTATCCCTTTAAGTGGGGCTTGAGGAGGGAACATAGCTGCAGACCTATCCCTTTAAGTGGGGCTTGGGGAGGGAACATACATGCGGACCTATCCCTTTAAGTGGGCCAGGAGGAGAGAGCATACCTGCAGACCTATCCCTTTAAGTGGGGCTTGAGGAGGGAACATAGTTGCAGACCTATCCCTTTAAGTGGGGCTTGTGGAGGGAAAATAGCTGCAGACCTATCCCTTTAAGTGGGCCTTGTGGAGGGAACATAGCTGCAGACCTATCGTTTTAAGTGGGCCAGAAGGAGAGAGCATACCTGCAGACCTATCCCTCTAAGTGAGGCTTGTGGAGGGAACATAGCTGCAGACCTATCTATCCCTTTAAGTGGGGCTTGTCGAGGGAACATAGCTGCAGACCTATCCCTTTAAGTGGGGCTTGAGGAGGGAACATAGCTGCAGACCTATCCCTTTAAGTGGGGCTTGAGGAGGGAACATAGCTGCAGACCTATCCCTTTAAGTGGGGCTTGTGGAGGGAACATAGCTGCAGACCTATCCCTTTAAGTGGGGCTTGAGGAGGGAACATAGCTGCAGACCTATCCCTTTAAGTGGGGCTTGAGGAGGGAACATAGCTGCAGACCTATCCCTTTAAGTGGGGCTTGAGGAGGGAACATAGCTGCAGACCTATCCCTTTAAGTGGGGCTTGAGGAGGGAACATACATTCGGACCTATCCCTTTAAGTGGGCCAGGAGGAGAGAGCATACCTGCAGACCTATCCCTTTAAGTGGGGCTTGAGGAGGGAACATAGTTGCAAACCTATCCCTTTAAGTGGGGCTTGTGGAGGGAAAATAGCTGCAGACCTATCCCTTTAAGTGGGCCTTGTGGAGGGAACATAGCTGCAGACCTATCATTTTAAGTGGGCCAGAAGAAGAGAGCATACCTGCAGACCTATCCCTTTAAGTGAGGCTTGTGGAGGGAACATAGCTGCAGACCTATCTATCCCTTTAAGTGGGGCTTGTGGAGGGAACATCGCTGCAGACCTATCCCTTTAAGTGGGGCTTGAGGAGGGAACATAGCTGCAGACCTATCCCTTTAAGTGGGGCTTGAGGAGGGAACATAGCTGCAGACCTATCCCTTTAAGTGGGGCTTGAGGAGGGAACATACATGCGGACCTATCCCTTTAAGTGGGCCAGGCGGAGAGAGCATACCTGCAGACCTATCCCTTTAAGTGGGGCTTGAGGAGGGAACATAGTTGCAGACCTATCCCTTTAAGTGGGGCTTGTGGAGGGAAAATAGCTGCAGACCTATCCCTTTAAGTGGGCCTTGTGGAGGGAACATAGCTGCAGACCTATCGTTTTAAGTGGGCCAGGAGGAGAGAGCATACCTGCAGACCTATCCCTTTAAGTGAGGTTTGTGGAGGGAACATAGCTGCAGACCTATCTATCCCTTTAAGTGGGGCTTGTGGAGGGAACATCGCTGCAGACCTATCCCTTTAAGTGGGGCTTTAGGAGGGAACATACCTGCAGACCTATCCCTTTACATGAAGCTTGTGGAGGGAACATAGCTGCAGAACTATCCCTTTAAGTGGGGCTTGAGGAGGGAACATAGCTGCAGACCTATCCCTTTAAGTGGGGCTTGAGGAGGGAACATCACTGCAGACCTATCCCTTTAAGTGGGGCTTGTGGAGGGAACATAGCTGCAGACCTATCCCTTTAAGTGGGGCTTGAGGAGGGAACATACCTGCAGACTAGAGATGAGCGAGCACTAAAATGCTCGGGTACTCGTTATTCGAGACAAACTTTTCCCGATGCTCGAGTGCTCGTCTCGAATAACGAGCCCCATTGAAGTCAATGGGAGACTCGAGTATTTTTCAAGGGGACCAAGGCTCTGCACAGGGAAGCTTGGCCAAACACCTGGAAACCTCAGAAAAGGATGGAAACACCACGGAAATGGACAGGAAACAGCAGGGGCAGCATGCATGGATGCCTCTGAGGCTGCTTAAACGCACCATTATGCCAAAATTATGGGCAACAGCATGGCCATGACAGAGTGACAGAATGAAGCTAGATAGCATCTAAAACATCCAATAATTGACCCTGACACTATAGGGGACGGCATGCAGAGGCAGCGGCAGCAGAGGCAGGCTAGAGAGTGTCTTGGCAACATACCCCAAATGGACTCAGGCTTAAAACCAATGGGTGGCAGAGAGGAACCAAAGGAGGTGAGCAAGAAGCGCTCAAATAATATCGGTAAATGATAAAAGTTTGCCAGTATATTTTGTGGATTACACAGCAGGGTGGCGACAAAGTTAACAAGTTTGATGTGGAAGCCATGAAAACAACCCAAAATTCTGCCTGACACAGCTCGTTTGATAAGGGGACCATGTATGGAGGCAGTGAACTAGTAGTAGATTAAAGGTGCTGCAGTTAAAACTATGTTAGTTGGATCTTGGGATGGAGCTGGCGCTCCGCTGCCAGGCGAGCTTTCGCCAATCCAAGCCCCTGTCTCTAGGCTACTCCCCAAACAGCACTTCTGAGAACCTTTTGTATAAGATCAAGTGTAGTAGCGTTCTTATAAGTTTAGGATATGGCGGGTGAGGGGAATGTAAACAGATGCGCAAGAAGCGCTGAAATAATATCGGTTAATCATAAAAGTTTGCCAGTATATTTTGTGGATTACACAGCAGGGTGGCGACAAAGTTAACAAGTTTGTTGTGGAAGCCATGAAAACAACCCAAATTTCTGCCTGACACACCTCGTTTGATAAGGGGACGATGTATGGAGGCAGCTATATGGACGACTTTTGGAGGTAGCAATGGAGACAACGTGTGGAGGCTGCTATGGAGACAATTTAATTTGGATACTGCCTGTATGTGGCAGTCCAAAAAAGTTTTCAAACCAGAGGAGCAGGTAGGTGGCCCTCCAGAAAAATTAAATAGATTGAGTGCCTGTATGTGGCAGTCCAAAAAAGTTTTCAAACCAGAGGAGCAGGTAGGTGGCCCTCCAGAAAAATTAAATGCATAAAGTACTATAGCTAGAGCCAGTGGGCCCTGTCAAAAAATAGCCAGTTTCCTCTGCTTTAGTGTACAAAGAGGAGGAGAAGGAGGAAAATGAGGAGGAGGAGTGCATAAATTATTCAGGTTGAGCTTCCTTCACCTGGTGGAGATTGGAAATTATGAGAAATCCAGGCTTTATTCATCTTAATAAGCGTCAGCCTGTCAGCGCTGTCAGTCGACAGGCGTGTACGCTTATCGGTGATGATGCCACCAGCTGCACTGAAAACCCGCTCGGACAACACGCTAGCGGCAGGGCAGGCAAGAACCTCCAAGGTGTACAGCGCCAGTTCGTGCCACATGTCCAGCTTTGAAACCCAGTAGTTGTAGGGAGCTGTGTGATCATTTAGGACGATGGTATGGTCAGCTACGTACTCCCTCACCATCTTTCTGTAAAGATCAGCCCTACTCTGCCGAGACTGGGGACAGGTGACAGTGTCTTGCTGGGGTGACATAAAGCTGGCAAAAGCCTTGTAAAGCGTAGCCTTGCCAGTGCTGGACAAGCTGCCTGCTCGCCTACTCTCCCTCGCTACTTGTCCCGCAGAACTACGCACTCTGCCGCTAGCGCTGTCAGAAGGGAAATACTGTTTCAGCTTGTGCACCAGGGCCTGCTGGTATTCATGCATTCTCACACTCCTTTCCTCTCCAGGGATGAGAGTGGAAAGATTTTGCTTGTACCGTGGGTCCAGGAGAGTGAATACCCAGTAATCGGTGCTGGAATAAATTCTTTGAACGCGAGGGTCACGGGATAGGCAGCCTAGCATGAAATCTGCCATATGCGCCAGAGTCCCAACGCGCAAGAATTCACTCCCCTCACTGGCCTGACTGCCCATTTCCTCCTCCTCCAACTCCTCTTCTTCTGCCCATACTCGCTGAACAGTGAAGGACTGAACAATGGTCCCCTCTTGTGTCTCGCCAACATTCTCCTCCTCTTCCTCCTCATCCTCCTCCGATATGCGCTGAGAAACAGACCTGAGGGAATCTTCTTCCCCCGTCTCTTGTGACGAGCGCAAAGCTTCCGACTTCATGCTGATCAGAGAGTTTTTCAACAGGCCAAGCAGCGGGATGGTGAGGCTGATGATGGCGGCATCGCCACTGACCATCTGTGTTGACTCCTCGAAGTTACTCAGCACCTGACAGATATCAGACATCCACGTACACTCCTCATTGTAGAGTTGAGGAAGCTGACTGACCTGACTACCAGTTCTGGTGGAAGTTGACATCTGGCAGTCTACAATCGCTCTGCGCTGCTGGTAAACTCTGGATAACATGGTTAATGTTGAATTCCACCTCGTGGGCACGTCGCACAACAGTCGGTGAGCGGGCAGTTGGAGGCGGCGCTGCGCCGCCCTGAGAGTGGCAGCATCTGTGCTGGACTTCCTGAAATGCGCACAGATGCGGCGAACCTTCGTGAGCAAATCAGACAGATTGGGGTATGTCTTGAGGAAACGCTGAACTATCAGATTTAACACATGGCTTCAGGTTCAGCGGTGCCAGCCACAGATCAGTCTGCGCCGTGATGCCCTGTAATAGTTCTTGGGCGGTGTGCCTTTTATCGCCTAGGCTCAGCAGTTTGAGCACCGCCTGCTGTCGCTTAGCGACGGCACTGCTGCTGTGCCTAGAGCTAGCGACTGATGGCGCCATGCCCACGGATGGTAGTTCGGAGGAGGAGGTGTGGGAGGAGAAGAAGGCATAGTAGGCCTGAAAGACCTGGACCGAGGTAGGCCCCGCAATCCTCGGCGTCGGCAGTATATGACCAGCCGCAGGGTCAGACTCGGTCCCAGCCTCCACCAAGTTAACCCAATGTGCCGTCAGCGATATATAGTGGCCCTGCCCGGCAGCACTCGTCCACGTGTCCGTGGTCAGGTGGACCTTGTCAGAAACGGCGTTGGTCAGGGCACGGATGATGTTGTCTGACACGTGCTGGTGCAGGGCTGGGACAGCACATCGGGAAAAGTAGTGGCGGCTGGGGACCGAATACCGAGGGGCGGCCGCCGCCATGAAGTTTGCGAAAGGCCTCGGTCTCTACTAGCCTATAGGGCAGCATCTCCAGGCTAAGCAATCTGGAGATGTGGACATTAAGGGCTTGGGCGTGTGGGTGGGTTGCACTATATTTCCTTTTCCGCTCCAGCGTCTGGGGTATGGAGAGCTGAACGCTGGTGGATGTTGTGGAGGATCGTGGAGGTGGCGATGGGGTTTTTGTGCCAGGGTCCTGGGCAGGGGGCTGACTATCAGCTGACACAGGGGAAGGAGCAGTGGTGTGCACGGCCGGAGGTGAACGGGCTAGGTGCCACTGAGTGGGGTGTTTAGCATTCATATGCCTACGCATACTGGTGGTAGTTAAGCTAGTAGTGGTGGAACCCCTGCTGATCCTGGTTTGGCAAAGGTTGCACACCACAGTCCGTCGGTCATCCGGTGTTTCCTTAAAGAACCTCCAGACTTCTGAAAATCTAGCCCTCGCCGTGGGAGCCCTCGCCACGGGAGCTTAACTACGTGACACATTTGGCGCTGATGCACCAGCTCTGGCCCTGCCTCTCCGTCTGGCCCCACCACTGCCTCTTCCAACCTGTTCTGGTCGAGGACTCTCCTCCGTCTCAGAAGCACTGTGTTCACCCGGCCTCTCAACCCAGCTTGGGTCTGTCACCTCATCATCCTCCGATCCCTCAGTCTGCTCCCCCCTTGGACTTCCTGCCCTGACAACAACTTCACCACTGTCTGACAACCGTGTCTCCTCATCGTCGGACACCTCTTTACACACTTCTTCCACTACGTCAAGAAGGTCATCATCACCCACAGACTGCGACTGGTGGAAAACCTGGGCATCGGAAAATTGCTCAGCAGCAACCGGACAAGTGGTTTGTGACTGTGGGAAGGGTCCAGAAAACAGTTCCTCAGAGTATGCCGGTTCAAATGCCAAATTTTCCTGGGAGGGGGCAGACTGGGGGGGAGGAGGCTGAGGTGCAGGAGCTGGAGGAGTGCCGATTTCGGTGACATGGGTGGACTGCGTGGAAGACTGACTGGTGGACAAATTGCTCGAAGCATTGTCGGCAATCCACGACATCACCTGTTCGCACTGTTCTGGCCTCAACAGTGCTCTACCACGAGCCCCAGTAACTTCAGACATGAACCTAGGGAGTGTAGCTCTGCGGCGTTCCCCTGCTCCCTCATCAGCAGGTGGTGTCTCACCCCGCCCAGGACCACGGCCTCTGACCCCTGCAGTAGTTGGACGCCCACGTCCCCGCCCTCATCCTCTACCCCTAGCCCTCGGGTTAAACATTTTGAAAAATCAAAGTTATAACTTAAATTTTTTTTTTACTTTTTTGTGTTTTTTTTTTGTGTTTTTTTTTTTTGTGTGTTTTTTAGTTTTTAAAACCAAACGATGCTATCCTATTGCTATGGCTATTTTCTAGCCAAGTATGAAAGCACACTGCTATGCCAGATGAGATGACGCTGAGTTATGAAAAAATAAACGTAAAATAAAAAGTAAATGGCAGACTGTGCCTAATTGAAATCCAACCCCTAATAAATTGTCCCACTTCGGTCTTTGCGATGGATATGTGCGTCACTAAGCGCTAAACAAAACGGTCGCAAGTCTCACTACAAATTCCTCACAATATGGTAGTAGATGCACTACAGCAAGGACAGCCACCAGCAGATCAACCAGAAATAAAATATATAACGCTATTGTAGGCCTAAGTAAGCCGTTTGGATTCTCCTATGGCTATTTTCTAGCCAAGTATGAAAGCACACTGCTATGCCAGATGAGATGACGCTGAGTTATAAAAAAATAAATGTAAAATAAAAAGTAAATGGCAGACTGTGCCTAATTGAAATCCAACCCCTAATAAATTGTCCCACTTCGGTCTTTGCGATGGATATGTGCGTCACTAAGCGCTAAACACAACGGTCGCAAATCTCACTACAAATTCCTCACAATATGGTAGTAGATGCACTACAGCAAGGACAGCCACCAGCAGATCAACCAGAAATAAAATATATAACGCTATTGTAGGCCTAAGTAAGCCGTTTGGATTCTCCTATGGCTATTTTCTAGCCAAGTATGAAAGCACACTGCTATGCCAGATGAGATGACGCTGAGTTATGAAAAAATAAACGTAAAATAAAAAGTAAATGGCAGACTGTGCCTAATTGAAATCCAACCCCTAATAAATTGTCCCACTTCGGTCTTTGCGATGGATATGTGCGTCACTAAGCGCTAAACACAACGGTCGCAAGTCTCACTACAAATTCCTTACAATATGGTAGTAGATGCACTACAGCAAGGACAGCCACCAGCAGATCAACCAGAAATAAAATATATAACGCTATTGTAGGCCTAAGTAAGCCGTTTGGATTCTCCTATGGCTATTTTCTAGCCAAGAATGAAAGCACACTGCTATGCCAGATGAGATGACGCTGAGTTATGAAAAAATAAACGTAAAATAAAAAGTAAATGGCAGACTGTGCCTAATTGAAATCCAACCCCTAATAAATTGTCCCACTTCGGTCTTTGCGATGGATATGTGCGTCACTAAGCGCTAAACACAACGGTCGCAAGTCTCACTACAAATTCCTCACAATATGGTAGTAGATGCACTACAGCAAGGACAGCCACCAGCAGATCAACCAGAAATAAAATATATAACGCTATTGTAGGCCTAAGTAAGCCGTTTGGATTCTCCTATGGCTATTTTCTAGCCAAGTATGAAAGCACACTGCTATGCCAGATGAGATGACGCTGAGTTATGAAAAAATAAATGTAAAATAAAAAGTAAATGGCAGACTGTGCCTAATTGAAATCCAACCCCTAATAAATTGTCCCACTTCGGTCTTTGCGATGGATATGTGCGTCACTAAGCGCTAAACACAACGGTCGCAAGTCTCACTACAAATTCCTCACAATATGGTAGTAGATGCACTACAGCAAGGACAGCCACCAGCAGATCAACCAGAAATAAAATATATAACGCTATTGTAGGCCTAAGTAAGCCGTTTGGATTCTCCTATGGCTATTTTCTAGCCAAGTATGAAAGCACACTGCTATGCCAGATGAGATGACGCTGAGTTATGAAAAAATAAACGTAAAATAAAAAGAAACTGGCAGACTGTGCCTAATTGAAATCAAACCCCTAATAAATTGTCCCACTTTGGTGTTTGAGGTGGATATGTGTGTCACTAAGAGCTAAACACAATGGTTGCAAGTCCCCCTGCAAATTCCTCACAATATGGTACTAGCTGCAAATAAAAAAAAAAAATGTATAACGTTATTGTAGCCCTAAGAAGGGCTGTTGGGTTCTTGTAGAATCACTCCTGCCTAACACTATTCTAATAGAACAGCCTAACGCTTTCCCTGACCAGCAGCAGCTCTCTCCCTAGCGGCATCCAGACACAGAATGATCCGAGCAGCGCAGGCAGGGGCTAGTCTATTCCAGGGTCACCTGATCTGGCCAGCCAACCACTGCTATCGACGTGTAAGGGTACCACGTCATGCTGGGTGGAGTGCAGAGTCTCCTGGCTTGTGATTGGCTCTGTTTCTGGCCGCCAAAAAGCAAAACGGCGGGAGATGCCATTTTCTCGAGCGGGCGAAGTATTTGTCCGAGCAACAAGCAGTTTCGACTACGCTAATGCTCGAACGAGCATCAAGCTCGGACGAGTATGTTCGCTCATCTCTACTGCAGACCTATCCTTTTAACTGGGGCTTGAGGAGGGAACATACCTGCAGACCTATCCTTTTAACTGGGGCTTGAGGAGGGAACATACCTGCAGACCTATCTCTTTAACTGGGGCTTCTTGCTTTTCAAAAGCAACATTCTCCAAGTAGGATCGTAAGCAAAAAAAAATTGCCCCGACATTCACCTACTTCAGCCCGGTGTATATGAGTGCATGTCTTGCGACACAATTCGGTTTTTAAATTCCGGGGCTTGTCCGAAGCATTCGGGTTGTTCGAAAACCACGCCCCTATTTGTGTTGCACGGAAGCCGGCGCCAATGCGCCTCAATCCAAACGAGTGCGCCACAGCCCCGGGGCAATACAGGGAAAATCGGCGCAAATCAGAAATATTCAGGTAACACGTCGGGAAAACGCGAATCGAACCCTTAGTAAATGTGCGTCTTATCATTGAGGTTGTCTTGTTAGGAAAATGAGTCAGGAGGTAAAGTAACGGTGTTTCTATATGAAGTCGGTTGGTCTCTTTTAGATCTGAGCTGAATAACCTGCTAGCTCATTCAGCAACAGAGATAATCACGAACTTAGCTCCTTTAGCAAGAAATGCATGGAAAACAATGGGGCACATTTGCTTAGATTTTCGTGGAATGCATAAAAAGTGTGTTTCCCCAACTATAATGTGATATGCGCCAATTCACTAATTGTGTCGCACGCGATGATAAATGTGGCGCATGATTTGCGACACAAATTCATGCATAAAAGGTGCAAAGTGAGGTTAATTGCACAGCTGGTATCTATCATGGCTCAGCGTTCTGAGCACACCGCAGCAGCACCAGATGCTCCCAGTGCCACTGTTATGGAGCTTCTCTGGCAGCAGTGTCCCCGGGAGTATGACAATGCAGTCCGCAGAGCACCGGAGATGGAGGCGGCGAATCGGCAAGCCGTACCCTCCCTGACGTCCGCAAGAAGTGGTATGACTGCAGGAGGAGGCTGAAGGCCAAGTTGGCGAAGCACAAGGAGTCAGCTCGGAGGACGGGTGGTGGCCCTGGTGTGGCCATGCGGATGTCGTGGGTGGAGCAGAAGATAAACCAGACCATAAACTCCGATCAAACTGAAGGGATCGGGGATCATGACTCGGTTAATCTTAATGTCGGTATGTACTTTTTTTGTTATGTCTCTAATACTAATGTTTGATTTCACTTTCCATAAATATTTTGCAATCCTTTTCGTAAGCGGCTACTGGGGTGTGGAGTAGCTGGACATGTGGCTACACATTGCGGCCAGTATCCTCTTTACTTCTACTAACCTGACATCATCGGCACGTAGCTCCTCGTAGCTGCGCGCCCTTGTCCGAGAAGCCGGGGGGCTTTGTTCCCAAGATTGCACAGCCACATGACTGCGCTCTGCATAGTCTACCTTTGCAGAGCGCAGGAATCAGCATATCTGAAGGTTCGTGGCACAGGTGAGTCTGCTATGCTCGCCAACTAATACCAACAATGATACCACTGCCACCAATGTATTTTATGGGATTAGGCATATATGTTCCCCTTCCCCCTGGGCAACGAGCATGGCCCCCCTGGGCAACGAGCATGGGCCCCCCTGGGCAACGAGCATGGGCCCTCCTGGGCAACGAGCATGGGCCCTCCTGGGCAATGAGCATGGGCCCCCCTGGGCAATGAGCATGGGCCCCCCCCCCATGGCAACGAGCATGGCCCCCCCTGGTTTGTACCCAGCTCTTCCCGGCACCCCTGGTAGCGGTGGGTACAGGGGTAATTGAATCCGCGTTACTGTAAATTTGGCCAAAAAAATATGGCCATTTTACAGTAAGTCCACGCCTTAGTATTGAGCACTGTAAAACTAAACAGCACCACTACTATGGCTAATTATACAGAATGACACAAACACATCATTGTAAAAATAGATTTTATTGAAAGAAAACCAGACACAACCTCGTTAGCCATTTTAATCAATATTTTTTTACAGGTCCTTGCCGGAGTCATAGTATCATAGTATCATAGTATATAAGGCTGGAAGGAGACTCAAGTCCATCAAGTCCAACCTTCAAGAATTAAATAAATGTTTTATCCCCATAACCCGTGATATTTTTTCTCTCCAGAAAGGCATCCAGGCCACCGAATCCGAAGTAGTCCACAGCAGGCCCGGTCCTGGAAGACAAAAAAAACCACACACACACCAAAACAAGGGGGTAGGGGGCCATGCTCCTTGCCTAGGGGGTAAGTGGCCATGCACGTTACCTAGGGGGTGAGTGGCCATGCTCATGGACAAGGGGGCTGGGGACTTGCTCGTTGCCTAGGGGGCATGCTTGTTGCCTAAAGGGTTGTGGAACATATATGTCTAATCATATAAAATACTTTGCCGGCAGTGTAATTGTTGATAGTATAAGTTGGTGAGCATAGCTAGGGTGAAATTATAATAACTGTCCCTATAAGATACATTGGTGTCAGTGGGAATCGTTGTTGGTATTAGTTGAGCATAGCAGACTCACCTGTCCCGTTCCCCAAACCTTCAGATAAGACAAGGGCGCACAGCTACGAGGAGATGCGCACCGAAGTCAGGTTAGGAGGAGTAAAGAGGCTACTGGGGCGTGGAGTAGCTACGACGTCCAGCCTCATGTCCGGCTACTCCACGCCCCAGTACCCGCTTATCAAAATTTACATAATAGGGCCATAAAGATTTAGAAAAAAAAGTGTGGACGTGAATCCTCACGTCCACGCTAAAGAGTGCTTTACTCACGTACTATAATCCACCTTCCACCCGTTCTACCTTTCTAGGTAGATTCGTGGTGGTAGCTTCCATTTAAGTGTGCCTTTAAATTTTTTTTAAGGTTACAGCACTCTATAGTTCTTGAATTGTAATTTACTTTGTTTGTTTTATCAACAGGAAGGGCTGCTCCTCCCGCTGCACCGCAGGCTGCACCACCACCCGGACCTCCATGTGCTCCGCCAGCCACTTCTCCTGCAGCCGTATCACTTTGTGGGTCCAGTGGTGATGAGGCTCCTGAAAAGTCTAGCAGTGATGGGCCAAATTTAGCAGGCACTCCAAAGGCATGATCGGACGGTGGAGGAGGGACTCCTCATCCACCAAGGTACTGCGGCTCAGGGGGGGAAGGGGCCTGTCCGTTGTTCATCACATTCCTCCAACCCTTCATTCCCTCCCCCCTTTTTTTTGGTTTTGTGTGTTTTTTTTTTTTTTTTTGGTTTACTTGATTTAGATCAAAAATGATGAATACATTTTTGATCTACACTTTGTCTGCCTCTGAGCTGAAATTATTTTACAAAAGAATGAAAAGCATTGATACAATTTGACATTGCATTTACTTTAACCCCTTAGAGCTCTGCGCCGTAGCTGTACTGCGCAGCTTCCCACTATTGGCGCTCAGGGCAGTACAGCTACTGCGCAGAGACGATGCCGATTCAGCGCTGCATAGCAGCCGAACCGGCATCGCTAGCCGCAGGATTTCAACGGGCTCCGATCGCGGGCGTTTAACCCGTTAAATGCCACGGTCAACACGACAGCTGCATTTAACATGCCTTTCGGGGGTCTTTACCCCACGATCGCCCCCCCCCCCCGCCGTTTTCGGGGGGGGCTGATCGCTGCTATGGCACCTCTGGGGTCCGATCTCTGGGACCCCAGAGAAGCCTGAAGGCAGTGCCTTTAAGATGGCGTCTGTGATGTCATCTTAAAGGCAAAGTGTCAGCCTATGCATCTGCATAGGCTGGCACTGCTAATACCCTGCAATACATCAGTATTGCAGAGTATTAACATGAACAAGCAATCAAAGGATTGCTTGTTCATATCCCATGGTGGATCAGGTAAAAAATGTAAAAAAAAAAGCCCCAAGCCCCAAAACATATAAAGAGACATATAACGCTCAAAAAAGTCTAAATCATAACACAAACCCCACATATATAGTATCACCGCGTCCGTAATCCATAGAATAAAACTAAATAACTATTGAACCCATATGATGAACGCCGTAAAAAAAAAACGTTAAAAACCCGCCAAAAATTATGATTTTTACCTATTATAGCCCACTTAAAATGCAATAAAACGTGATCAACAAAACATATGTACTCCAGAAGGATACTGTTGCAAAGAACAACATGTCCCGCAAAAAACAAGCCATCAACCAGCTCTGTAGCCAAAAACGTAACAATGTTATGCCACTTGGAAGACGGCGATGCAAAAATGATAGATTTTTCCCCACATTAGGGTTTTATTTGGCAAATTTAGTAAAACATAAGAAAAAATATTCATGTCTGGTATCCCCGTAATCGTATCGACCCATAGAATAAAGATAACAGGATTATTAGGCTATATGGTGAACACGAAAAAAAAAAAGTAAAAAATCCAGTACAGAATTGATGCTTTTCTACTCATGACCTCAAAAAAAGTTCCTAAATTTTCAACAATAGGTGATACCAACCCCAAAATGGTAACACTGGAAAAAGCATCTCATTGCGCAAAAAAAATGCCGTCACATGACCCAAATAACGGAAAAGCAAATATTTTATAGCCTTCAAAAGGGGGCAACGAGAAAACTAAAATCCTGGCAGCTGCAGGTCCCTCCTTCCCTTCTGCGCCTCGCTGTGCCCCCATAACACAAGTAATGTCCACATGTGGGGGGTCGCTGCACTCAGGATAAATTGTAGAACAAATTTTATGGTGGGTTTTCTCTTTTTATCTTTTGGAAATGTGTAAATTTTAGGGCTAAATGAAAGTATAACCGACAAAATTTGACCATTCTAAATTTCACCGCCATTTTGATTCAATTACTATGAAGATCTCAAGGGGTTAACAATCTTTGTAAATGCTGTTTCTGAAAGTTTGTGGGGTGCAGATTTGAAAATGGGTTGGTTATATAGGGGGTTTTTGATGCTAAATATGTAAAATTTTATTTCAAACAGTATTTATCCCCAAAATACTCAATTCTGAAAATACGGAAAATCGCTATTCGATTTGTAGGCCGCGTGACGTCAAAATTCAATATCCAAACATTTCAAAAATTATGAAAATGTAAAGTAGACAAATGGTTATTTAGGTGGTAAATCGATCTGCCTGAAAACGCGGTGATTTTGAATTTCGAAAATGGCAAATTTTTCTAAAAATTCATAATTTTTTTCCTTTTTTTTTGTAAATAAACGCAAAGCTTATCAGTCAAAATTTACCACTAAAATGAAGTACAACATGTGGGGAAAAAAACAATCTCAGAATCGCTTTGATAAGTAAAAGTGTTCAAAAGTTATAACCATATAAAGAGACGCAGGTCAGAATCCAAAAAATGGGACTGAGCCTTAAGCTGTAAAATGGATGCATCCTTAAGGGGTTAATGCAATTCTAAATATACAGACATTAAGGCATAAAAAACAATTTGAAATTAAGTGGTTTCTGATTATTGGCAGATCACTTTAAAAGTAGAGCTCAGTGATTTGCCTGCGCTTTTGTTGTCCCTCTGTATTGGTGGGTTGAGCAGACACATCCCCCTGATGCTCTATGTGCTCAGCTTAAGGAAACCTACCATTTCAAATGGTAGGTGTAAGCTGTAAACACCGAGCACCAGCTCAGGGTGAGCTGGTGCCGGTGCTTAGTTTCGTTAGTGTTAAAACCGCAGTATCGCGGTTTTAACACTTTTTAAACTTTATAGCAGAAACTGCTTCGGCGCTGCGTGCGCACGATTGTGTGCGCGCCTACATAGGAAATGCCGCAAGGCCGAAGCAGCTTCTGCTATAAAGTTTAAAAAGTGTTAAAACCGCGATACCGCGATTTTAACACTAACTAAAACTAAGCACCGGCACCAGCTCACCCTGAGCTGGTGCTCGGTGTTTACAGCTTACACCTACCATTTGAAATGGTAGGTTTCCTTTAAATCTGTTGCCAGGTCAATATGTAGCCTGTTGGCTGTCACAATGTTGTGTAACATACAACAGGCTATAATGACCTTGCACACAATGGGGGGTTTGTACAGGATAGCCCCCCCTGAGAAATCCAGGCAGCGGAAACGACTCTTTAGAATCCTAAATGTCCTCTCGATGGCACTTCTGGTTCTTCAATGTGCTCTGTTGAAGCTCCTCTCCTTAGGAGTACTTGATCGCAAATACGGTGTCATCAGCCATGGCAATTATTTGTAGCCATTATCACCTAAAAACGGGACAAACTAAAGATAATTAGCTTAATTTAAAAAATGAGGCAGCATTCACACAAACATCTGCCTGCCGGACGGCCGTATGTTCAGTGTAATGGAGAGGAGGAGGGATGACCCCTCTCCATAACAATGCATGGGGGCTGCCCGTAACACAGGGAAACATAGGACATGTGCTATCTTTTCCCCCATGTACGGTGTTGCATATGTGCTACACCATATTGTTCTGTGCGGTCATTGCCATCTATGGGGACATGTGTATTTCCGCAAGCTTGCAGCTGTACATATTTCCCCCATATAGTAGTGTGAATGGAGCCTTAATACTGGCTTAGACTGACATTTTTGGATTATCCTCACAATATCCCTTGTTGGTTCTGAATCTGCTTGGTTTATCAGTGACCATAATGCAAGTTATTTGCAGTCTGTTTCTTGGGGATGTGTTCTTTTTCTACAAGCATTTGAACAAAACATGATGGTTGTTAACGTGGTTTTCCAACAAACCAAAGTTAAGCCGTATCCATGGGATAGTGCCTAACTTCATGATCAGTGCTGAGACACCCACAGACTGCAAAAATTACGGGTTTGTCAGGCCCCTCGAACTGAGTCAGACTAATGGAGCAGAGGGCCGTGCATGCCCATTCAGCTCCATTAATCTCTATGGAGCTGACAGAGATTGGTGAGCGCTGTGCTCGGCAAGATCAGTCACCTACATAGAGATTAATGGAACCAAACAGTCATGCACAGCCATCTGCTACATTATTCTGACTGAAAACACCAAACAGAAAAAGGAGGGGGTGTGGCCAGTGGGCCGCTGCGCCACAAACCTCCCAAAGAAGCAACTTACATACTGAAATAAGGAAGTAACCAGTAAAAATATGTATAGACAACCTTGTGGTTTAAAAAATCAATTTCATTTTATTATTATATATATATTAAATGACAAACAAAGACAGGGCAACACACAGAAAAAATTGCACAAAACTAGAGATGAGCGAGCACTAAAATGCTCGGGTACTCGTTATTCGAGACGAACTTTTCCCGATGCTCGAGTGCTCGTTTCGAGTAACGAGCCCCATTGAAGTCCATGGGAGACTCGAGCATTTTTCAAGGGGACCAAGGCTCTGCACAGGGAAGCTTGGCCAAACACCTGGGAACCTCAGAAAAGGATGGAAACACCACGGAAATGGACAGGAAACAGCAGGGGCAGCATGCATGGATGCCTCTGAGGCTGCTTAATCGCACCATTATGCCAAAATTATGGGCAACAGCATGGCCATGACAGAGTGACAGAATTAAGCTAGATAGCATCTAAAACATCCAATAATTGACCCTGACACTATAGGGGACGGCATGCAGAGGCAGCGGCAGCAGCGGCAGGCTAGAGAGTGGCATGGCGACATACCCTAAATGGACTCAGGCTTCAAACCAATGGGTGGCAGAGAGGAACCAAAGGAGGTGAGCAAGAAGCGCTCAAATAATATCGGTACATGATAAAAGTTTGCCAGTATATTTTGTGGATTACACAGCAGGGTGGCGACAAAGTTAACATGGAAGCCATGAAAACAATCCAAAATTCTGCCTGACACAGCTCGTTTGATAAGGGGACCATGTATGGAGGCAGTGAACTAGTAGTAGATTAAAGGTGCTGCAGTTAAAACTATGTTAGTTGGATCTTGGCATGGAGCTGGCGCTCCGCTGCCAGGCGAGCTTTCGCCAATCCAAGCCCCTGTCTCTAGGCTACTCCCCAAACAGCACTTCTAAGAACCTTTTGTATAAGATCAAGTGTAGTAGCGTTCTTATAAGTTTAGGATATGGCGGGTGAGGGGAATGTAAACATCTGCGCAAGAAGCGCTGAAATAATATCCGTAAATGAAAAAAGTTTTCCAGTATATTTTGTGGCTTACACAGCACGGTGGCAACAAAGTTAACAAGTTTGATGTGGAATGCCCTGTAATAGCTCTTGGGCGGTGTGCCTTTTATCACCTAGGCTCAGCAGTTTGAGCACCGCCTGCTGTCGCTTAGCAACGGCACTGCTGCTGTGCCTAGAGCTACCGACTGATGGCGCCATGCCCACGGATGGTAATTCGGAGGAGGAGGAGGTGGAGGAGGGGTGGGAGGAGGAGGAGGCATAGTAGGCCTGAAACACCTGGACCGAGGTAGGCCCCGCAATCCTCTGCGTTGGCAGTATATGACCAGCCCCAGGGTCAGACTCGGTCCCAGCCTGCACCAAGTTAAGTGTAGTAGCGTTCTTATAAGTTTGGAATATGGCAGGTGAGGGGAATGTAAACAGATGCGCAAGAAGCGCTGAAATAATATCCGTAAATGGTAAAAGTTTGCCAGTATATTTTGAGGATTACACAGCAGGGTGGCGACAAAGTTAACAAGTTTGTTGTGGAAGCCATGAAAACAACCCAAAATTCTGCCTGACACAGCACGTTTGATAAGGCGGCCATGTATGGAGGCAGTGAACTAGTAGTAGATTAAAGGTGCTGCAGTTAAAACTATGTTAGTTGGTTCTTGGCATGGAGCTGGCCCCTGTCTCTAGGCTACTCCCCAAACAGCACTTCTAAGAACCTTTTGTATAAGATCAAGTGTAGTAGCGTTCTTATAAGTTTAGGATATGGCGGGTGAGGGGAATGTAAACAGATGCGCAAGAAGCGCTGAAATAATATCCGTAAATGGTAAAAGTTTGCCAGTGTATTTTTGTGGATAACACAGCAGGGTGGCGACAAAGTTAACAACTTTGATGTGGAATCCATGAAAACAACCCAAATTTCGGCCTGACACACCTCGTTTGATAAAGGGACGATGTATGGAGGCAGCTATATGGACGACTTTTGGAGGTAGCAATGGAGACAACGTGTGGAGGCTGCTATGGAGACAATTCAATTTGGATAGTGCCTGTATGTGGCAGTCCAAAAAAGTTTTCAAACCAGAGGAGCAGGTAGGTGGCCCTCCAGAAAAATGGAATAGATTGAGTGCCTGTATGTGGCAGTCCAAAAAAGTTTTCAAACCAGAGGAGCAGGTAGGTGGCCCTCCAGAAAAATGGAATAGATTGAGTGCCTGTATGTGGCAGTCCAAAAAAGTTTTCAAACCAGAGGAGCAGGTAGGTGGCCCTCCAGAAAAATGGAATAGATTGAGTGCCTGTATGTGGCAGTCCAAAAAAGTTTTCAAACCAGAGGAGCAGGTAGGTGGCCCTCCAGAAAAATGGAATAGATTGAGTGCCTGTATGTGGCAGTCCAAAAAAGTTTTCAAACCAGTGGAGCAGGTAGGTGGCCCTCCAGAAAAATGGAATAGATTGAGTGCCTGTATGTGGCAGTCCAAAAAAGTTTTCAAACCAGAGGAGCAGGTAGGTGGCCCTCCAGAAAAATGGAATAGATTGAGTGCCTGTATGTGGCAGTCCAAAAAAGTTTTCAAACCAGAGGAGCAGGTAGGTGGCCCTCCAGAAAAATTCAATAGATTGAGTGCCTGTATGTGGCACTCCCAAAAATTGTTTAAAACAGAGGACCGGGTCGGTGGCCCTTCATAAAAATTAAATGCATAAAGTACTATAGCTAGAGCCAGTGGGCCCTGTCAAAAAATAGCCAGTTTCCTCTGCTTTACTGTACAAAGAGGAGGAGAAGGAGGAAAATGAGGAGGAGGAGGAGTGGATAAATTATTCAGGTTGAGCTTCCTTCACCTGGTGGAGATTGGAAATTAGGAGAAATCCAGGCTTTATTCATCTTGATAAGCGTCAGCCTGTCAGCGCTGTCAGTCGACAGGCGTGTACGCTTATCGGTGATGATGCCACCAGCTGCACTGAAAACCCGCTCGGACAAGACGCTAGCGGCAGGGCAGGCAAGAACCTCCAAGGCGTACAGCGCCAGTTCGTGCCACATGTCCAGCTTTGAAACCCAGTAGTTGTAGGGAGCTGTGTGATCATTTAGGACGATGGTATGGTCAGCTACGTACTCCCTCACCATCTTTCTGTAAAGATCAGCCCTACTCTGCCGAGACTGGGGACAGGTGACAGTGTCTTGCTGGGGTGACATAAAGCTGGCAAAAGCCTTGTAAAGCGTACCCTTGCCAGTGCTGGACAAGCTGCCTGCTCGCCTACTCTCCCTCGCTACTTGTCCCGCAGAACTACGCACTCTGCCGCTAGCGCTGTCAGAAGGGAAATACTGTTTCAGCTTGTGCACCAGGGCCTGCTGGTATTCATGCATTCTCACACTCCTTTCCTCTCCAGGGATGAGAGTGGAAAGATTTTGCTTGTACCGTGGGTCCAGGAGAGTGAACACCCAGTAATCGGTGCTGGAATAAATTCTTTGAACGCGAGGGTCACTGGATAGGCAGCCTAGCATGAAATCTGCCATATGCGCCAGAGTACCAACGCGTAAGAATTCACTCCCCTCACTGGCCTGACTGTCCATTTCCTCCTCCTCCAACTCCTCCAACTCCTCTTCTTCTGCCCATACACGCTCAACAGTGAAGGACTCAACAATGGTCCCCTCTTGTGTCTCGCCAACATTCTCCTCCTCTTCCTCCTCATCCTCCTCCACCTCCACCTCCTCCGATATGCGCTGAGAAACAGACCTAAGGGTGCTTTGGCTATCAACAAGGGAATCTTCTTCCCCCGTCTCTTGTGAGGAGCGCAAAGCTTCCGACTTCATGCTGACCAGAGAGTTTTTCAACAGGCCAAGCAGCGGGATGGTGAGGCTGATGATGGCGGCATCGCCACTGACCATCTGTGTTGACTCCTCAAAGTTACTCAGCACCTGACAGATATCAGACATCCACGTCCACTCCTCATTGTAGACTTGAGGAAGCTGACTGACCTGACTACCAGTTCTGGTGGAAGTTGACATCTGGCAGTCTACAATCGCTCGGCGCTGCTGGTAAACTCTGGATAACATGGTCAGTGTTGAATTCCACCTCGTCGGCACGTCGCACAACAGTCGGTGAGCGGGCAGTTGGAGGTGGCGCTACGCTGCCCTGAGAGTGGCAGCATCTGTGCTGGACTTCCTGAAATGCGCACAGATGCGGCGCACCTTCGTGAGCAAATCAGACAGATTGGGGTATGTCTTGAGGAAACGCTGAACTATCAGATTTAACACATGGGCCAGGCATGGCACATGTGTCAGTCTGCCGAGTTGCAGAGCCGCCACCAGGTTACGGCCGTTGTCACACACAACCATGCCTGGCTTCAGGTTCAGCGGTGCCAGCCACAGATCAGTCTGCGCCGTGATGCCCTGTAATAGTTCTTGGGCGGTGTGCCTTTTATCGCCTAGGCTCAGCAGTTTGAGCACCGCCTGCTGTCGCTTAGCGACGGCACTGCTGCTGTGCCTAGAGCTACCGACTGATGGCGCCATGCCCACGGATGGTCGTTCAGAGGAGGAGGTAGAGGAGGGGTGGGAGGAGGAGGAGGCATAGTAGGCCTGAAACACCTGGACCGAGGTAGGCCCCGCAATCCTCGGCGTCGGCAGCATATGACCAGCTGCAGGGTCAGACTCGGTCCCAGCCTCCACCAAGTTAACCCAATGTGCCGTCAGCGATATATAGTGGCCCTGCCCGGCAGCACTCGTCCACGTGTCCGTGGTCAGGTGGACCTTGTCAGAAACGGCGTTGGTCAGGGCACGGATTATGTTGTCTGACACGTGCTGGTGCAGGGCTGGGACGGCACATCGGGAAAAGTAGTGGCGGCTGGGGACCGAATACCGAGGCGCGGCCGCCGCCATGAGGCTGCGAAAGGCCTCGGTCTCTACTAGCCTATAGGGCAGCATCTCCAGGCTTAGCAATCTGGAGATGTGCACATTAAGGGCTTGGGCGTGCGGGTGGGTTGCACTATATTTGCGTTTCCGCTCCAGCGTCTGGGGTATGGAGAGCTGAACGCTGGTGGATGCTGTGGAGGATCGTGGAGGCGACGATGGGGTTTTTGTGGCAGGGTCCTGGGCAGGGGGCTGACTATCAGCTGACACAGGGGAAGGAGCAGTGGTCGGAGGTGAACGCGCTTGTTGCCACTGAGTGGGGTGTTTAGCATTCATATGCCTGCACATACTGGTGGCAGTTAAGCTATTAGTGGTGGAACCCCTGCTGATCCTGGTTTGGCAAATGTGGCACACCACAGTCCGTCGGTCATCCGGTGTTTCCTTAAAGAACCTCCAGACTTCTGAAAATCTAGCCCTCGCCGCAGGAGCACTCGCCACGGGAGCTTCACTAGTTGACACATTTGGCGCTGATGCACCAGCTCTGGCCCTGCCTCTCCGTCTGGCCCCACCACTGCCTCTTCCAACCTGTTCTGGTCGAGGTCTCTCCTCCGTCTCAGAAGCACTGTGTTCACCCGGCCTCTCAACCCAGCTTGGGTCTGTCACCTCATCATCCTCCGATCCCTCAGTCTGCTCCCCCCTCGGACTTCCTGCCCTGACAACAACTTCCCCACTGTCTGACAACCGTGTCTCCTCATCGTCGGACACCTCTTTACACACTTCTTCCAGTACGTCAACAAGGTCATCATCACCCACAGACTGCGACTGGTGGAAAACCTGGGCATCGGAAAATTGCTCATCAGCAACCGGACAAGTGGTTTGTGACTGTGGGAAGGGTCCAGAAAACAGTTCCTCAGAGTATGCCGGTTCAAATGGCAAATTTTGCTGGGAGGGGGCAGACTGGGGGGGAGGAGGCTGAGGTGCAGGAGCTGGAGGAGTGCCGATTTCGGTGACATGGGTGGACTGCGTGGAAGACTGACTGGTGGACACATTGCTCGAAGCATTGTCGGCAATCCACGACATCACCTGTTCGCACTGTTCTGGCCTCAACAGTGCTCTACCACGAGTCCCAGTAACTTCAGACATGAACCTAGGGAGTGTAGCTCTGCGGCGTTCCCCTGCTCCCTCATAAGCAGGTGGTGTCTCACCCCGCCCAGGACCACGGCCCCTGACCCCTGCAGTAGTTGGACGCCCACGTCCCCGCCCTCGTCCTCTACCCCTAGCCCTCGGGTTAAACATTTTGAAAATGAGAGTTATAACTTTAATTTTTTTTTTAACTTTTTTTTGTGTGTTTTTTTTTTTTTGTGTGTTTTTTAGTTTTTAAAACCAAACGATGCTATCCTATTGCTATGGCTATTTTCTAGCCAAGTATGAAAGCACACTGCTATGCCAGATGAGATGACGCTGAGTTATTAAAAAAATAAACGTAAAATAAAAAAGGAAATGGCAGACTGTGCCTAATTGAAATCCAACCCCGGGCCCTAATAAATTTTCCCACTTCGGTCTTTGCGATGGATATGTGCGTCACTAAGCGCAAAACACAGTGGTCGCAAGTCTCACTCCAAATTGCTCACAATTTGCTAGTAGATGCACTGCAGCAACTACAGCCACCAGCAGATCAACCAGAAATCAAATATATATAACGCTACTGTAGGCGTAAGTAAGCCGTTTGGATTCTCCTATGGCTATTTTCTAGCCAAGTATTAAAGCACACTACTATGCCAGATGAGATGACGCTGAGTTATGAAAAAAATAAACGTAAAATAAAAAAGGAAATGGCAGACTGTGCCTAATTGAAATACAACCCCGGGCCCTAATAAATTTTCCCACTTCGGTCTTTGCGATGGATATGTGCGTCACTAAGCGCAAAACACAGTGGTCGCAAGTCTCACTCCAAATTGCTCACAATTTGCTAGTAGATGCACTGCAGCAACTACAGCCACCAGCAGATCAACCAGAAATCAAATATATATAACGCTACTGTAGGCGTAAGTAAGCCGTTTGGATTCTCCTATGGCTATTTTCTAGCCAAGTATTAAAGCACACTACTATGCCAGATGAGATGACGCTGAGTTATGAAAAAAATAAACGTAAAATAAAAAAGGAAATGGCAGACTGTGCCTAATTGAAATCCAACCCCGGGCCCTAATAAATTTTCCCACTTCGGTCTTTGCGATGGATATGTGCGTCACTAAGCGCAAAACACAGTGGTCGCAAGTCTCACTCCAAATTGCTCACAATTTGCTAGTAGATGCACTGCAGCAACTACAGCCACCAGCAGATCAACCAGAAATCAAATATATATAACGCTACTGTAGGCGTAAGTAAGCCGTTTGGATTCTCCTATGGCTATTTTCTAGCCAAGTATTAAAGCACACTACTATGCCAGATGAGATGACGCTGAGTTATGAAAAAAATAAACGTAAAATAAAAAAGGAAATGGCAGACTGTGCCTAATTGAAATACAACCCCGGGCCCTAATAAATTTTCCCACTTCGGTCTTTGCGATGGATATGTGCGTCACTAAGCGCAAAACACAGTGGTCGCAAGTCTCACTCCAAATTGCTCACAATTTGCTAGTAGATGCACTGCAGCAACTACAGCCACCAGCAGATCAACCAGAAATCAAATATATATAACGCTACTGTAGGCGTAAGTAAGCCGTTTGGATTCTCCTATGGCTATTTTCTAGCCAAGTATTAAAGCACATTACTATGCCAGATGAGATGACGCTGAGTTATGAAAAAAATAAACGTAAAATAAAAAAGGAAATGGCAGACTGTGCCTAATTGAAATACAACCCCGGGCCCTAATAAATTTTCCCACTTCGGTCTTTGCGATGGATATGTGCGTCACTAAGCGCAAAACACAGTGGTCGCAAGTCTCACTCCAAATTGCTCACAATTTGCTAGTAGATGCACTGCAGCAACTACAGCCACCAGCAGATCAACCAGAAATCAAATATATATAACGCTACTGTAGGCGTAAGTAAGCCGTTTGGATTCTCCTATGGCTATTTTCTAGCCAAGTATTAAAGCACACTACTATGCCAGATGAGATGACGCTGAGTTATGAAAAAAATAAACGTAAAATAAAAAAGGAAATGGCAGACTGTGCCTAATTGAAATCCAACCCCGGGCCCTAATAAATTTTCCCACTTCGGTCTTTGCGATGGATATGTGCGTCACTAAGCGCAAAACACAGTGGTCGCAAGTCTCACTCCAAATTGCTCACAATTTGCTAGTAGATGCACTGCAGCAACTACAGCCACCAGCAGATCAACCAGAAATCAAATATATATAACGCTACTGTAGGCGTAAGCAAGCCGTTTGGATTCTCCTATGGCTATTTTCTAGCCAAGTATTAAAGCACACTACTATGCAAGATGAGATGACACTGAGTTATGAAAAAAATAAACGTAAAATAAAAAGAAACTGGCAGACTGTGCCTAATTGAAATCAAACCCCTAATAAATTTTCCCACTTTGGTGTTTGAGGTGGATATGTGTGTCACTAAGAGCTAAACACAACGGTAGCAAGTCCCCCTGCTAATTCCTCACAATATGGTACTAGCTGCACTACTAGTGCCAGCAAGCCCAGCCACAAGCAAATAAAAAAAAAAAGTATAACGTTATTGTAGCCCTAAGAAGGGCTGTTGGGTTGTTGTAGAATCACTCCTGCCTAGCAGTAAGCTAATAGAACACCCTAACGCTTTCCCTGACCAGCAGCAGCTCTCTCCCTAGCGGCATCCAGACAGAGAATGATCCGAGCAGCGCGGGCAGCGGCTAGTCTATCCCAGGGTCACCTGATCTGGCCAGCCAACCACTGCTATCGACGTGTAAGGGTACCACGTCATGCTGGGTGGAGTGCAGAGTCTCCTGGCTTGTGATTGGCTCTGTTTCTGGCCGCCAAAAAGCAAAACGGCGGGAGCTGCCATTTTCTCGAGCGGGCGAAATACTCGTCCGAGCAACGAGCAGTTACGAGTACGCTAATGCTCGATCGAGCATCAAGCTCGGACGAGTATGTTCGCTCATCTCTACACAAAACCCAGTAGTAAACTATGACATAGCAGCAAGGGTTCCCTAACATGCCAGAATAAGGCATCTAATAATAGTACAAGGATAATTGTTTCTAATACAAGTTACAAGAAATATTGTGCTAAGTAAAGGGAAAACCACAAACATGCAGATATATAGGTAAATGGATCACATACAGACCGTTGGAAGTGTGCAATGGCCCCGACACGTGTTTCGCCAGGAAACGGCTTCGTTTGGGGGACTACTAGGCAAGGGGAGGATAGAGCTTAAAAAACATGGGCCGTCCTATCAGAATTCAACTAAGAATAGCATAATGTCAAACACCTGAACTGTAGGGGGCTGAGTGAGGAAACACTCGGCTCACCGCTAATGCATGGTCATGGTACCGCGAGATGTGAGAACCCTGGGATAGCCACGTGACATACTCGAAAGGCCGCAAGTCTCGCGAGACTACGGACCACTGAAGATATCGGGACTGAAGAATAGCGATGTGAAGATTTAGGTAAGTATATTAAGAATATTTTAGGAAATCTACTATAAGATTATAAAGTAAGAACGAGGGGACAATATGAAGTGATGCCTAAATTACTATGGAGATGTGATGATGTGGTGTGATAATGATGGTGTGAATCGTGTGTAGGGATGGTGCAAGGAAGACGTTGTATACATAAAAGGATGCGGAGAACAATGTGTAAGTAAGTGGAAAAAGCACATATAATATTTAGACCATATCAAATACCAAGCACAAATAAATTAGGCATGATTTATAAACGTGTGGAAAAAATACACATCACAAAAATATAAATATAGCATATAATAAAGGTGACACAAACCACATGTGCAGGTGAAAAAGTGCAAGTGCAGAAACGTGACATAAACATGAAGTGATTCTGAGCATATAATATATATGAACATATTTCCATAAAAATATATATAATAAAAATTTAATAAAAATTTTTATAAAACGGGGACAAGGGGTTGGCGGAAGGGAAGAATATGAATTGAAGAAAAATATTTGGAGAGAGTATTGAATGTCCCAGATCAAGGAGGTATGGCACTACGTTTGCATGGTCAGGCAGGTGCGGCATGACGTAACACGCCGCTTCCGTGGAGCTGTCCCGCCCCCCCCCCCATCATGCTGAAGACTGCCAGCCGCCGCGATTAGGCTCCCTCCAGCCTACTTTGGTCCGTCTCTGTACGGTGCACGGAGGAAAGGGACGCCGACTCCATGCTGTATTGGTCGCTGCCCGTCACTGGAGTCCGTTACAGCGAAACATCGGGGCGACACAACAGACGCCGTGCGACACATGGAGGAATGGTTCACCGATGACCGTCAGCTGCTGCGACTAGGCTACCTCCAGGCTGCCACAGCGACACAGCGGGGCAACACAATGGATGCCGTGCGACGCACGAAGGAATGAAGTGCAGATGACCTCTAGCTGCCGCGAGTAGGCTCCTTCCAGGTCGCTGTTTGACACTAAATGCTGCCACAGTGAATCAGAGGGGCGACGCATGGAGGAACGAGACGCTGACCCTTTGCCGCCGTCCACTGGTCGCTGTTGTAACTGTACACTGTCTGCACTGCCGATGTCAAACCTCCAGGGTGACACGACCGACTATAAACCTCTGTTGGGGTAAAGGAAAGCTGCAGGAGGATTGCAACAGGGAGGCACTTGGACCCGAGGAGTGAAACGTGACTCCGAAAATAACAGCTCCCTTGCACATAGGAGAGGACAGGAACGCGCGCCAACACCGTAGACCCGGACGGAGAGGTGTTTGGTAACGTACAACAATCCTTTTGCTTTCATCCTGCATTTATGTTTACAAACCTTAGTGTGTGGCCCAAGTACTAACATCGGCTATTAAATAAGCGTTTGGCGGCTTTGTCCCCTTGGACTTGTATTTGATGATTAGACACCACTTTAGGCCACTGGCTTGTTAAAACCCGGCTTATTGAACTTGCTAGCTGACGCTCGGGCTATTGCTTTCCCAGCCTGGTCTGGAGGCTGGGGGTGGCCACAAGTCAAAGACTCTTTCTCCATCATCGGACTACATTGACTTGGGCGTGAGACACCGCTAGTGTCTGCAGGCAGAGAGGCCCCTGATAGACCTGGCCCTTGGTCTTTTTTCCTTTTTTTTCTCCTCTTTACGGTCTAGACTCCTGTCAATTGGAGAGTGTTCGCTTTTGGGGTACAGTGCATCCCGGGTCACCTATTGTATGGTTCTAGTTGTGATGTACATATTGCTGACTCATCTCCAATGTAAAGTATTTATTTATGTACGTTGTTCCTTTTTAAAGGGGTCAATAGGTGAAGAGTAATACCATCAGTTAATTAACTCTCAGTATCTTTTGGCTTAAGGCACGCATCTTTCTTGTATTATCTGCAGCTAAAATGCCCCCCAAAGGCCCCCGTAAGTCAACCGGGGTCAGCTCCCCTCGTGAGAAATCAGTAACCACCAAATTAGATAAATATTTGAAATCTCCACCAGGGAAAACTGCAAAAACAGCTAAAGAGGCTGATGTTGGTTCAAGGTATTCTCCCCTTGAGACCGAAGGTGAGGAAACACATGAGAGTAACCCCGCCATTTGGGAGGAAATCCTCCAAGCAGTTAAAAAAACTAATGAATCAATGGAAGGGTTAAAAGAACAGATGGCCGATACTAGAAGTGAGATTTCAGCCATCAGGGATGATCTTAACAAAATGAGGAGCCAAACCAAAGAGCAGGGAAAGCGACTATCCAAAATGGAAGGGGCATCACGAAAACTCCAAAAAACAATATCTAAAATGGAGGTTGAGAATAAAGAGCTACAAGCTAAAATAATTGATCTTGAAGATAGGTCCAGGAGGGGTAATATCCGTTTTGTAGGGTTTCCTGAAGGGGTTGAACAAAAAGACACCGGCCAGTTTATCCAGGACTGGCTGGTCGGTACTATGGGATCAGAAAGTATTCCCCCAACATTCATAGTGGAAAGGGCTCATCGGGTCCCAGGCCGCAGACCAATTCCTGGTGCACCCCCAAGACCTATACTAGTCAAGATGTTATGCTCTAAGGATAGAGATACGGTATTTAGGGTGCTACGTAACCTTGGGGAAACATTCTACGATGGGTCAAAAATTTCTGCATACCCTGACTATTCTAGGGCTACTATGATGAAAAGGAAGGAATTTAAGGAACTTAAGAAAAAACTAGCAGAGAAGGACCTCCTTTACTCCTTAATATACCCCGCCAAACTGCGCGTAGTTTTCCAGGGAAATACGGTTTTCTTTTCCTCTCCAGAAGAGGGCTTCAAATGGCTTGAGTTAAAGGGTTTATAAGGCGACTGACATGGTTGTTTCTTTGACATTAGACAGAATTAAACGGGCATGATTGGGGGGAAGGACAGGCTCCTGGGGTTTTGCCAGGGAAGAAGAGTACCACAGCTAATGCTGGGTACACGTAGAAGGGGGGGGGGGGTTAGGTTGGAATTTGGGTGGGTTGGGTGGTTGGGCCTCTGCCTGGGGCCTTTGTGTTTCCTTTTTTTTTTCTTCTTCCTCTTTTCCATTCCCCCTTCCCTTCCCACAAATAGGCAATGATATCTATCATAACATGGAATGTTAGAGGTTTGGGGGAGAGGATTAAACGTTGTATTGTCTTTGATGTTATTCAAAGACACCTCCCAGCGATTGTGTGCTTATTGGAGACCCATCTTAGCTCTGATACGGTGAGAAGAATTGGTAGAAAATGGGCTACTAAAGAATACCACTCTGTGTTTTCCACATATGCCAGGGGTGTTAGTGTCTTCATCCACAGTGCTGTAAATTTTCAAACAATCTCCCACAAAGTGGATTCTGGGGGTAGATTTGTTTTTTTGTACGGGAAAATGAATGGACTAAAATGTGTCCTAGCCTTTGTGTATATACCCCCCCCCCCCTTCTCTCCTCAGGTTTTGAAGTCTCTACTGACTTTTATGGATCAAAAGGACAACTGTCCACTTTGGATCTGTGGAGACTTCAATTGTGCCATGAACCCATCTATAGATAGAATTAGTAGTAGCAGGGATGGTGGCCCAAGGATTACTGTCTCACCCCTCTCCAAGTTCTGTTTAGAAACAGGGTTAATAGATGTATGGCGAATGAAATATGGGGATCGTAAAGCTTTCTCTTGTTTTTCCAGCTCCTCCAGGGTGATGTCTCGAATTGACCTTATTCTGGCTTCTGATAAGGCCCTCCTCTGTACGAAAAAAATGAAATATGAGAGGGCAAGTCATTCAGACCACTCTCTGGTGGCACTGGAAGTAGAAATGGGTGATAGTTGGGGAGGGAAACCACCAAAAATCAACCCATACTGGTTCTCTCTCCTCTCTAAAGATGAGGAAGTGCAGGAGGAAATCAACACCTTTTGGAGGGATAATATTGGTTCCACCCACATTGGAGTTGTATGGGACTCATTGAAGGTTCATATGAGAGCATGGTGGCAATATCAAATTCGGAGGGAAAAAAAAAGCCTATCAGCATAAAGAGCAGACACTAAAGAATACATTAGAAAAAGCCCAAGTAGAATATAACAGATCCCCCCTAGAAGCCCAACTTAAGAGACTACAAACGTCTAAAGTAGAGTACGAGGAGTATATGAGAGGAAAGGTACAACAGAAGGTTTTTTTTCAAGGTCAGAAATATTTTTGTGAGTCGGGTAGGCCAGGAAGATTCTTGGCCACTGTAGTTCATAATCAAAAAGACAGTCGCTTTATTCATCAAATATTGGACCAGAGGGGGGAGGTAGTTGAGTCCCCACAGGAAATCAATAAGGCCTTCGTGGAGTTTTTTTCGACCCTATACTCCTCGGACTTAAAAATCGATCGTCCTAAGTTGGATCAATATCTATCCAGAGTTACCCTCCCCCAGCTATCGGTCCCCCAGAGAGGGTTGTTAAATCAGCCCCTGACCCTGGAAGAAATTACAACAACCCTTAATACCATCTCAGGGAATACGAGTCCAGGGTCGGACGGATTACCGTTCGAGGTATACAGAAGGTTGCCCCTTATCCCCACTATTGTTTAACCTCTTCATTGAACCTCTGGCGTCCTTGATAAGAGGGGATCCAGATATACTTGGATGTGGTTTCATGGGAGGTTCCGACAAAATATTATTATATGCTGACGACGTATTGCTATCTGTGGGAAATTCGGCTGTATCTATTCCAAAAGCGATTCAACTGATCCAGGACTATGGTTCTTATTCCGGGCTCGAAATCAATTGGAATAAAACAGTGTTGCTTCCAATAGATGAGATCCCTACTGAAGGCTTAAGTAGCCTCCAAATATTGGAACCACATGCAACTATGGAGTATCTGGGACTCTCGATCTCCACGGACATCAGGAGATATGTTGAGTTAAATATTCGACCATTGATAGCGAAAATTCGGTCAAAAATCTCCATTTGGGTTAAATTGCCTCTTACTAGGGCTGATAGAATAGGCTTATTAAAAATGATAATCCTTCCACAATTGCTATATGTTCTTTCGGCATCTCCGGTGTGGGTGGAAGAAAAGCTCTTTAAACTTATTGAAAGGCTTTGCAATGAGTTGATATGGGGGCGAAAACGTGTACGAATAAAAATTTGTTACTTATACAAAAGTCTGAGAGAAGGGGGATTGGCAATCCCCAATTTCAAATTATATTTCTTGGCAGCTAAGGTTTGCTTTTTATCAAAGTGGAACAGCCTAGGGGTTTTTTCACAAATTCAGGGTAAGACTAAGGGAAACATGTCTTTTTGGGAGATCTGCGAATCTGGCCAATTGGCGAAGGGCGGGTTAAAACATCTTCCCGCCAGCAGATTAATAAATGAGAGTTGGAAATTTCTGAGGAGGATGGGCGGAGAGAAGGGTGCCTTACAGGTTTCCCCTTTGTGGTATAACATAAATCTGAAGGAATTTTGGAAAATGGTGGACGTAGAGGTCTGGATAGCACTAGGTGTCACTAGAGTATGTCACATATTTCAAGACGGGATATTAATGACTTATAAGGATATCGAAAGAATTTATGGGTTAGGTAGGAATATGTATTTTCACTATTTACAACTGAAGGACACATTTAATAAGACACAGGAAAAAAAATTATTTTTTGTGCACAGTAGTACACTGATTGATCATGTCTTTTTTAATTGGCAAGGGAAAATGACAGTTTCACGAATATATAAATTTTTACTTAGAGAATACACAAAGGATGTAAAATTTAAGGCTATTCCCCACTGGGAATTAGATGGGATAAGGCTCTCACAGGGCCAATGGGTTGAGGTCTATCGGAATTCAGCGTTAGGTTCATTAAACATGAATCATAGAATGATCCAATTTAACTTTATACATAGGTTATACTACACTCCACTATACTGGCACTCCAAAAAATGAGACTGTATAGAGATGCTAGGTGCCCACGCTGTGAAGGTATTAACGCAGACTTCCCACACTTGAGCTGGAGTTGCCCTAGTATCAAATCTTTCTGGCAAGGAATACATGAAAACATTGAGGCTCAACTGGGGTTCCATATTCCCTTCTCTGCTGAGATATTAATTTTGAATGAATTACAAAATGTGCGCAGGGCTGGGTTATCTAAGAAGCAAAAAACGATCATCTGTAGAATGTCTCTTGCGGCTAAGGTTCTGCTCGCAAGAAACTGGATGAAGTCGCATCCACCGACCTCTTCACAATGGGAGGACTTGATACACAAGATAAAGACATATGAAAAAATGTATTTGGGAAAGCGAAATCAGCTAGCACAATGGGAGGAGTTATGGGGAACAGTGGAATGACTCTTAAGTGTTTTTTTTTTTTTTCTCTCTTTCTTTCCCAGGCAGAGGGAGGGGGGGATGATTGGGGTTGGAGAGGGGGAAATATAAATGGTGGATGGGGCAATGAAGGCTTCATGGTTAAAAGAAACACCTCATATTAGGTCTTAGAGGTATCTAAAATATTATAAGATGTAAGGGGGTAAGTTTAGGCTGCATAAAATGCCGTTAAAAGGGATGGGAAGATTAAGAAGGAGAAGGGAAGGGGGAAGAAAAGGAGGAAAAAGGAAAGAGAAGAGACCACATTGGCGAGAGAAGTGTTGTGGCTTCCTAATGAATGTCGGCACACCACACTCACTACGGTACACCGTGAGAGATAATCCGTGCAGTTAAATACTGTATTAGTACCTTAATCTTAATTCACTGAATACAATTCAGGAAGTAATCTTTTGTATTAATGTGATGACTGTTAACTTCAATTTTAAGATTGCCTCTTGTGGTCTATGTTCGTATGCTAAATCTTTTTCCCCCAGGTTGAGGGAGGGGGGGGGGCGGATAGGGGTTTTGGGGGTTGGGAAGGGGGAAATATTAAAGGAGGAAGGGGTAATGAAGGCTTATGTTAAAGAACGCTTGGTCTATTCTCGACTAACCCGCTATCTCTCAGCTAACTCCCTCCTTGACCCCCTACAATCTGGTTTCCGCTCTATGTATTCCACTGAAACTGCTCTTTCTAAAGTCTCCAATGATCTCCTCACTGCAAAATCCAAAGGTGACTATTCTCTCCTTATTCTCCTGGATCTATCGGCAGCGTTTGATACTGTGGACCACAAGCTCCTCCTCAGGATGCTTCACTCCATTGGCCTAAAGGACACTGCACTCTCTTGGTTTTCTTCCTATCTCTCTGACTGCACTTTCAGTGTCTCCTTTTCTGGATCTTTCTCTTCTCATCTTCCTCTCAGTGTCGGGGTTCCTCAGGGATCAGTCCTAGGCCCTCTCCTCTTCTCTCTCTATACTGCCCCCATTGGACAAACCATCAGCAGTTTTGGTTTCCACTATCATCTTTATGCTGATGACACCCAGCTATATACTTCTGCACGTGACATCACCCCTGCCTTAATCCAGAACACTAGTGATTGTCTCTCTGCTGTCTCTAACATCATGTCCTCTCTCTTCTTGAAACTTAATCTTTCTAAGACTGAACTTCTTGTCTTTCCACCATCTACTAACCAAACCACCCCTGACCTCTCCATCTCGGTCTGTGGGATCACTATAGCACCGAGGCAGCAGGCCCGCTGTCTTGGGGTTGTGCTGGACTCTGACCTTTCCTTTTCACCTTATATTCAATCTCTTGCTCGCTCTTGCCGTATGCATATCAGAAACATCTCCAGAATCCGGCCTTTTCTGACATTTGAAACTTCTAAAATGCTAATTGTTGCACTTATTCACTCTCGACTAGACTACTGTAACTCCCTACTAATCGGTCTTCCACTCTCTAAACTCTCTCCTCTTCAATCTATTCTTAATGCAGCAGCCAGGCTCGTCTTTCAGGCCAAACGCTACACGGATGCCTCCAGTTTGTGCCAATCACTGCACTGGCTACCTGTCTCCTTCCGTATTCACTTTAAAATAATAACCCTCATCCACAAAGCTCTGAATAATGCTGCACCTCCCTACCTCTCTTCTCTCATCTCAGTCTATCGCCCTTCCCGTGCTCTTCGATCTGCCAGTGACAATAGATTAATCTCTACCTTAATTCGAACCTCCCATGCACGTATCCAGGACTTCTCCCGAGTTGCACCAATTCTCTGGAATGCCCTTCCCCAGACTCTGAGACTAATACCCACCCTCCAAAGCTTCAAACGTGCTCTTAAAACCCATCTCTTTAGGCAAGCCTATCACTCTCGCTAACTGCATGAAATGTCAACTCTCCCTTTACTAATCCATCCTATCTCCCATCTGTTATCTGGCAAACAACTGATATATACCAAGCTCCAGGCTTCTTTGCAGTCTTTTTCACCTAGGACCCTGTAAATAAGATGGCGGCTGATGGCTGGTTCAAGCAGCAACATCGTTGTTTAGTAAATTAGTTATTAAATTATTTTATATTGTTCCCTTATAAAGAATGGCTGGACCATTTTACAACCTCTTGTGTCACCCCCTCATCCTCATAGTCTGTAAGCTCTTGTGAGCAGGGCCATCACTCCTATTGTTCCATATGACTGTTTGTTCTTTGTAATGTAATATAGTTGTATATGTCCCCTATGATTTGTAAAGCGCTACGGAATTTGATGGCGCTATATAAATAAAGATTATTATTATTATTATTATTATTATAAGAAAGTAATTTTTCCTTGATTGTTAACTAAAGGACACCCCATGCAATGATGTTGTTCCTAACCGTCTTAGCAACTGTTGTGTATAGGTTCGCGCAGGAAATCTCATGTACTATTGTGATGACTGTTAACTATTATTTTAAGATTGCCTTTTGGTGTCCATGTTTGTATACATAAATTCTCAAAATAAAATATTAAAAAAAAAAACAAAAAAAAACTTCACAGATTACACAGATGACTGCATTTCACATAAAGGAAAGAAAAATCACAGTGTTGCAGAAAGTGTAAAAATATCCAATATTCATGTTGCAGAGGCTCTTCTACATGGAGACAGTTGCCAAGTACGTGAAGAAAAAATGGTGGTTTCTCTTAAGAAATGTAAAATAAATAAAACTGGAATGAAAGTGGATGTAGAACAGCATGCAAGAGATAACAAGCTATTTAAGCTAAATAATGCTGATCTCCAGGACTGGCTCAAGCAGCATGATATCCCCACGAGGACCAGAGAGAGAAAAGAACAACTCGTGGCAAAGATTATGCAGTTTATTCAGCAAGCCTAAGTTTCTATTCCGTTGTATACTACCTGTATATTCTAGTATTCCCATCTATATTTGAAACAACATTTTGAAGCTGTTTTCTTCAGAGTTCTTGATATTGAAATGTTTATTTCTAGTTATAATGTAAAGGTATCTTAACCTTATTTGTTCATGTTTTCCTGTTCCAATTAAATGACACATTTTCTGCTCTTAAAAAAAAAAAAAAAAAAAAAGGAGGTATGGCACCATGGTGTGGATGGACAGGCAAACAACGAGGGTAACATCGGGAAGTACTGATGGGAGGCACACTAAAGAAACAACACAAAAATGCATTAAGAAAACACTGAACAATCAACAACAAAATATTATTTAAAAACCATATAAAAACTAGTAATTAAGGATGACTACTACTATCTCCAATTACTTAGTAATCGATCCGAACCTCTGAAAATAGAAAAAAAAAGAAAAAAAGGAAAAGCACAACAGATTGGAGCATTTATAAAAATGGCGCAAAGCTAAGGTTTTCATTCAACCCATTTGGGGAAATGGTATTCAGTATAAAAATCCATCTAGCCTCTTTTTGTGCTAGAATGCGTCTCCAATTCCCCCCTCTGCCATCTAAAAGGACCCTATCGATACCCCTTACCTTAAGAAGAGAGCCGTCGCAGTTATGATGTTGCTTGAAGTGACGTGGAAGGGTTTTCAGATTGCTATCAAATTCTGTATCTTTAGCTGATTCAATGCCGAGGACGTGTTCTCTAACTCTTCTTCGCAGTTCTCTTGATGTTAGGCCAACATATGATAGACCACACGGACAGGTCGCCAGGTATATGACCCCTACAGTAGTACAGGTAATGGAATGAGTGATCGTAAACTTTTTATGCTGAGATGTATCCCAAAAATCAACATTCGGGCAGGCCACACAAGCACCACAAGGACGGCATCCCCATTTGGGTCCCCATGATCCAAAAACTTTGCTGGTCCCCACAACATCCCAAGGTGTCAAGCTTCTACCTACTCCCTAAAATGACAGTTGTTGTCCCCTATGATAACTTTTGACTAGTTGGTCTTTCAAGTTCCTAGATCTTCTAAAGGTTATAGAGGGTTTTTTTGGGGATATTTGTCCAAAATAGGATCTGCCCTTAAGATCGACCAATATTTGGTGAGAATAGATCTAACATTTTGAATTTGAAAATCATAGGTGGTAATAAATCTCACCAAATCTTTATCATCCTGGCGTTTAGGCTTCACTGACAACAGGTCCGCCCGTTTTGCTTGTTTCGCTCGTTGATATCCTTTCTCAATTGATCTCCTGTAAGTGAGTTTGATGTTAATATCATTTTGATTAAGTACCTGCATAAATTTGTGCAGCTCACTTTCAGTGCCTTGCCAAACCATCACCACGTCATCTATGTATCTAGACCATAGGTGTACCTTCTCAGCATGGCGTGTAGGATTAACCAGAAAAATTTCCCTCTCCCACAGCCCCAGGAACAGATTCGCATATGAGAGCGCACATGAGGCCCCCATAGCTGTACCCTGGAGCTGTAGGTAGAGGGTTTCTCGGAACATAAAGAAGTTGTGGGTCAGTGCAAACTCCAAAAGTGTCACCAAGAAGGTCACCATATCTGGGTCCAAATTAGACATGCTCAGAAAATTTCTGGTGGCATTAATGCCGTCACAATGGCGTATAGACGTATATAGTGATTCTACATCACAAATTACCAAAAACATGTCTGGTTCCAGGTGAATGCCATCCATCTTCCTCAAAATATCGGTAGTATCCTTTAAGTAAGAGGGAAGGCATTCAACTAGCGGGTGTAGGAAATGATCAACATACCTGCAGATCGGTTCGCACAGGCTCTCTACACCGGAAACAATTGGTCGTCCAGGGGGGTTATCCAGACCCTTATGGATTTTAGGGAGTAGGTAGAAGCTTGACACCTTGGGATGTTGTGGCAGAAGGGCACTGCATTGGGTTCGTGTGATAATGCCATGGTCGACCGCAGCCTCCAGAATCTGAGAGAGTTCAGCCGTGTATTTGGTAAGAGGATTGAAGGTGAGTCTCCTATAATAAGAAGAGTCCCTTAACTGCCGTAATGCTTCTCTTTAGTAAGTTTTTACAGGCCAGATCACCACATTTCCCCCTTTATCCGAGGGTTTAATAACCACATCTCTCATCTGTTTCAATTCTTCAATGGCTAGTCTTTGAGCTGGTGTACAGTTACTCCCATCATTAGCCTTCCTAGACAGTTTTTGTAGGTCATTCGTTGCTAGTTTAACAAATAGTTCGATATTTGGATGACCCGAAAAAGATGGAAAGGTTTTCGACTTAGGAATTAAAGAGGTAGGGAACTTACTCGGGGTTGAGGTCTCATGTTCCACTGTTAGTTCCTCCAATGCTCTCAGAGCCTCTTGTTCTTGTGATGACGGGAATAGGTGTGGGTCAATTTCACGATGAAAGAATTTTTTAAAACACAATTTTCTGGCAAACAGATGAAGGTCCTTTACTGCTAAAAAGCAATCAAAAGAAGAAGTAGGTGAGAACGTCATACCCAGGCTAACCACCTCATGCTGTGCCTGTGTTAAAACAATCTCTGACAAATCTCTTCCTGGGGCTGTGGGAGAGGGAAATTTTTCTGGTTAATCCTACACGCCATCCTATGGTCTAGATACATAGATGACGTGGTGATGGTTTGGCAAGGCACTGAAAGTGAGCTGCACGAATTTATGCAGGTACTTAATCAAAATGATATTAACATCAAACTCACTTACAGGATGGGCAGAAACAATATCGAATTCCTGGATGTCTTATTTGGAGTCAGAGATGATGGCCTAGTGACATGTGATATATATAGAAAGGAAACTGCGACAAATGCTCTCCTACACACTTCCTCTGCACATCCACAAAATTTGATTGACAACATACCTGTTGGTCAGTTTTTACGAATTCGCAGAATTTGCACCATGGATAATGATTTTGAGAAACAAGCAAGTGACATGAAATTACAATTTGAGGAACGGGGATACTCCAAGAGATCAATTGAGAAAGGATATCAACGAGCGAAACAAGCAAAACGGGCGGACCTGTTGTCAGTGAAGCCTAAACGCCAGGATGATAAAGATTTGGTGAGATTTATTACCACCTATGATTTTCAAAATCAAAATGTTAGATCTATTCTCACCAAATATTGGTCGATCTTAAGGGCAAATCCTATTTTGGACAAATATCTCCCAAAAAAACCCTCTAGTACCTTTAGAAGATCTAGGAACTTGAAAGACCAACTAGTCAAAAGTTATCATAGGGGACAAGTACCCAGCAAAGTTTTTGGATCTAGGAAACCCAAATGGGGATGCCGTCTTTGTGGTGCTTGTGTGGCCTGCCCGAATGTTGAGAACTCTGTTGATTTTTGGGATGCATCTCAGCGTAAAAAGTTTACGATCACTCATTCCATTACCTGTACTACTGTAGGGGTCATATACCTGGCGACCTGTCCGTGTGGTCTATCATATGTTGGCCTAACATCAAGAGAACTGCGAAGAAGAGTTAGAGAACACGTCCTCGGCATTGAATCAGCTAAAGATACAGAATTTGATAGCAATCTGAAAACCCTTCCACGTCACTTCAAGCAACATCATAACTGCGACTGCTCTCTTCTTAAGGTAAGGGGTATCGATAGGGTCCTTTTAGATGGCAGAGGGGGGAATTGGAGACGCATTCTAGCACAAAAAGAGGCTAGATGGATTTTTATACTCTCTCCAAATATTTTTCTTCAATTCATATTCTTCCCTTCCCCTACCCCTTGTCCCCGTTTTATAAAAATTTTTATTAAATTTTTATTATATATATTTTTATGGAAATATGTTCATATATATTATATGCTCAGAATCACTGCATGTTTATGTCACGTTTCTGCACTTGCACTTTTTCACCTGCACGTGTGGTTTGTGTCACCTTTATTATATGCTATATTTATATTTTTGTGATGTGTATTTTTTCCACACATTTATAAATCATGCCTAATTTATTTTTGCTTGGTATTTGATATGGTCTAAATATTATATGTGCTTTTCCCACTTACTTACACATTGTTCTCCGCATCCTTTTATGTATACAACGTCTTCCTTGCACCATCCCTACACACGATTCACACCATCATTATCACACCACATCATCACATCTCCATAGTAATTTAGGCATCACTTCATATTGTCCCCTCGTTCTTACTTTATAATCTTATAGTAGATTTCCTAAAATATTCTTAATATACTTACCTAAATCTTCACATCGCTATTCTTCAGTCCCGATATCTTCAGTGGTCCGTAGTCTCGCGAGACTTGCGGCCTTTCGAGTATGTCACGTGGCTATCCCAGGGTTCTCACATCTCGCGGTACCATGACGTCATGAGCTGCATTAGCGGTGAGCCGAGTGTTTCCTCACTCAGCCCCCTACAGTTCAGGTTTTTGACATTATGCTATTCTTAGTTGAATTCTGATAGGACGGCCCATGTTTTTTAAGCTCTATCCTCCCCTTGCCTAGTAGTCCCCCAGACGAAGCCGTTTCCTGGCGAAACACGTGTCGGGGCCATTGCACACTTCCAACGGTCTGTATGTGATCCATTTACCTATATATCTGCATGTTTGTGGTTTTCCCTTTACTTAGCACAATATTTCTTGTAACTTGTATTAGAAACAATTATCCTTGTACTATTATTAGATGCCTTATTCTGGCATGTTAGGGAACCCTTGCTGCTATATGTCATAGTTTACTATTGGGTTTTGTGCAATTTTTTCTGTGTGTTGCCTTGTCTTTGTTTGTCATTTAATATATATATATATAATAATAAAATGAAATTGATTTTTTAAACCACAAGGTTGTCTATACATATTTTTACTGGTTACTTCCTTATTTCAGGATTATTCTGACTGAGCAGCGAGGGGTCCATTGTTTATGCAATCTATGGTGGTCTCAGCATCTTTTCCTACGCTAATAACTTTTTCATACTTTGGTGCACGGAGATGTGTGAGGTGTCATTTTTTGCTAAATGATGCGACGTTTTCATTGCTACCATTTTGAGGTCTGTGCGACATTTTGATCATTTTTATTTCATTTTTTATGTGATGTAAAAAGGTGTAAAAGTCGCATTTCGGACATTTCCCGCCTCAGAGGTCACCGCCGGCCGTAACCGCTTTTATATTTTGATCGATCGAGCATTTTGGGACGCGGCGATACCTAATATGTTTGTGATTTTTATTGTTTATTATGTTTTATATCCGTTCTAGGGAAAGGGGGGTGATTTGAACTTTTAATTTTTTTTTTTTTTTTACTTTTTTTTTTCTTTTTTTTTTTTTCACTATTTTTTAGACCATCTAGGGTACATTAACCCTAGATGGTCAGATCGCTCCTACCATATACTGCAATACAACTGTATTGCAATATATGGCATTTTTGCAGCACATTCATTACAATGAGCCACTGGCTCATTGTAACGAATCTACAGAAGCCATGTAGCCTTGTGTCAAAAGAAGACCCGGGGCTACCATGGCAACCGATCGCCGCCCCCCGATGACGTTCGGGGGCGCGGCGATCGCAATAAAGATGGTGGCAATGACATGGTTAATAGCCGAGATCGGTGCAAGCACCGACCGCGGTTATTAGCGGTGGAGGTTTTCTGCAAAATGCAAAAACCCCCACCTTTGTATGAAGAGGACTCAGCCCGTGAGCCCTCTTCATACACTCCTTATACCTCTGCGCCGTAGAGCTACGGCGCAGAGCGTTATGGGGTTGAAGACAGACTTTATGCAGCATTACCACATTTTCAGTGTCTAGTAATTAAAAGAGCATTCAAAATCACTTACCAAGCAGAAAGGCCTCCCCATACAATCCACTTTGGAGCAGGCGATTGAGGCCACAGTGTTCAAAGATGAAGGAATCATGCATAGAGCCGGGATACTTTGCAACCACATTTGTGATGACGTTTTTGTGGTTCACAGTCTATCAGACCTCAAATTCCTCTTGCATCAGCAGTTTGGGGGAAGGAGATGTACTGGGTACAGAGCTTAAACAGCTCATCCACTACCTCGTGGAAAAAACGTCTGAAGGTTGGTTGCGAAAAATCAAAACGCTCAGCAATGCAGTGCTGGAAGGACCCGTTAGCCATATAATAAATGGCCGAGACCATCTTGGTGAGTCCAGGCACTGCATGTGACCGTTCAGTTTAGCAACTTCAAGCTTCTCATAGAGGCTTAGGATTGAAGCTCGATCCAGCCGAAACTGCTGATACACCTCCGCGTTCGTAAAATCTGAAGATGACACCCGAGGACGGAACACTCGAGGACGCCTCATTTGCCTCCGTCGGCGCTGTCTAGCCATGATCCTCTCATTTTCCATAGCCACATATAAGATCGGCAGCATATCCATGGAAGAAAGGATACGGAATAGTACATTGTTTTATGCTCATATTGTCATATTGCTCAGATAAGGTATGTTACTTTGTGAGGCATTTTAACTTACAATGCAAATTTTTCAAATCCCAATTTGTGGTAAATACAAGCAAATTTTATTTATTTCCTGAGCCTCTATTAAAAATTTTTTTAAATTACATAACTTTGAATTGTAAAGTGTGACTTACCTTTGCCAATGATTTTTTGCCGAGTGTTCGTAGTCTTCTCACCACCAATCTCCACTCCTGTTTTTAACAAATTTTCTTGTTATTTTTTCCAGAATCAAGCATTTTTTTGAAAATAAATTTGTAAATTTACCTACCTTTTATCCAAATGTCAATGGATTTAGTTGGCTCGGTCAACATACAACTTTCCCAATCTCCTTGAGAACACTCCTAACTTTTTTTTTTTTTTGGAAACCGTTTTATATAATTTTTGTTTTAAATTGTGTCGCACACACCTTTATCTTGTTTCCATAGGTAATTAATTTGCGCGGTTTGAATTGTGTCGCACACTTATTTCGTGTACTCCTGCGAAATTATGCGCGGCCATGTTATGTGACGCACGTGGTTAAATTTATGATGCACGCCGGGCCGGATTGTGTCGCACGCTCCACCAGTTTTGTGCTTATAGCCTTAGATTTGTGGCGCGAGCACGGCAGATTGTGGGAAATCTGAGCCAGCAGCTGCGTCACTAATATAAGCCATACCTGCATCTACAGCAGATACCTTGCACAGCAGCCAGCCACCATTACTCAAAACTACATAAAATACACCCAAAACAAGGCAAAAAGAGTGGAAATAGCCCAAAAAAGAGAGATAAGAAGGGTGGATATACAGGGGAATGTATAGGACAGATAAGAAACTATCACAAAGCTGAAACCCAAGCTAATGGCACAGCACATGTTGCAGGGGGATCGCATTGTCAGAATTACATTAGTTTAACATCATAACTTCTAATCCCTTCACATAGATCTATACTGTCGTGATCGAGGAGGGAACAACCTTTCGAAAAGCAAGATGGCCACATCCTCAATCAATTTTATTTAAAAAGAAAAGAAACATAGAAATGCAATGTTCACACAGAGGTTTCAATTATGGTGTATTTTAGTTAAAATCACATTATTACATAAAAGACAACGTCAAAATGATTTGTACAGCAAAAAAGGTTGATATGTGTTAGCAACAAAATATAATCATTTACATCATTAACGTATAATAAGGTCATGGGCGCATGCGTCACGAGCTACGCTTTGAAGTGCAGTGCTAGTGCAATGGGGGCGTAACCTGGGCTGGAAGCATTTGCGTATGCATTGACTAATGAGTTTGTTTTGAGGCCCAAAACCATGCACTTTGAAACGCAGTACTAGCGCTGTCCAACTGCACCGTGTGGCCGCATCCTAAGGCCACAAGTAGCGTTTAGAATCCGTTTTTCTGCAATACACATGCATTTAGTTTAACCCGTTAACGCTCAGCGTCCGATATATCGGACGCTGAGCTCAATGACTTAGCGCTCAGCGTCCGATATATCGGACGCTGAGCCCATGCCGGTTCAGCTCAAGATCTGAGCCGAACCGGCTTCGGGAAACACGGGGTGCCGGCTGTGACTGATAGCCGGCACCCCAGTGTAACACCCGCGATCGGAGTTGACCGTTTTCGGGGGGCACCGATCGTTGCTATAGCAACTCTGGGGTCCGATCTGGACCCCAGAGTTACCTGCAAGAATTGCCGGTAAGATGGCGTCTGTGACGTCATCTTACTGGCACAGTGCCAGCCTATGCAAGTGTATAGGCTGACACTGATAATACTCTGCAATACATGAGTATTGCAGAATATTATCATGAAGAAGCAATCAGAAGATTGCTTCTTCATGTCCCATGGTATAAAAGTGAAAAAGTAAAAAAAAAAATGTTATTCAATAAAAAAGTAATAAATCACTAAAAATGCCCAAAACCCCCAAAACATATAAAGAGACATATAACTAAAAAAAAAAGTCTAAATCATAACACAAACCCCACATATATAGTATCACCGCGTCCGTAACAACCCGTAGAATAAAAGTAAATCATTATTGAACCCCCACGATAAACGCCGTAAAAAAAACTGCTATAAACCTTCGAAAAATTATGATTTTTAGCCATTCAATCCCACAAAAAATGCTATAATATGTGATCAAAAAACCATGTGTACTCCGACATGATACTGGTGTAAAGTACAACATGTCCCGCAAAAAATAAGCCATCAACCAGCTCCGTAGCCAAAAAAGTAACAATGTTATGCCACTTGGAAGACGGCAATACATAAATGATAGATTTTTCCCCACATTAGGGTTTTGTTTGACAAATTTAGTAAAACGTAAGAAAATATATTCAAGTCTGGTATCCCCGTAATCGTATCGACCCATAGAATAAAGATAACATGATTGTTAGTCTATACGGTGAACACCAAAAAAAAAAAGAGTAAAAAATCCAGTACAGAATTGATGCTTTTCTACTCCTGCCCTCAAAAAAGTTCCTAAATTTTCAACAATAGGTGATACCAACCCCAAAATGGTAACAATTGAAAAAGCATCTCATCGCGCAAAAAAAATGGCATCACATGGCCCAAATAACGAAAAAGCGAAAATTTTATAGCCTTCAAAAGGGGCCAATGAGGAAACTAAAATCCTGGCAGCTGCAGCGCCCTCCTTCCCTTCTGCGTCTCGCTGTGCGCCCATAAAACAAGTAATGGCCACATGTGGGGGTCTCTGTACTTGGGAGAAATTGCTGAACAAATTGTATGGTGGGTTTTCTAATTTTATCTTTTGGAAATGGGTACATTTTATTGCTAAATGAACGTATAAGGGCACAATTTGACCATTCTAAATTTCACCTCCATTTTGATTCAATTACTATGAAGATCTCAAGGGGTTAACAATCTTCGTAAAAGCGGTTTCTGATAGCTTGAGGGGTGCAGATTTGAAAATGGGTTGGTTATATAGGGGGTTTTGATGCTAAATATGTAAAATTTCATTCAAAACTGTATTTATCCCCAAAATAGTCAATTCTGAAAATCTGGAAAAGCGCTATTCGATTTGTAAGCCGCGTGACATCAAAATAAATTATCCAGACATTTCAGAAATTATGAAAATGTAAAGTAGACAAATGGGAAATGTTATTCAGCAACTTATTTAGGTGGTAAATCTATCTGCCTGAAAACGCAATGATTTTGAATTTCGAAAATGGCAAATTTTTCAAAAAATTTATCATATTTTCTTTTTTTTTGTAAATAAACGCAAAACTTATCAGCCAAAATTTACCACTAAAATGAAGTGCAACATGTGGGGAAAAAACAATCTCAGAATGGTTTTGATAAGTAACAGTGTTCAAAAGTTATAACCATATAAAGCGACGCAGGTCAGAATCCAAAAAATCGGGCTGAGCCTTAAGCTACAAAATGGCTGCGTCCTTAAGGGGTTAAAAATGGCAAAAAATGGATTCTAAACTGTTTACAAATGGAATAACAACGCTACGCGTGCTGCAGGCCTAAGGGTGATGGCACGTGTGGCATTTTTGGACCATTTTGTTTTCAGTCTTTAGAAATACACATGTGTTTTTTAAGGGTTAACATGCGTTTGGCTTCTTATAACCGTTTTATGTGAATTTGGAGATGTGTAGGCGGCGGTGACACAGATTAACCCCTTTTTGTGCTCAAGGACGCGGACCCATCTTTCATATCTGCTCTGTGTCACTACAAGTGCTTATAGCTTTTGAACGCTATGAGATTTTATTTTTTTCTGGTGACATTTTTAACATCAAATTATAGAAAATATTTTAAAATCCGAGCTGATTAACCCCCTTAAGGACGCAGCCATTTTACAGCTTAAGGCTCAGCCCCAGTTTTTGGATTCTGACTTGCGTCACTTTATATGGTTATGGCTTTTGAACACTGTTACTTATCAAAGCGATTCTGAGATTGTTTTTTCCCCACATGTTGTACTTCATTTTACTGGTAAAAGTTGGCTGATAAGTTTTGTGTTTATTCCCCCTCCCCCCCCCCAAAAAAAAAATTATGAATTTTTTTGAAAAATGTCACTTTTTTGAAATTCGAAATCATTACATTTTCATGCAAATAGATTTACCACCTAAATAAGTTGCTGAATATAATTTCCCATATGTCTACTTTACATTTTCATAATTTTTGAAATGTCTGGAAAATATATTTTGATGTCACGCGGCTTACAAATCGAGTAGTGATTTTCCGTATTTTCAGAATTGACTATTTTGGGGATAAATACAGTTTTGAATGAATTTTTACATATTTATCATCAAAACCCCCTATATAATCAACCCATTTTCAAATCTGCACCCCTCAAACTATCAGACACAGCTTTTAGGAAGATTGTTAACCCCTTGAGGTCTTTATAGTATTTGAATCAAAATGGAGGTGAAATTTAGAATGGTCAAATTGTGCCCTTATACGTTCATTTAGCCATAAAATGTACCCATTTCCAAAAGATAAAATTAGAAAACCCACCATACAATTTGTTCAGCAATTTCTCCCAAGTACAGAGACCCCCACATGTGGCCATTACTTGTTTTATGGGCGCACAGCCAGTCGCAGAAGGGAAGGAGCGCCCTGCAGCTGCCAGGATTTTAGTTTTCTCGTTGCTTCCTTTTAGAGGCTATAAAATTTTCGCCTATTCGTTATTGGGGCCATGTGACAGCTTTTTTTTTGCAGGATGAGATCCTTGTTCCAGTGTTGCCATTTTGGGGTTGGTATCCCCTATTGTTGAAAATTTAGGAACTCGTTTTTGTGGGCAGGAGTAGAAAAGCATCAATTCTGTACTGGATTTTTTTTTTCGTGTTCACCGTTTAGCATAACAATCATGTTATCTTAACTCTATGAGTTGATACGATTACGGGGATACCAGACTTGAATATATTTTCTTTCATTTTACTAAATTTGTCAAATTAAAACGTAATGTGGGGAAAAATCTATCTTTTTTGCATTGCCGTCTTCCAAGGGGCATAATATGTTTAATTTTTTGGCTACGGAGCTGGTTGATGGCTTGCTTTTTTGCGGAACATGTTGTACTTTGCACCAGTATCATTCTGGAGTAGATATGTCTTTTTGATCACTTTTTATAGCATTTTTTGTAAGATTGAATAGGTAAAAATGATCATTTTTGTTGTTTTTTCGACATTTTTTTTAACGGCTTTCATCGTACGGGTTCAATAATGATTTAATTTTATTCCACAGATTATTATGGACGCAGTGATACCATATATGTGGGGTTTTTGTTATGATTTTGACCTTTTTTGGGTTATATGTCTCTTTATATGTTATGGGGCTTATGGGCATTTTTAGTGATTTATTATATTTTTTTATTGAATAACCTTTTTTTTTAAATTCTTTATCACTTTTTCCACCACGGGACATGAACAAGCAATCATCTGATTGCTTGTTCATGATGATACTCTGTAATACTCATGTATTGCAGGGTATTAGCAGTGTCCGCCTATGCACATGCACACGTCACAGACGCCATGTTACTGGCAGTGCCTGCAGGTAGTGCTGGGGACCAGATTGGACCCCAGCACTTCCATAGCAGCGATCGTCGCCCCCCTAAAACAGTTCGGGGGGCAATCGTGGGCGAAAGATCCCCCTGAAGCATGTAAGATGCCACGGCAGCGCTGACCACGGCATTTAACGGGTTACACGTCCGCGATTGGAGCCCACTCTGCTCTTGGGTGTTATACTGGGGTGCCGGCATCCAGAGCCGAGGCGGCATCAGCTCTGTGGCGGATATATCCGCCATGGAGCGCTAAGGGGTTAAATTCACATTTTTAAATTCTTGACTTTTTATGCTGTTTTTCCACCAAATAAATTCTTAACTTAAATTTTCAAAATGTCTGTTTTTAAATACTCCACATATTTTACTAGAATGGTATGAGGTTTTTCATCTGAGTGCCATTAGTCCATTTTTGTTGAAAAACTACAAAACCCCTATTTTGATGGACCTGCTCACCTTTGAGGGCGCGTTCACACTTTACGTTTTTCCTGTGTTTTCATAGCATGTTAAATGTATTACCACAGCTGAGGCAAGGTGCTTTGCCTAATGACATTACTAGAAACGCATGGTAAACGCAATGTTAATGCATGTGTTAACAAATGTACACAGTAAGGTAATTGGTCAAATCACCTTATTTGTCACATGTGTTGTAACCCGATATATTTGGACGCTGAGCACGATGACTTTAGCGCTCAGAATTCAACATATGGGACGCTGAGCCGATGTCGGTTCACCTCAAGATCTTGAGCTGAACCAGCATTCAGAAACATGAGGTGCCGGCTGTGACTGATAGCCGACACCCCAGTGTAACGCCCGCGGTCGGAGTGAGCTAGTTTAACATGCCTTTGGGGGGTATTTCCCCCACGATAGCCCCCCAAAACCGTTTTTGGGGGCGTCGATCTTTGCTATGGCATCTCTAGGGTCCGATCGGGACCCCAGAGATGTCTGCAGGCACTGCCAGTAAGATGGCGTCTATGCAACAGTATCAGTATTGCAGAGTATTATCATAAACAAGCAATCAGAGGATTGATTGTTCATGTCCCATGGTGGAAGTATTTTAAAAAATGTTTTCGTAAAAAAAAAAAAAAAAATGCCCATAACATATAAAGAGACAGATAATGCTAAAAAAAAGGTCTAAATCATAACACAAAGCCCACATATCCGTATAAACCCATAGAATAAGACTAAATAATTATTGAACCCGCACAATGAACACCGTTAAAAAAAAAGGTTAAAAACGTGCACAAAATTATGATTTTTAACTAATGAATCACACAAAAAAAATGCAATGAAAAGTGTTACAAAAACAGATGTACTCCAGAATGATACTGTTACAAAGTACCATATCTCCCGCAAAAAATTAAAAACACATCAACCAGTTCCGTATCCAAAAAAGTTAAAATGTTTTTGCCACTTGGAAGACGTCAATGCAAAAATGATTGATTTTTCCCACATTAGGGTTTGATTTGGCAAATTAAGTTAAACATACAAAAAAATTATCATGTTTGGTTCCCCATAATCGTACTGACCCATTGAAAAAAGATAACATGGTTATAAGGTTATACAGTGAACAGGAAAAAAAAGAAAAAATCCAGTGCAGAATTGATAATTTTCAACTCCTGCCCTCAGAACAAAGTTCAAAATTTGCAACAAAAGTGGATACAAACCCCAAAATGGTAACACTGGAAAAAGCATCTCATTCCGCAAAATAAATGCCGTCACATGGCCCCATTAAGGAAAATGTCACAATTTTATAGCCTAAAAAAGGGACCAATTAGGAAACTAAAATCCTGGCAGATGCAGGTCCATCCTTCCCTTCTGCGCCTCGCTTTGAACTCGGGAGAAATTGCCGAATAATTTGTTGGGTGGATTTTATCTTTTGGTAATGTGTACATTTTAGGGCTAAATGAACGTATAACCGGCACAATTTGCCCATTCTAAATTTCACCTACATTTTGATTTAATTACTATAAAGATCTCAAGGGGTTAACAATCTTCCTTAAAACTGTTTATGATATCTTGAGGCGTGCAGATTTGAAAAAGGGTTGAGACATAGGGGGTTTTTTAATGCAAAATATGTAAAAATTCATTCAAAACGAGATTTATCCCCAAAATAGTCAATTCTGAAAAAATGGAAATTCGCTATTCGATTTGTAAGCTGCGCGACATCAAAATAAATTTTCAAGACATTTCAAAAATTATGCAAATGTAAAGAAGACAATGGGAAATGTTATTCAGCAACTTATTTAGGTGGTAAATCTATCTGCCTGAAAATGCACATCTATCCAAAAACTACTAATTTGTTCATTTTTTGGGTAAATAAAAGCAAAACTTATCAGCCAACATTTAACACTAAAATGAAGTACAACATGTGTAGAAAAAACAATCTCAGAATCACTTTGATAAGTAACAGTGTTCAAAAGTTAAAACCATATAAAGCAAATCCAAAAAATCAGACTGAGCCTTAAGCTACAAAATGGCTGCGTCCTTAATACACAATGCAAAGACTATCAAGACATACCATGAGAAGAAGGCCGAAGCCTTTACCAAGGAGATGCCAGACATGTGATAGGCAACACAAATTCCGAGCACAACGAGATCAGAGTAAACCCAATGAAAATCTTTTAAACAAATATAAAAATTTTATTTTTTTAACTTTCTTATTTTTAAAACTAACAAATATCTTGCGTTCTTGGATTTTACAAATGAAAGCCAGGCAGGCACCAGCAGTGGCAAGAGAAAGCAGAAGAAAAGCACCCCATTTGATCGAGCACAGCTCGTCGATTTAATAACTATATGCAACGAGCGGTGCTACGACCTGCTCCGTTATACTGGTAGCTATAAAGCTAAGACCAAGATCATGGAGCGGGTCCAAGCCCATCTGGTCGATAAATACGGTCTGTACCATTCTGTCCGGCAGTTGCAGAAGCTGTTCTCGGACATAAAAGTCTGCGAGGATCGTGTTTTGGAGCGAGTCTGAAGCCGGAACCGCTCTGCAAAAGGTTAGAAAATACAACTTGGTTCTCTAAGTAATGACAGGTCCGTGCATTTATTGATGTTTTCTCTTTTTTTTTCTAGCCGGATCATAGAGGGCACCGACCATAGAAAGGGCCTCTTCTGCTTGTGCTGCTGTTGTGGTGGATGTTGGGGACGACTCTCCCCCTCCACCAAGCCCTGTGCCACCTGGCCAAGAGGTAAAGACTGACATCCTTTTAGGAATAAAAGATGTTGAAAATGTAATATCTCCAAATTAATTATTAATAGTATTAATTTATATATATATATATATATATATATATATATATATATATATATATATTTTTTTTTTTTTTTTAACAGGTTCTTGCTCTGGATCCTTCAGGGGAGGAGATGGGTACCCTGGTGCTGGAACCGGTGGAAGACCCACAGGAAGAGGTCCAGCCACCAGAGGTAGCCATCACAGCAGTGGCCGATGGACATTAGTTGTCCATTGGTGAGCAGCTCCTCCCTGAAATGGAGCTGCTCAACCGAAAGATGGACATTCTGATGTCCCAGTTCGAAAGGTTGTTTCACACTCCTTGATCATAATTTTGGGGTTTGTAACCCTATGGCTGTTTGTTTTATTTTTATATTTTTTGCCATTGTTAAAAATAAATATTTTTGTAAATACTAAAAATAACAAAAAAGTTTTTAAAAAAACCTAACTTTGAAAAAAAAAATGTGGAAAAAAAAGGTTTGAAAAATCCCAAAAAGAAATGTAAATTAAAAAACAACAACTAAAAAATACAAAAAGTTTGAAAAAAACAAAAAAAATTTTTTAAAAAAAGTAGAAAAAATTGTTAGAAAACAACAAAAAATAGGTTATAAAATGATAAAAAAAAGGTTACCTTTTTACCATGATTATCCCCCAAAACAGGCAATGGTGTCTGTAAAGTTGCCTTTTTACCATGATTATCCCCCAAAACAGGCAACGGTGTCTGTAAAGTCGCCTTTTTACAATGATTACCTCCCAAAACAGGCAACAGTGTCTGTAAAGTTGCCTTTTTACAATGATTATCCCCCAAAACAGGCAACGCTGACTGTAAAGTTGCCTTTTTACAATGATTATCCCCCAAAACAGGCAACGGTGTTTGTAAAGTTGTCTTTTTACCATTATTATCCCCCAAAACAGGCAACGGTGTTTGTAAAGTTTCCTTTTTACAATGATTATCCCCCAAAACAGGCAATGGTGTCTGTAAAGTTGTCTTTTTACAATGATTATCCCCCAAAACAGGCAACGCTGTCTGTAAAGTTGCTGTAAATCAATAGCATGAGATGTATTTATTAAGGTATCATTATTTTTCTTTGATGTCTAAATTGAGATAAATGTAATGTGATGTTATAACAATGCTTGAATAAAGTTTTTTTTTGCATAAAAAAGACTGTTTATTACGTTAACTTCAATAAAAAAAACGGGCAGCGACACACTAGTGTGTGTGTGTGTGTGTGTGGGGTTATGGTGACATAAACACTGGGGAGGGAAAGGACAGGGACACACAGACACTTTTGATAAAGATAATTTACATTATGTGGGCAGCTTGTTGTGCTGGCAAAAGTTAACAAGATAATAATCTTTATTTATATTGCGTCAGCAAATTCCGTAAAGCTTTACAAATCAATATAAATCTTTCCACTATGCTGCCTCCACAAGAGCAATGTATGCTGGGTGGCAGGGAGGCTCATTAGTTAGCACTACAGCTTTGCAGTGCTTGGGACCTGGGTTCAAGGTCCCATCCAGGTCCCATCAAGGTCAACATCTGCAGAGAGTTTTCAGTTCTCTCCATGTTTGTGTCGGTTTCCTCCAGGTCCTCCGGTTTCCTCCCACAATTAAAAACATACTTGCAGGTTTTTTTTTTTGATTGCGAGCCCCATTGGGGACAGGGAACATTCTGATAAGGAATGATAATTAATTATTATGTGCTCATCGGAGGCAAGGGATGCCTATGTTAAGCAAAAGCAGTGTTTTGCATCCCTATTCACTTACCCCAAGCACTTACATCACTCATCAGGAAATAGGAGCAGTGTAGAATGCACATACATCCTACCATACCCCTTTAACTGGGCCAGGAGGAGGGAACATACATGCAGACCTATCCCTTTAAGTGTGGCTTGAGGAGGGTACATACCTTCAGATCAATCCCTTTAAGTGGGGCTTGAGGAGGGAACATACATGCAGACCTATCCCTTTAACTAGAGCTTGAGGAGGGAACATACCTGCAGACCTATCCCTTTAACTGGGGCTTGAGGAGGGAACATACATGCAGACATATCCCTTTAAGTGAGGCTTGAGGAGGGAACATACCTGCAGACCTACCCCTTTAACTGGGGCTTGAGGAGGGAACATTCATGCGGACCTACTGACTTCATGTAGAAACACTGTTACTTTGACTCGTAATTCATTTTCCTAAGAAGACAACCTCAATGATAAGACGCACGTTGTTTTCCATGCATTTCTTGCTAAAGGAGCTAAGATCGTGATTTTCTCTGTTCCTGAATGAGCAAGGAGGTTATTTAGTTCAGATCTAAGAGAGTCCAACTGGCTTCATGTAGAAACACTTTTACTTTGCCTCCTAACGAGACAACCTCAATGATAGACACAAAGGGGCAGATTTACTTACCCGGTCCGTTCGCGATCCAGCGGCGCGTACTCTGCACTGGATTCGGGTCCGGCCGGGATTCATCAAAGCAGTTCCTCCGGCGTCCACCAGGTGGCGCTGCTGCGCTGAAGTCCGCTGGAATGCCTCGAAATACACCGGCCTATCCAGGATGAAGGTGAGTGAAATTTTCGCGACACAATTTTTTTTTTAAATGCGGCGGTTTTTCCAAATACGTCGGGTTTTCGTTCGGCCACGCCCCCCGATTTCCGTCGCGTGCATACCGGCGCCGATGTGCCAAATTCCGATCGCGTGCGCCAAAAACCCGGGGCAATTCAGGTACAATCGCCGCAAATCGGAAATATTCGGGTAACACGTCGGGAAAACGCGAATCGGGCCCTTAGTAAATGACCCCCAAAATGTTTTACATGCATTTCTTGATAAAGGAGCTAAGTTCGTGATTATCTCTGTTGCTGAATGAGCTAGCAGGTTATTTAGCTCACATCTAATCAAGACCAACTGACTTCATGTATAAACACTGTTACTTTGCCTCCTCATTTTCCTAACAAGACAACCTCAATAATAGACGCGCATTGTTTTCCATACATTTCTCGCTAACGGAGCTAAGTTCGTCATTATCTCTGTTGCTGAATGAGGTTATTCAGCTCAGATTTAAGAAAGACCAGCTGACTTCATGTAGAAACACTGTTAGTTTGCCTCTTAGCTCATTTTCCTAACAAGACAATCTCAATTATAGACGCGCATTGTTTTACTCGCATTTCTCACTAATGGAGCTAAATTTCTGATTATTTCTGTTGCTGAATGAGTCAGAAGGATATTCAGCTCAGATCTAAGGGAGACCAACTGATTACATGTAGAAACACTGTTACTTTGCCTCTAACTAGAGATGAGCAAGTATACTCGTCCTGCTTGAGATCGAGCATTTAATTAAGAAAAGACAGTGAAGAACAGTGAAGAATACAATTAAAACAGTGAACACAGTTAACACAGGATCATTTAAGTGAAGAACACAGTGAAAGAACACAGTGAAGAACACATTGCAGATGTTCTGAACATCTGCTAAGTTAGCCGAAGAAACGAACACCGATCAGGCATGCTGGAGCGGAGGCTGAAGTGGAGCGGGGGCTGAAGCGGGCATGGAGGAGCGGAGTGGGCATGGAGGAGTGGAGCGAGGGCTGGAGCGGGCATGGAGGAGCGGAGGAGGGCTGGAGCGGGCATAGAGGAGCGGAATGGGCATCACAGAGCGGGCATGGAGGAGCAGAGTGGGGGCTTGAGCGGGCGTGGAGGAGCGGAGCAGGGCTGGAGCAGGCATGGAGGAGCGGACATGGAGGAGCGGAGCAGGGGCTGGAGCGGGCATGGAGGAGCAGAGCGGGCATGGAGGAGCGGGCATAGAGGAGCGGAGCGGGGACTGGACCGGGCATGGCGTAGCGAAGCGGGGGCTGGAGCGGGCATGGAGGAGCGGAGCGTGGGCTGGAGCGGGCATGGGGGAGAGGTGGGGAGGCTGAACTGGAGGCTGGAGCGGAGCGGGCTGGAGCAGGACCAACAGTCCGACCCTGATCACATCACAGCCAAGCACAGAAAGAACCTTCCGAACATCTGGTAACTTATCGGAAGACACGCGCGCCGAACGGTGTTCTTCACAATAGCATGAGAAGAACATTATGTGTGAAGAACACATTGCAGATGTATGTATGGAAACAGCTGCAATGTATTCTTCACACATATTGTTCTTTATATACTATTGTGAAGAACACTGTTCGGCGCATCTGCAATGTGTTCTTCACTGTGTTATTTCAATGTGTTCTTTCAGTGAAAAAATCTGCAAATATCTGCAATGTGTTCTTCTGTAGTGTTCTTTCAATGTCTTCTTTCAGTGAAAAATGCTCGAGGCTCCCATTGACTTCAATGGTGTTCGTTATTCGATACGAGCACTCGAGCATCGGGAAAAGTTTGACCCGAGTAACGAGCACTCGAGCATTTTAGTGCTCGCTCATCTCTACCTCTAACTCATTTTCCTAACGAGACAACCTCAATGATAGGCAATGACTTCTATATCTCATAGACGGACAATGTTTTTTTTGCATTTCTCACTAATGGAGCCAAGTTTGTGAATATCTCTGTTGCTGAATGAGCTAGGCAGTTATTTAGCTTAGTTTTAAGAGACACCAACTGACCACATTTAGAAACAATGTAATATTGCTTTGTGAAGAAGACGCATGTTTTTTGGTAGTATTGAAAGCTGTTTTTCTGTGACTCTGGTTGTGGTACATTAGCTTCCTGGTTTGGTAAACTTCTGTGTGAATGAGTGTGAATGACATCTTATTCTACTTCTCTCATAAGGCCGGCCACCTAATGCTCTATTCTCTTCTGTCTAGTATTACCACCTGGGAGCTATGTACCAAAACAAGGGAATGTGCTGTAACAATGTAAAACAATGTAATATATGTTATGTTCTACTTACCTGCAGCATAGTGTGTCTGCTCTGACCTTATAAGAGGTAGGCCAGCAGCAGCTCTGGTGTTTCATAGGGTAAGCTGCAGAGAATTGTGGGTATTTCAATTGTATAAAAGGTGTCACTGACCAGCAATCTGGGGGATTTTGATTGTGGAGATTTGTGTTCTGCCTTCTGCTTGTCTGTGAAACTACAAGAGCCTGGTGTTTATTGAACCTTTTATGTTATATGTGGACTTTTTAAAATAAACTAAATTATTTCCATCAAGCAAAGCCTCATTATGCATTGAAAATCCTATGCCTCACATGCATCTATCTCACTTTCCTGAAGAGACAATCTCAAGGAAAGGCATGCACTACTAGATTTGAAAGACCAACAATCATTTAGCATTTCTCACTAATGGAGTTAAGTTTGTGATAATCTCTGTTGCTGAATGAGCTAGGAGGTTATTAAACTCATCTCAGAGAGACCTGACTAAATGTAAAAACACTGGAATTTTGCTTCTTCCTCATTTTCCTAACAAGACAGATTCTCTGATACCCAATGACTATTTTATTTGATAGACGGACAATGTTTTCCTTGTATTTCTCGCTAATGAAGCTAAGTTCGTTATATTCTCTGCTGTTGAATGAAGGTTATTTAACTCATTTCTAAGAGAGACCAACTGACTACATGTAGAAACACTGTAATTTTGCCTTTAACTCATTTAGATGACTACTATATCTGATAGACGCACATTGCTCCCTTGCATTTCTTGCTAATGGAGCTAAAATCGTTATTATCTCTGTTGCTGAATTAGCTAGGAGGTTATTTAGCTCAGTTCTACCATTCTCCTAACAAGACAAACTCAGTGGTAGGCAATGACTACTATAACTGATAGACGCACATTGTTTTCCTTTCTCTAATGGAGCTAAGTACGTGATTATCTCTGTGGTTTAACGAGCTAGGAGGTTATTTAGCTCAGTTCTAAGAGAGACCAACTATAGATACACTGTAATTTTGCCTCTAACTCATTTTCCTAATGAAACAAACTCAATGGTAGGCATGCACTAGTGTAACTGATAGATGGACAATGTTTTCCTTGCATTTCTCGCAAATGAGCTAGGCAGTTATTTAGCTCACTTTAAAAGAGGTCCAACTAAATACATGTAGAAACTCTGTAATTTTCCTTCTAACTTATTTTCCTAACAAGACAAGCTCAATAATAGGCAATGCTACTAAGTATCACTGAGCTGCATGGCTAATGGGGGTGATCTGTGTCTTGTGGCTACTGGGCATCTCTGAGTTTAGTGACTAAGGGGGTCATCTTTAGCTTATGGCTACTGGGCTACATGGCTATTGGGGGTCATCTGGGACTTGTGGCTACTAGGCATCGATAAGCTGCATGGCTAATGGGGGTCATGTGGCTATTAGTATCACAGATTTTTATGGCTAATAGGGGTCATCTGTGACTTGTGGCTACTGGGCATCACTGAGTTGCATGGCTAATGCGGGTCTTCCCTGACTTTTGGCTACTAGGCATCACTGAGATTTGTGGCTTATTTGGGGTCATCTGTGTCTTGTGACTACTGGGCATCAATGAGCTTTGTGGCTAATCGTGGGCATCTGTGACTTGTGGCTACTGGGCATCACTGAGTTTTGTGGCTAATGGGGGTCATCTGTGATTTGTGGCTACTGGGCATCACTGATTTTTGTGGCTAATCGGGGTCATCTTTTACTTGTGGCTACTGGGCATCATTGATGTTTGTGGCTCTTGGGAATCATCTGTGACTTGTGGCTACTGTACTTCACTGAGCTTTGTGGCTAATGGGGGTCATATGTGACTTGTGGCTACTGGGCATCACTGATTTTTGTGGCTAATCGGAGTCATCTTTTACTTGTGGCTACTGGGCATCACTGATGTTTGTGGCTCTTGCGGGTCATCTGTGACTTGTGGCTACTGGGTTTCACTGAGCTGCCTGGCTAATTTGGTTCATCTGTGTCTTATGGTCACTGGGCATCACTGATAATTGTGTCTCTTGGGGGTCATCTGTGACTTGCGGCTACTGGGCATCACTGAGCTTCATCGCTAATAAGGGTAATCTGTGACTTGTGGCTACTGGGCATCACTCAGCTGCATGGCCCATGTGGGATATCTTTGACTTTTTACTACTTGGCTTCACTGTGCTTTGTGGATGATTGGGGTCATCCGTGGTTTATGGCTACTGGGTGTCACTGAGCCACATGCTTAATGGGGGTAATATGTGACTTGTGGCTACTGGGCATCACTGAGCCACATGGCTAATGGGGGTAATTTGAGATTTGTGGCTGCTAAGCATTACTGAGCTACATGGCTAATGTTGGTCATCTGTGGCTTGTGGCTACTCGGTTTTACTGAGCCACATGACTAACAGGGGTAATCTGTGACTTGTGGCTACTAAGCATTACTGAGCTGCATGGCTAATGTTGGTCATCTGTGACTTGTGGCTACTGGGTTTCACTGATCTTTGTGGCTAATGGGGGTGATAAAGGGGATTTTGGGGTATTGGGTTTTTCCTCAGTTCCTCTAGGCTTCAGCGGTTCTGTCCAGCCCCTTAGTCTGTGCTATTTACCATAAGCACCTACTCCAGTCCTTCATATATCACAGGAATAACATACAACCCTCGCAGATACTTATATACAAAAAGACTTTACTAACAACATACATGTGACAAAGTAACTACATAAAATACAATACAAAATACATAGAGAACACAACTACACACAAACCTCTTTTCCTGACCCCTTCTGGACCCTAGTAATGTGTATGTATATACAATATAATCTAACACTGCGGCAGCTCCTGGATATACCCTGAAGCAGGAGTCACATCCAGTACCTGACCATATACATGTACACATAGAGACTAATTATACATGTACATATAGAGACTAATGCACAATAGCATCTATATATCTACTCCTCCAATACACGTGCAGGACACTGATTCACGTGTAAATGGGATACGGCTACAGATTGTACATGTAGTTACACTAATATATACACACTCACTGTAAACACTTAGTTATGTATATATGGTAAAACACAGAACACCTGGGATATCTATAGGTACACGTATAAAGTCCACTATATTATAATAAGTACTATGTTATAATTACTCTTATATACATACACAGAAAGCACACACAATATATGACCTGGTTCTTTAAGTGCTAGTCGTCCAGGGGGCCAGGAAGCAAGAGAGCTTGATTTCTGGTTCTTCCACCTTAAATATCCCTGTGTGTAGTCCCTCCCCACCCCCTTATAAATCCACCCTAAGACCCTCTCAGGATAGACCCCAGTGTGTGCAGGGAATCTCACACCTGGTTCATGGTGGCTTCTTACTGTTCAAAGCCTTTTGATATGTTAATGACCCAATGGCTTCAGTACACACACATCTCATCACAGAATATCAGTGACTGTGGTCAGTATATACTGTATCCATTAACACTATATGTAATATATATAATAATAGAGCAGAGGGTCCAGTTATGAAGAATGTTCCCCTGTAACACCTCCCCCTTTTTGTCAGAAACCTGACACACTATGCTGGAGTCTGCTCTTCTATGCGTTGATGCTTGACATAAAATAAAACAAAGTACAAAATAACGACAAATACAACCAAAAATCACCCTTTCATATATGGGTATAAAATAAAAAACTAAAAGACATTAAGATTATATTTCATCTAGAGGTCACAGTCCATATGGTCTTGAGTGCACATCACAAGTTCATTTGCATCTTTGGCCAGATCTTTGGATGAATGGTTCCAGCTTTCACGCCATCTTTGTAGAAAAGGGATTGGCTAGTTGCACTTCCTTCAGTAGACAGACACTCGCTGCTTCTCTGTGTGTTTAGAGGAGGAATCCTCAGTGGTTGTCACATGATACAGGACTCACCCTGCATTACATTTATTCTATGCACGTCCACCATGGTTTATTCTCTCAGTTTACCTCATCAATCAGGAGACATGATGTTCTCCCCCTGTGGACAGAGCCTTTACCTCAGACATTGGTTAGCAAAATGCAAGCTTTATATACTGTATACCTGGCACCTTCAGATCACACGGTATAAACCAAGGCTGGGAATGTCACTCCTATGGTGCTTCCCCTTTGACCGGCAGCTTAAAAGACCCGTGTCTGACTGAGCAGTCATTGTACCATAATGCGCCTCTGCAGTTCACCGTGGTTTTACCCACTCCCTGCAGAATCCCCAATAGCGAGAGCTATGCCCCACAGACTATTGGCTGCGCCGCGGACTTTTGCTGACGAATTACACTGTATGCTCCATAGGTCCTAGAGATAGTTGACCTCTTCCTTTCCTTAGACCTATTGCACTTAGACAGGGGCAGGTAATCACCCCTCTACCTGAATTTTAATTACTGAGGTGCCAGAAATTAGAGAGATTATACAATCAATCTTAGTGGATATTATTTTGTCCACCATGTTACCATTGAATACTTCGAATCACTGAGAGCAGAGAGTTCTGTGTACAACATTAGCTTAAGAACCATCATATTGCCAAAACAAATATGCAAACATAAAGAAAAGACCAAATTTGTTATTTACTATTAACACCTTTGTCTTTACAGGCAGAGGCCTGACTTCAGGACATTTAACAATACACTTCCCTTGCACTTCTGCTCCTCTTAGCTGTTGAAAACAAAAGGACTGGACCTCATTAACACTTGGTTACAAACAGTCTATTTACACAGGTTCAGGGACAGTAAACCTCCTCCCTCCCCCCTTCTAGGTGATATAATCTCATCACCTAGCAATGACAGTTAATGAGGTTTACAATACACATCCTGGCCATTATATGGGGAATCCATGATTTTATGGATTTTATGGATCCCCAAACGTAAGCCTATTGCACCAGATTCCCAGTAGGGCTGTCTGTTGTACAGTTGTGTGATCCTGCTCCACGTGTAGCCACACATTTGTCCCCCCCCCTTATTTTGTGAGACCATCCCCCGTTCATACAGGTTAACCCTTTGTGGACAGAACCTGTTTATATGTCCATACTGTAAACGGTGAAAACACCGAACACTCCCCCAATTCCTCGGTATTTGGCTGGGAGATGATTTTTTTTGCACATGGATTCCTTGCAGCTTGGGGTGAATTGCTATCTGTTTCCTGTCTTTATAGACCTTCTATCTTTGAGTAGATCCTGTCTGACCTGCTCTATTACCAGGGCGGCCTCCATGAGTGAAGCTTCTTTAGCTGCATTCAATCTAATTGTGGTGTCAAGGTATGGAAACTTCTCCACAAACATGCGGTTCATGCCTTGTGGGGTTCATGGACTGATGATTCTTAGTCACCTTTCTATACATAACTTCAAACCTCCCACACAGAGACAAGGGCTCATCATAGAAGGTTGGTCTGAAGTTAACTAAATACAAAAATTCTGCCTGACTGGAAACGTTTAAAAGACTAAATAAATTTTATTAGATACATTGTGGCTCGCATAACCGGGACAGTGCAATACAATTCCCTAAACAGGGCTGTCTTGGAGATAGGACCACTATACTAGTCCAATAATGCCAGCCAATGCCTGAAAAGTAAAACTGTCTATATACTTTGTAGGACTAGTCCCACACGTTTTTAATAGTATCTAATAAAATTTATTTAGTCTTTTAAACGTTTCCAGTCAGGCAGAATTTTTGTATTTAGTTACTCAGTTCAACGAAATGTAAACATATCAACATCACAAGTGTGTATATGTACTTTATGTTCAATTGAGATGGCAGGATTTCTCACAGGGGAAATTGATACGAGTAAGTGGCTGACAGAAGCTAGAGAAGTATTCTCAGACAAAGATTTACCTCCACCCACACAAAATCTTACCATTGCCAAGACAATTAACTAAAACATACAAGGATCATCTAAGAGGCTGGTGGGAGGTCCAGTCTCTAGAAACATATCTAAGAAACAATATTGTTCCCAGGGGCCTTCGTATCAACTTAATACCATCTGCCAGGATAAGATCCCCAGCCCTATTGAAAAAGTGGGAAAGGGAATCCATAGACTCCTCTCTCCGCTTTATGAATCTCCTATTGGAGGAAGAAAAGATCAAATTAATGTCCTCTGATGCACAGTTAAAAACAAGCATAGAAAGCGCAAAAAAATTCTCAAACAACCCTGAGTTTGAGCACAAGGAACACATATTGCAGAATACGATCGAACGCTTCACTGCACAAATTAAAGAAAGGAAGCACTTTCAATTTTGCAGGGACACTATAGACTTTAAGGAAGGAAACATTCTAGACCTGAACCCCAAGGGGGACATCAGGGTCCCAGAATCTGAGATTGATATTACCTCGTCTGAAAACGACAATTCTGATAGTGACACTTCAGGCAGAGGTACCTCCAGAGGTAGAGGTAGACGTGGAGGCACCCCCAAGCGGGGTAGAGGGAGAGGAGCCAGAGGCGCCGGAAACAGTGATAGAGGCAGACCTCAAAGAGCAACAAGGATCAGGATCCACCACCCCTAGAATACCAACTTCGGGAGCGAAAGGAAAATTGACAGGCTTGTTGACATCTCAAAGTGACACAATGCAGATTATAAATCTGTCAAATAGAACTTTAACAGCAGTGGAACATGCAGTGATTACAAGAGGCCTGTCATTCGTACCCACACTATCATTTGATCTGTTTACCTGGGTCAAAGTCCTAAATCTCTTTTGTAGAAAATTGAAATGGAAAAAATTCTTTCTACAGCATGACAGACGCCAATGCCAGGAATTAGGCCTAGAACCCACAGATCTTGACTGTCTAACGACACTAGAAAGCCTCCTGGGGGGAGGCAACAATCAAGAGGGAGAAGGCCCCTTTACCAACTTCAGGCCGAAATCAACAAAATTTCCCCCTCTAAATGATAATACCTTGATTGATACCTTTTTACAGTTGGTCACTGATCATCCGCTGAAGCAACACACGAATCAAGTTCAGTGTCACAATCTCTCGCGCAATGAATGGTGGGCTCTTAAAGATCTTGAGAAAGATGAGTCATTAATAATAAAGCCTTCAGATAAAGGCGGTAATTTGGTTATTATGGACAGAGAGCAATATACTTTGATGAGCAAGAAAATCTTAAATGACAAACTGTGCTACAAAGTTTTGCCTTCAAACCCAAAAATGCACCTATGTAACAAATTAGAGGCAATACTTAAAGATGCTCTCAGAGAAAAATTGATTAGTCAAACAGAGTACCAATTTCTCCTCCCAAAACATCACACCACAGCCACCTTTTACAGTATACCAAAAATTCATAAGGGTCTAAACCCCTTAAAGGGTAGACCTATCGTGAGTGGCATTAATAGTGTCACTCAGAATATAAGCATGTATGTTGACTACATTTTGCGTCCCTTTGTAGCCACGTTACCTTCGTACATTAAGGATACGATGGATGTCCTGCGACGCCTTGAAGGCTTACAACTGGACCCTGGTGTACACTTAGCCAGCCTCGACGTGGAAGCTTTATATAGCTCAATCCCACATGAAAAGGGTTATCACGCAGTTGAGTCCTTTCTAAACACCAGAGACATCCAATGTCAGAGATATAACAGATTCACATTGGAGCTTCTCCGATTTGTCTTGGAGCACAACACCTTCGTGTTCGATGGCAGATACTTCCACCAGCTCAGGGGGGTTGCAATGGGGAGCCCATGCGCCCCCACATATGCAAATCTCTTCCTGGTGGGAGAAGGAGGTAGTGTTTAGTGAAGCCATGGACAAATGGATCCATAATGTAACATTGTGGCTACGTTTCATAGACGACGTGCTCATTCTGTGGAAAGGCACTGCAGATGAATACAAGGACTTTGTAGCCTGTTTGAATAACAATGAAATAGGGCTCTATTTCAAATCTGAATTTCAAACGGATCAGATTACGTTTTTGGATCTTACCACCAAAAAATCGGACACAGGCCTTCTAACTACTCACATGTACAGAAAACCAACAGCGACAAGCATCTTGCTGCGGTGGCAGAGTCACCATCCCAAGTCCCTGTTAATAGACATACCGAAAGGGCAGTTTTTGAGAGCTAGAAGGAAAAATACTCTCCTTCCGGATTTTATTTCTTCATCAACAGATCTGCATCAACGATTCCGTCAACGGGGATACCCCGCTAGGGTATTGCGAAACGCTTACCAACATGCGCTCTGCACAAACAGAAATTACCTTCTAAATCCTCGCCCTAAAAACACTCAGATCACAAAACACAAAATCTCAGACCCGCATAATGGGGACTTTTGACGCGGGGCATAAGTTGGTTCGACAGACCCTCCAAATGTTCTGGGGGATCCTTCAACGGGACCCGGACATCGGTGATGCACCACAGATTACCTTTCGCAGAGGGAGAAATTTAGGCGATAATTTGGTCCATAGTCATCTGATGCTGTTAAGGAGGTCGCACTGGTTTCGGACGCCATCTTGACTACTGTCCGCCATCTTAGATACAGCGGCCACCTTGGGGGGGGGGGTATGCTTCCCTTTTAGAAGCTATAGAGTTAAATGTTTTAATTCAGCTATTTTTCTCATTTAAACTGTTGTTTGCCTTTTCACAATATCCTTGGCATTTCTTACCGTCCTTCGGGCCTTTGTATTCTTGTTATTTATTTTGGTTATGAAGAAGCTTCTAGGAGCCATTGTGTAGATAAGCATGGCTGTAAACATGTGCTGGTAAAAAAACATAATGGCCAACAGAATCTAAGTGCCTTATCAACACCCCAAATGCTGATTTCTATGTGCTAAAATATAGCTGTATCTGTTTTGAAATAAACAGTTTGATTTGAGTGCATCGGAAGACCGACTGTGTCTTGCATTTACTCTGTCAGCTCGCTGCCGGCAGCTATCTCATCCTCCCTCAAAGGGTTAATTAGGACTCACCTTACAAAAGTCAAGAGGGCTGTTGGGGCCCTGCATAAAAAAATCCCTAACAGATGCCGATTACCAAATCGACCTGGCTTCCCAAACCTCCATCGGGCACTTTTAAATGTAAAAGATGTCAGAATTGTAGATACATACAAGAAGGATCTAGTTTCCACATTTCCAATACAGGTAAAACATTTTCCATCAAGAAGTTTATCTCCTGCAGAAGTACGGGAGTAATTTATTTACTTACCTGCAGTTGCTCCATCGAATATGTCGGCAAAACAATTCGCGAATTGCGGACGTGAATAGGAGAGCATGTCAGAGATATTGTTAACAAACAAGATACCCTTGTTGCGAGACATGTTTGGGAGCATCATCAAGGACGTTCCGAAGTGATCAGTTTCCAGGGTATAGAAAATGTTAACCCTCTAACTAGAGGGGGCGACTATGACAAAATAGTCTGCCAAAGAGAATCCCGCTGGATATTCACCTTGGGTACAGTCAAACCGAAAGGTCTAAATGACTATGTACCCTTTGCCTGCTTCATATAAATATACAGGGATGAGCCTTCTTCACTGCCAAGCTATCAATTCATGTGATTATTGTGATATTTAGATCATGCATGCTTAAGACAACATCATCTATATATATATGAGAAATCATGTTACTTTCAATACTGTATCGATCAGGCTAAAACACAAAATTTTACCTAGGGGTTTGTCCAGCTCTAGAGAATCTTCACATAGTATCAAATGCCACCTCGTTCTTCTTATTTTCCCCACCAAGTACCTGCCATAAAGAAAAATCCTGCATAGTTTCGTCTCCATAGAAACTAGCACATGATCCTCCGATCATGTGGTCCCTCACGTGACACCATGTGACGCACTCTCGTGACGCGGTGAGATGCGACACAATGGTGAGACAAGTCTCGTGCATCACACGAAAACGGGAGCCCCAACAAATGGGGAGATCCTGATCCCGGACCCGATGGTTCCCGGGTAGGGGCGGGGTTAACCAGATATAACCCCCGGCATGTGGCGGCCGCGTGACGGCCTGCTACAATGCCGCGGGGGGAAATGCTAGGGATGTGACTCAATACCTAAAAGCACCATCCTTTTACTGTCTAAAGCACCTCTGAGGACCTATCCTAATACAAATAATGGGATGCAGAAACGCGTTAGGTGTAACTAACAACGTATATCTGAATTAGGCCATTGTTAATCACCAGCGCCTACACATAGGTCTATCAAAGCTATCAATAAGCACTCTCTGATAGACCGCTTGTGGCTCGCATAACCGGGACAGTGCAATACAATTCCCTAAACAGGGCTGTCTTGGAGATAGGACCACTATACTAGTCCAATAATGCCGGCCAATGCCTGAAAAGTAAAACTGTCTATATACTTTGTAGGACTAGTCCCACACGTTTTTAATAGTATCTAATAAAATGTATTTAGTCTATTATTAAATGTATTTAGGACTATACAAAGCAAAGACCCTCACACCAGGGTCACCTCACGAGGGGTCTGATAACAGAAAACAACCAGAATCCTAAGAACTGAACTCATATAGATTTGCTGCCAATAATCACACTTATACTAGGCTTCAGATGAAACTCTGCTACCTGTCCGAACCTACCCAGTCTAGTAACCTAAGTTCACAGTATAACAACAATCTCACCACTATATCCTAATGTAGATGGATCATGACAATTGGGCCTGGCTCGCCATTGATAAAGGGGATTTTGGGGTATTGGGTTTTTTCCTCAGTTCCTCTAGCGGTTCTGTCCAGCCCCTTAGTCTGTGCTATTTACCATAAGCACCTACTCCAGTCCTTCATATATCACAGGAACAACATACAACCCTTGCAGATACTTATATACAAAAAGACTTTACAAACAACATACATGTGACAAAGTAACTACATAAAATACAATACAAAATACATAGAGAACACAACTACACACAAACCTCTTTTCCTGGCCCCTTCTGGACCCTAGTAATGTGTATGTATATACAATATAATCTAACACTGCAGCAGCTCCTGGATATACCCTGAAGCAGGAGTCACATCCAGTACCTGACCATATACATGTACATATAGAGACTAATGCACAATAGCATCTATATATCTACTCCTCCAATACACGTGCAGAACACTGATCCACGTGTGAATGGGATACGGCTACAGATTGTACATGTAGTTACACTAATATATACACACTCACTGTAAACACTTAGTTATGTATATATGGTAAAACACAGAACACCTGGGATATCTATAGGTACACGTATAAAGTCCACTATATTATAATAAGTACTATGTTATAATTACTCTTATAAAGTTATATACCTACACAGAAAGCACACACAATATATGACCTGGTTCCTTAAGTGCTAATCGTCCAGGGGGCCAGGAAGCAAGAGAGCTTGATTTCTGGTTCTTCCACCTTAAATATCCCTGTGTGTAGTCCCTCCCCACCCCCTTATAACTCCACCCTAAGACCCTCTCAGGATAGACCCCAGTGTGTGCAGGGAATCTCACACACTAACTCACTTTGGAATAACAGGCCCCATATACTCGGCAATAAATGCCCTATACTCCCACCTAGCAGCCAATGTATATGTAAACGGTACTTTATCCCAAAGATTCAGCATAACAAATGGCACACTCCAGGGATGCCCCCAATATTCTTTATCCTTTCTATAGAACCACTAGCAGAAGCCATCAGACAAAACACCCAAATATCAGGAATTAGAATAGGATCAAAAGAATTTAAAATTGCTCTCTTTGCAGACGATATCATATTAAAATTAAGCAATCCTGCTGACTCCTTACCCGTAGTATATGAAACAATATCAGAGTACAGCCATATATCCTACTATAAAATGAACACATCCAAATCCCAAATATTACCCATATACATAACCAAACCCGACATAAACTCACTCAAAAGGAAATTCAAATTAGAATGGCAAAAACAAAAAATAACTTATCTTGGTATAATCCTAACACATCCCATTAGCCAACTATACAAAGCCAACTTCCCGCCACTACTACAGTCTATTACAACTCAACTAATAGATTATTCCAAACACCAACTTTCGTGGTTTGGCTGAATAGTCACGTTCAAAAATTATGATACTGCCAAAATTTCTTTATCTATTTAGAACATTACCCATACAAATTAACAAAACCTTCTTCCATAATATTAGCCACTGATATTTGTGGCTAATGGAGGGTCATCTTTTACTTGTGGCTATAGGGCATCACTGATGTTTGTGGCTTTTGGGGGTCATTTGTGACTTGTGGCTACTGGGTATCACTGAGCAGCATGGCTAATGGGGGTCATCTGTGTCTTATGGTTACTGGGAATCACTGAGCTGCGTGGCTTATTGGAGTCATATATGTCTTGTGGCTACTGGGCATCACTAAACTTTGTGGCTAATGAAGGTAATCTGTGTCTTGTGGCTACTGGGCATCACTTTCTAAAAATTAAATTTTTTAAATTAAACTTAGTCGTTCATTATTATCACTTTTCCACTGCCTACTGTTTAGTTCTTGAAAAATCCCTCTAATGGTAGCTTTATGTGCACACCACTGGAGCAAGTTTATCTGATCCTTCGCTGTGCTCTCTACTATATTTTTAACCTTTGATCCTATTGCTTTATGGTGTAATTTAAGTAATCTTATTTTCATTCTCCATCTGGGTCTAATTTTCTGGATCTGATTTATATAGAGTAAGAGTCTAATAGGGGCATGATCGGACCAGACCATTGGTAATATTGCTGCTTCTTTTATACCAGATAATACATTTGTATCGGGTGCATGGCCTGGCTGCTGAGCTGATCAGCCGCATGTGAGAACAGATAATTAGCTGAAACAGCGACTAACCTGCAAAAGCCACATCATAAAGCCATCAGAAAGTGACAGGAGCACTATAAGCCCAGCTAAACAAAAGCAAAAGCTAGATGAGGACTTGCAGGACAGGGAACCAGACATAAACACATCAGATGTGTTTGCTGACTTCCAAGCATCAGATAGCACAGTATCAGAAACACTACTAAAAAACATGCTGGAAGCCTTCCACTGTTCTTTACAAGCCGATATATCTAAACTCATATCCCCTTATAATCCTCAGTAAATCAACTGGGGACTAAGGGTCTCTGAAACAGAAGACAGAATGACCTCCATCACTGATGCCCACAATAACCTGGTAGACTCACACAATGAGCTAGAGGACAAAATGTACAAGTTGCAAGCGAAACCGACTACAAGGATAGAAGCAGGAGAAACAATATAAAATATAGAGGCATCCCTGAATCCGTGCTGGGTCGCCAACTAAAACAATACGTCCAAGACATGACTAAAGCCCTGCTACCAGATCTAGCAGACTATGAACTATGCATGGACCAAGTACATAGACTCCCAAAACCGACCAACCTCCCAGAAACAGTCCCTAGGGACACACGAGCAAGATTCACCTTTTTCCACGTGAAGGAATCCCTACTCAACAAAACAAGGAAACTACAATCCCTACCAGCGCCTTATACAAGAAATTAAACTCTTCACAGACCTCTCAGCTGCCACTTTGCAAGCTAGAAGAGAATTCAGTCCCCTCACAGCTATTCTAAGGAACCACAACATCCCATGCAGATTGGGATTCCCTACCAAAATCCTGATCAAGCGACAAAACACAATAATTCCAGTAACCTCAGCAGACTACGGATTCAATCTACTAGAAAAATGGAACATCATATCACCGCAAACATCCTCAAGTCCAAACTCAAGCCCACCTGGGAGAATGGATACTGAATGGAAAAAAGTGCCATGAAAACCTGGAGCCGAAAGCAATAATACTGTCAGGTCAACACCTGGTGTGAACACACGGCTCTACCGAGGGATGAAGGCACTCCTTCCCCCTCCCCCTTCAGGCTAACCAGACTTGGAGGCATTAGCTGTATGGGCTACTTCTGTGTTGGTATATATTCTCCCTCTGATGAGACCTCTGTCGAAACGCGTCAGGGAGGTGTGATACGTGTTTTAGTACAAGGGACAGTTTTTGGGACTGCCCTTGTAAGGGCGGGAGTCATGGGGTAATAGGGTTAGGCTGTTTAGAACCCTACACCTTCCTGTCTGTAATGACGATAGGCTCCCACCCAGCCCTACATCATCCTCGGGTATCGTATGCTGGTAAGGTAAGAAACTACATATATCAGTTGAAGGTATAATGTGAGCCAACCTAGGCTGTTAAACTCTTCACGATTACATTATCTGCCCCCTAGCATTTTTGTGCCCATATATACATACCTGTTTTGTTGATAGCCGTATTTTGTTCACTCGTTTTGTCTATCTGTATGTATCTCTTCGACAATGTAAAGTAGCGGTGTGAAATAATAAGACATAACGCATCTCGCTCCTTAGTGAGTAGTTGCTAATTTTTAGAAAATTTGTAATAAACTTGAGATTTTATAAATTACCTAGGTGCTGCTAAGCTTTTTGGTTTCAAAAGGTTAAGTGATTTACTCCTGCTGAAACCCTACCCCCAAATTCGCAGAGGTTATATACCCACTGCGAAGCTTAAGTGCACCATGTTAGATATATATATTGTAAAACAACAGTGTTTTGCCTGCTCACCCTCTCCTGGTAACAGATGGCATGTCACCCGAATAACCAAGCAAGAAAAATGTACTAAAGATGGGTATTAAGATTATGGGGCATATTTATCATACGCTGGCGCTCGTGCATGTTCGCAGCAGGATACATCAAGAGGCTTTTCACATATGAAAAGTCACCGGCGGCAGCAAGTGCACAGACGCGGGGACAGTAGCGCCCCGTGCTCGGCCAGGCGCGCCCCCCCCCCCCCTTCCTTCAAGCCCCACTGGTGTTAAGGTGGCGGATCGGGGCAAATAATCGTAAGTGCTAGCAATAAGCTAGCATTTGCGATTATTTGAGGGCCTCTGCACCACTGGCGTAGCGCAGAGGTCCTGATAAATATGCCCCAATGTCTTTAAATGTCCAAGGTCTGAACAGCCCATTTAAAAGATCCCTTATATGGCAAGAAACAAAACGCAACAAAATAGACATCTGCTGCTTACAGGAAACACACATTAGTACATCCAACCCTCCAAAGATCTCACACTCGAAGAGAGGAGTGTTGATAGCTTTCTGTGTACATTTACAGGTCAAACTTATCGACACAATCATTGATCCCAACGTCAGATTCATTATTATCATATGTGAAGTAAACAATAGGCTAATGACATATACATTCCAAACAAAAGACTACATAGATAGAATATATAAATAGAATCCTTAAAAAAAATCCAATCAGTACAAAAAGGTGCTCTTATTTTATGTGGCGACTTCAATGCCACAGTACAACAAAAATAGATTCCACATCACAACCCAAAAGAAATCCCTTCTCATTATACACAACCCTATGGGACAATGCTCTTTTCGATTTATGGAGAGTACAGCACACCTCAGAGAGAGAGATTACACCTTTTTCTCTCACAGACATAACATTAGAAGAGACATGTTCTGGTTAGAACGATCTCTACTAGATAACATATTGGTGACATAACATGATCGGATCACGCACCAATATTCCTCACAATCTCTGATGCCCAACCAAGATACAATGATTTTATTTAGAAGGCTGACATTAAATTGTTTTCAAATGACCGTAACGCAATATTACTTGAAGCAGCAATAGCTGAATTCTTCAAACTAAACGACAGTGAAGAAGTTAACTTCTCCTAAGTGTGGATTACACACAAGGGATTAGTAAGGGAAGAAATAAGTAAACTAACAGCAAATGCAAAAAAAAACTAGAAATAAAGAAATAACAGAAACAACCCAAAAAATACACCAACTAGAAAACCTAAACAAAACAAAATACTCATACGCCACAATGGTAGAATTAACCAAAACAAAAGATCATCTACGAAACATACTACTAGAAAAGGCACTATGGTTAACAAAAGCAAAATTTTACTCACAAGACCTAAAAGCCGATGTAGTACTAGCCAATAAACTGAAAAAAAGAGCATTAAAATATAGAATCCCATATATAAAACACCCCACTAATGGTCCAAACATTCTATCCCCAAGGGGCATTGCTAATGCCTTCAAAGAATACTACCAAAAATTATACAACTTATCAGACCACCAAACATCAACCCCAGACAAGGTAACAACTGAAAATTTCCTCAAAAAATTAAACCTCCCACATTTAACTCCAGACCAACAACAGCAGATAAACCTCCCTTTCACACTAACAGAAATCTAAAACACAATCAAAACCCTCCCCAGCCACGGGCTATCAGGAGAATACTACAAGAAATTTGCCTACATCCTTCTCCCACACCTCCACAAACTTTTCTCCATAGCAGCTAAAAAAGGTGGATTCCCAAAAGATATTTTAAATGCTCTAATAATCACAATACCAAAATCAGGAAAATCCCCAGAAACCCCAACAAATTACAGACCTATATCACTCCTCAATAGCAACATAAAAATCTATGCTTATAGCCAACCGACTACAAACCGTCCTCCCCCAGCTAATAAAATATTACCAAGTAGGGCTCATCCCCAACAGACAAGCACCAGATAACACCAGAAGACTAATCTCTACCATCCAACACTGCAAACTAAATAATATCCCAGTTACAATACTAGCTAATAGACGCCGAAAAGGCATTCGATAAACTAAACTGGAACTTCGCCTTCAGGACACTAACTCACTTTGGAATAACAGGCCCCATATACTCGGCAATAAATGCCCTATACTCCCACCTAGCAGCCAATGTATATGTAAACGGTACTTTATCCCAAAGATTCAGCATAACAAATGGCACACTCCAGGGATGCCCCCAATATTCTTTATCCTTTCTATAGAACCACTAGCAGAAGCCATCAGGCAAAACACCCAAATATCAGGAATTAGAATAGGATCAAAAGAATTTAAAATTGCTCTCTTTGCAGACGATATCATATTAAAATTAAGCAATCCTGCTGACTCCTTACCCGTAGTATATGAAACAATATCAGAGTACAGCCATATATCCTACTATAAAATGAACACATCCAAATCCCAAATATTACCCATATACATAACCAAACCCGACATAAACTCACTCAAAAGGAAATTCAAATTTGAATGGCAAAAACAAAAAATAACTTATCTTGGTATAATCCTAACACATCCCATTAGCCAACTATACAAAGCCAACTTCCCGCCACTACTACAGTCTATTAAAACTCAACTAATAGATTATTCCAAACACCAACTTTCGTGGTTTGGCTGAATAGTCACGTTCAAAAATTATGATACTGCCAAAATTTCTTTATCTACTTAGAACATTACCCATACAAATTAACAAAACCTTCTTCCATAAAGCCAAGTCACACCTCCAGAGTTGTATCTGGTGTTAAAGATATTACACTGGACTCATACGCCATTTTCTATATTGTCGGACATTTTAAAGATTCAGTATTCATTTCATATAACTTTGTGTAGTGATAACTGAAGTTTGGGTGGGGCTCATTCCTTAGAAAAGCACACAAAGACTTAGTGCTCAATAGCACCACCTAGAGGAAGGTATCCAGGCGAACACCTGGGAAGTTTCAGTATTTGCATGTAGCCAATAGTATTAGACTCCTTTGTGTGAAGTTACCAAATAGTATTACATTTCCTGGGTGAGAACAACCAATTATAGTTGCTGCTTTTCTAATTACACGCCTTATGTAAAGTGCCTTATGGTTTTCTATAAATGTCGGTCCCTCAATAAACTTATCAGTCTTGTTGTTTGCTAACTTCAGTTAAGGACAGGTTTTGTCTTTTCTTTCAAGTTAGTCAAATTCCAGCGCTGGACACAGACTCATTTTATTCGGAACTCACTTTTGCAATGTGGACGAGGATGGTTAAAGCCTCGTGAATCAAAAGACCCTTATGGTCGTATCTCCGTGATATTTGATGCCCGACGCGGGGCTCAGGTGTGGACAGCTGACCACTGAGGCAAGCTTCATATTAGTCTGTGCCGCTCTTGTGAACTGAACTGACAATGGTGCACCCAAGGTAAGCAATTTAATAATACCTTGATATGTCACTTCATATTCACGGAATGGTTAAACAGAGTAAGGTTGCCTGTGTGTGTGCAATTTATTTAAACTGTTCACTTTAACCTGAGTTTACTGTAATGATGATAAAGGACCCTTGCAAAGCGTGTTATAAAACTTTTGAGAACCTGTGTATGTTGTAGAGAAAGGTCTGCAGTGCCCTCTTGTGGATTGTTGAAATAGTTCAGAAAGTTTGTGATGGTGTTGAGATTTTTGTTCATGTAAGCGTGGATAGAATCTGGAAGTTTGCAGAGACAAATTCTGGCCAAATTTACGTATCTTTCCTTCGGGATTGGGATCGGCCCCGTGATGCGGCAAGGACAGTAGAGACAAGAGGGACACTGATGGGAATTTTACAGTTGAGCGTTATCTCCTTGATTTCTGAAATATTGTGTGAAGGTCTCTAATTTGTACTTACTGATAGGTAGCGGGGTAGTCTGGAGCTGTATGTACGGAGGATATCTATAGCCCTTGAACAAAATCAGGTATTCCACAGATTCCACAAAATGGGTAGTGAGCAAAGTAAGACTGAAGCTGGACACTGCAGACCTAAAAAGGCAACTGACATAGTGTCACACAGGAAAGGTAAAGAGTGGGTTAAAGGAAGTTATGAGGTATTGAAGTTTTTGGGTATGTTAGATGATCCCCTGAGTGTGCAAAGGTGGGAGACAGCACTTGATGAAAATGGCAGCTGGCTCAAAGACAAAAAGTGGCACACCCAGGCAGAAGGTTGGCTTGATGTAAGTAGAGAGATAATGACAAAGGGTTGGACAAAGGTGGATGGGAAGAGGGGATGGTAGCCCTCTGGTAGACCACCCCCATACAACTGTGACAAACAGACTGCCCACATCCGACCAGTTCTCACTGAGGAAGAGGGGGAAGCTTCAAAAGGCGTGACCAAAAGGGGAGGTAATACTGAACAGGACCCTGAGGGATGGACCTGTATCCGATGTGGGATACAGAACCCTGACTGGACAGACACTTGCAGAAACTGTGGGGCCCCTAGACCTTTCCCTTCAGTGAGACCGGTTAGGACAGAGTCTAGGATGACACATGCAGCTATTGGACCTGTACGTGACATTACCACAGGAAATGAAGTCCTTCCCCCAGTACCTGCTGAATATACAACTGTTGAGGTATACCGACCTTGGTCTGCAACTGAGTTGATGGCCAACAGAGAGAAAGCCCCAGACCCCCTGCAAAACTCTGTGCCATTCCTGGAGTACATAGAGCATGTAGCTAAGTCTTTTAAGTGTACTTATCAAGACCTTGACACCCTGTGTTCCATGTGTTTTCCACGGGGAGCCTGGGATATGGCAAAAGTGTCATTTGGCCCCGAACTGGAACAAGTTAGACAGGCATATGGGGCGCAGAGGGTCCCATATGAGGAAACACTGCAGTCAGGGGCAACGTTCCTAAACGGACTGACTAAGTGGGCGAATCAGAGAATCAGAGAGAACCCAGTGTCCCTCAGTGACATCAGACAAAAACCTCAACAGACAGTAGAATTGTTTTACGGGGAACTTCAGACTGCTTTCAGACATATGGGACATAATTTGGCTGAACAGGGGATGATCACTTACTTCAGCGACTGTTTTGTGAAAGGGCTACGAGCACAGATACGTGACGGACTAGAGAGCTCCCTCCCTGACTGGAGAGTAGCAACCCCAATGACCCTGCTTCAGAAGGCAAAAGGAGTAGAGTCCAACTTGGCTCTTAAACAGTCAACAGCCAAAGTCAGACTAACTGAGGTTGCAGAAGCACCACCAGCCCCACGCAGAGGGGCATGCTTCAACTGTGGGGAGGAGGGACATTACAGAAACGACTGCCCCCAACCTCAGAAGCCCCAACACAAGCAAGAGGGTGGTAACCAGGGAGGGGGCAGAGGTGGAAGACGTCAGCAAGTCCAGACACGCCCCGACAGCAGTGACCCTGCCTATGCTGTTGCCCCTGCTGCCCGCTAGGAGGCAGGCAACCCTGTGTTCCCCGTGAAGGCTGTTGTCTCTACTTCAGGCACAGTCCCAGGCGATCAGGTACTTGATATTAAGCTGAACGGGGAGTTAATTCCTTTTGTTGTAGACACGGGGGCAGCCATTACTGTTATCAACAAGAAGTATCTGAAGCCTGATCAGATCTCCAGACAGACCACAAAAGCCTCTGGATTTGACGGACAGCGGGCGACCTATCATTTGACTCACCCCCTTTCACTTGACTTTGGGAAGATACTGGACCACACTGTGGTGACTAAGTGTCTGGTGCTTGAGGGCAGGGGACAGAACTTACTGGGGATGGATGTGTTGCAGGCACTGCAGGCTTGCATCCGCTATCACCCTGACGGTACTATAACCCTCTCTTCAGGCCTCCCTGAGAAGTATATCTGTAAAGTTCTGGCCCTGGCCATTGACCCGGTGATCATAAATCAGGTCCAACATGATGCACGGGTAGACAGTGAGGTCCCCACAGGCTTCTGGGCCACCTCCAAAACTGATGTACGGCTGCTGCCAGTCAGTCCAGTTAAAGTTGAACTGTCACCCGGCAAAAAGCCCCCTATGTTGCGACAATATCCTCTTACTCCTGCCCAGCAGGATGCTGTCAATACCCAGATCCAAGACCTCTTAAAGGCAAAAGTGATTAAGCGTACCCAGTCCACAGCTAATACTCCTCTGTTCCCGGTCAAGAAAAAGACCCAGAAAGGGCAACCGGAAACATACAGGATGGTCCATGACCTCTGAGCGGTCAACGAGTGTACTGAAACTATCACTCCAGTTGTCCCTAACCCGCACACGCTGCTGGCAGCTGTGCCTGAAACTGCTACCTTTTTCACTGTTATTGACCTGGCAAATGCATTCTTTTCTGTCCCCTTACATGAAGACTGCCAGTATTTGTTTGCTTTTACTAACCTTCTCATCCAGTACACTTGGTGCAGACTCCCACAAGGGGGGAAGAATTCCCCCACCCAGTACACCGCAGCCCTTCAAGAGGTGCTGGCAGATTGGATGCCCCCACCTGATGTTGTACTGTTACAGTATGTGGATGATTTACTTCTGTGTGCTCCCTCATTGCAGGACTGCCAGGATGCATCAATCAGTCTGATGTGTTTCCTCTTTGAGAAAGGTTGCAAAGCTTCCAGAGACAAACTCCAGTACTGCCAGGAGAAGGTGGTCTTCCTGGGCCACTGCCTCTCAGCTGCAGGCAGACACCTGACAGAGGAAAGAAAGCTGGCAATCCAGAATATGCCCCTACCTCGAGGCCCTAAGTCCCTTCGCATGTTTCTGGGCCTAGTCAGCTATTGCAGGCCTTGGATAAGGTCTGCCTCCAGCCTGATGCAACCTCTCTATGACTGCATTGCCTCTACCCCTTTTTCCCTCAGTCCACAGTCCACAGCCTTAAGCTGGCAATCCTGTCTGCCCCAGCCCTAGGCACACCCCACTACACCAAGCCTTTTGTCCTGTTTTGCACTGAGTATAGAGGCCACGCAGCAGGTGTCCTTGTCCAGGAGCATGGTGCCCTTCCCAGACCAGTGGCCCACTATTCAGCCCGGTTAGACTCAGTTGTGAGGGGAGCCCCCTCCTGTGTCAGAGCAGTAGCCGCAGTCAGCACTCTGCTCAGCAAGGCTAGTGAGTTAATCCTAGACCACCCAGTCATTGTACAGACCTCACATGACTTGCACAGTATTCTTACCCATGTGCAACCTAAACATCTAAACATGGCCAGACATTTGCACAGCCTCTCAGATGAGGAGCTTTTTGAACTTCAGCATGAGCATGACTGTTTGTCCCTTATCCAACAGGAGACATCTGGTTTTGCTCATGTCACTGACAAAGAACTACTTAACCCAGATGTTGAGTTTTTTGTAGATGGCTCCAGGTCGGTGGGAGAGGATGGACGGTTCTACACTGCATATGCAGTGGTCAGTGGCACACATGAGGTAGTAAAAGCAGAACCACTCCCTCCACACAGGTCAGCGCAGGAGGCGGAGTTGATGGCACTCAAGGAAGCGTTACAGCTTGCGAAGGGTAAGAGGGCGAATATCTACACAGACCGTAGATATTTCCATGGGGCTTGTCATGACTATGGCCCAATATGGCAGGCAAGAGACTTCCTCACCTCTGCAGGGACCCCCATTAAGAATGGCCAATTGATTAAAGAGCTCATGGATGCTCTCTTACTTCCACAAGAGGTGGGGATAATAAAAGTGAAAGCACACACTAAATTGGCAACCCCACAAGCCAAAGGCAATGACGCAGCCGACAGGGCAGCCAAGGCAGCTGCACGGATGGAGCCCAGAGACTGTCCAGTCGTCTCAACAGTAAGTACTGAGCCTGAAAAGTTTGATCTACAGGTATTCCGATCTCTGGTGGCTCAAGTGTCACCGGAAGAAAAAGGAGTGTGGAGTAAAGCTGGAGCCCAGATGCAAGCTGATGGGATCTGGATGCTGGGAGAGAGGGTGTGCCTGCCCAGAGCCCTGTACCTGGCGGGAAGTCAAATAGCCCACGGACACACACACACATCCAAAATGGCCATGCTAGCGCTCATAAACAGACACTGGTTCGCCCCGGGCATTACTACCCCTGTCACTAGACTAGTGGAAGCCTGCATAGTCTGTGCCCGCCACAACCCGGGTAAGGTGGTAAAGACCCCACAGAAGGTGACACCCAAGCCGCTGTATCCCTTCCAGAGACTGCAGATGGATTTTATCCAGCTACCAAAAAGTGGCACGTATGAATACGTGCTTGTGTGCATTGATCTCTTTTCAGGGTGGCCAGAAGCTTTTCCCACGACCAAGGCTACTGCCAGAGCTGCAGCCAAGAAGTTGGTGAGTGAGATTTTCTGCAGGTTTGGACTCCCAGAGACCATAGAGTCTGATCGTGGAACTCACTTCACCGGACAGGTAATGACTGAGACTCTGTCCCTCCTGGGCGTAGAGCAGGCCCTACATACCCCTTACCACCCCCAAGCTAGTGGTAGGGTTGAGAGACTAAATGGCACTCTTAAGCTGAAGATCCAGAAAGCCATGGCAGACACAGGGAAACCATGGCCCGAGTGCCTTCCTGCCGCCCTCTATTCAGTCAGGACCACCCCCAACAGAAAGACAGGATTGTCCCCCTTCGAGGTACTTTTTGGCTGTGCACCCCGACTAGGCCTCTACTTCCCACAGACCCTGCAGCTGATGGCAGGAAACCAAGTGGAATATGCCATACAGTTGAGCCAGGCCTTGGAAAAGGTCCACAAACATGTCTATGATTCTCTTCCAGATCCGGACAGTGATTTTAGGATGCATACCCTGAAGCCTGGAGACTACGTGGTAGTAAAGAGACACACCAGAAAGAGTCTAGAGCCCCGCTACGATGGTCCCTTTCAAGTACTGCTGACCAACGCCACGTCTGTGAAGCTAGAGGGAAAACCAATATGGCTCCATGCCTCCCATTGCAAACTTACTTACTTTTCTTCCTAGCTGGTCTCTTCTTGTTCACTTTATGCTTTGGGAATCCAAACCCTAGCCCTGGGAAAATTGGAGCTGGGGTGAATACAACAGGCAAACCAGGCTCTCGCACCCTCTGGTATAACTACCGACACTGACATTGCGACATGGGTCATTGACTACTGCCACATAGTAGACTGCGAAAGGAGTCAGTGGAGAAGACAGTTGGGGATAGTGGATGGATGGCTGTATAGGGCGGGATACAAAACTATATACATGTGCCCAAATGACGACCCATACTGGGGAACGGAATGTGGGAAAGGATGGCACTGGGTGTCAATAGCATGGAACACTGGAAACGACTGGGGATATAGACCAGGCTCAGTAATGAAAAAGAAAGACCAGTACGGGAGATCACTTAAGGAAAGATTAAGCTTATTCAAGGCTCCCTATACCGCTGGCTGTCGGACACCAGGGAAATGTAACAAACTGATCATTTCCATAGTTAACCCCATACCACAAGATGAGGGGGAGTATTTTATAAGGTTTTGGAGGGGTGAATCGGGTCCGAAAGGAAAGTTTTGGATAAGAGATATGAGGAATTCAACTTCTTACCTCCACCTGAAACAAGCAGAGTCAAACAATGTCACGTTACGAAATCCCATATATCAATCTCTTCAAAACCCCACCTATGAGGATAAGCTAGCCATAGAGACTGGGTTCGGAACAGTGAATGCCTGGGTAGAGTGGATAAAGTACAGCGCAGCTAGTCAAAACAAGACCGACTGTATTGTGTGTGGTATGGCTAGGAGTTCACTGATGTCCGTTCTTTTCCCTGCTACTCCATCCTCTGACCAAGACAGTCCTTTTGCATGCCTCTGGGACACCCCAACCAGGACTACCTTTGCATCTATAGGGCTGACCAGATTGCTCCCAAGGTAGGAAACTTTACCTACGGTTGGTGCAACCAGACATACTTTAACCCCTTAACGACTTGGCCTTTTTTAGTTTTTTCACTTCCATTTTTCACTCACCAACTTCAAAAATCTATAACTTTTTTTATTTTTCCACATAAAGAGCTGTGTTATGGCTTATTTTCTGCGTAACAAATTGCACTTCATAGTGACGGTATTTAATACTCTATGGCGTGTACTGGGAAGCGGGAAAAAAATTCCAAATGCAGTGAAAATGGTGAAAAACCACATTTGTGACGTTTTCTTGTGGGCTTGGATTTTACAGCTTTCACTCTGCGTCCGAAATGACATGTCTTCTTTATTCTTTGGGTCGGTACGATCATGTGGATACCAAATTTGTATAGGTTTTATAATGTTTTCATACATTTAAAAAAATTAAAACCTCCTGTACAAAATATTTTTTTTTTATTTTGCCATATTCTGGGGCCAATAACTTTTTCATAATTTGGTGTACGGAGCTGTGGATAGTGTAGTTTTTTGCGAATTTTGATGGCGTTTTCATTACTATAATTTTTGGGACTGTGCGACCTTTTGATCACTTTTTATTAATTTTTTTATATTTTTCAAAATGGCAAAAAAATGCCATTTTCGACTTTGGACGCTATTTTCCGTTACGGGGTTAAACGTAGTGAAAAAACATTATCATATTTTGATATATTGGGCATTTTCGGACGCGGCGATACCTAATGTGTTTATGATTTTTACTGTTTATTTATTTTTATATCAGTTCTAGAGAAAGGGGGATGATTTGAATTTTTAGGTTTTTTTATTATAATTTTTTTTTTTTAACTTTTTTTTATTTTTACTTTTACTATTTTTCAGACTCCCTAGGGTACTCTAACCCTAGGTAGTCTGATCGATCCTATCATATAGTGCCATACTACAGTATGGCAGTATATGTGGATTTTACTCCCCATGTATTACAATGTGCAATTAGCACATTGTAATGCATGGGTTAAAACGAAGTAGCCTCGGGTATTCAGAACACCCGAGGTTACCATGGCGACGGATCACCGCTCCCCGTGACGTCATCGGGGAGCAGCGATCCACGACAAGATGGCGGTGCCCATGCGGCGCCATCTCTTTGAAGCCGCCGGCAGCATTGCCGGCGGCGATCGAGGTGAAAACACCCCCGATCAGTGCTAGCACCGATCGCGGGTGTTAACGGTAAGCCTTTGCTGCAATATGCAGCAAAGACTTACCGGCTATGGAGAGGGCTCGGCCCGCGAGCCCTCTCCATGCACCGGGACCCGGCGCGCTGTACTAGTACGGCGCGCGTCGGGAAGGGGTTAACATCAACAACACGGGTAATCATGTGTTAGCAGTGTCCGACGTGTACTGGATTTGTGGACATGGAAGAATCAGGTCAGGCCTACCTAGAGGCTGGGAAGGTGAGTGTGCTGTGGTAAAATTTGTGCATCCCTTCCTCGCAATTCCCAGGGATAAGTTTGATCAGGCACATCAAGAAAAGGTAGAGAATTCCAAGGGAACATGGAGGTCAAAGAGAGAGGCACCCAAGGGGTCACTAGATGACAACATTTATATAGACGCGGTAGGAGTACCAAGGGGGACCCAGATGAATTCAAGGCCCGTAATCAGATATGGGCAGGTCTAGAGTCCATTATTCCCCAGATAACTATTAACAAAAATGTTGATTGGATCAACTATATCTATTATAACCAACAGAGATTTGTAAATTATACCCGAGATGCTTTTAAAGGTGTTGCCAAGCAGTTGCATGCAACCTCCATCATGGCGTTCCAAAACCGTATGGCTCTTGACATGAATCTAGCCGAGAAGGGAGGAGTCTGCAAGATGGTGGGTGCGGCCTGTTGCACATACATCCCCAACAACACGGCCCCCGATGGGTCCATCACTCACGCCCTCGAGAAGATTGAGAGACTGTCTGTGGAACTCAAGAAGAACTCCGGAGTGGACACTTCATTCTTCGCTTCATGGCTGGGGGACTGAAAAGGTTTCTTGACTCAAGTGGGTGTGATATTGGGGGTCGTGATTCTGTTCTTGTCCCTTGTTGCTTGTTGCGTCGTACCTCTCATCAAGTCCTCCATGAACCAGATAGCTGTCCGAGCGGTAAGAGGCCATACGCAAGGAGACGAAGACAGTGGCGCTGCTCTTCTTGGGAACCAGCCTGACAATAAACCCATAAACTACAGAAACACGATTATGTAATTTGAGTATGCAGGCCTGTAAACCCAGAGTGACTGGCCTCCAGGGGATCTGGTGAAGAGTTAACAAAGTCCAGCAGGTAAGGGCTTAGCCTACCTGTATGTACCTGGAGTTTGAGGAGGTCACTCAGGACAGAGTTACAGGCCAGCAAAGCTCAAAAGGGGGGAAATGTTAAAGATATTACACTGGACTCAGACGCCATTTTCTATATTGTCGGACATTTTAAAGATTCAGTATTCATTTCATATAACTTTGTGTAGTGATAACTGAAGTTTGGGTGGGGCTCATTCCTTAGAAAAGCACACAAAGACTTAGTGCTCACTAGCACCACCTAGAGGAAGGTATCCAGGCGAACACCTGGGAAGTTTCAGTATTTGCATGTAGCCAATAGTATTAGACTCCTTTGTGTGAAGTTACCAAATAGTATTACATTTCCTGGGTGAGAACACCCAATTATAGTTGCTGCTTTTCTAATTACACGCCTTATGTAAAGTGCCTTATGGTTTTCTATAAATGTCGGTCCCTCAATAAACTTATCAGTCTTGTTGTTTGCTAACTTCAGTTAAGGACAGGTTTTGTCTTTTCTTTCAAGTTGTGGACGAGGATGGTTAAAGCCTCGTGAATCAAAAGACCCTTATGGTCGTATCTCCGTGATACTGGCAAAATAAAAAACCTAGAATTGCCTGCTCCTCAATGATCAAAAGAAGAGAAGCCGGAGGACTAGGCCTCCTAGACCTAAGAGACTATTACATAGCAGCCAAGTTAAGCCAGCTGAAGCACTGGTGGTCAGATAACAGGGATAAAGTCTGGGTACACATAGAAAAACTCCACAATAATAGTACCCCACTACAAAACCGCATGCTGGCCACCTGCTGGAGAACAAATCCCCCAAAAACAAACCTCATTTCCATGCGTACAGCAGACTGGACCTGGAAACTCCTCTGGGCTTCCACCCAAAACACTGGGAAAATCCCTATGGAAAAAATCCCCTTAACCTTTATAGAAAATCATGACTTCACCCTCAATCTACACAAGTGGAAAGAGAAAGGCATAACACATATATAACAACTATTAAACAACAACAATGACCTGGACTTTGTCCACCTACACAGAAACCAAGGCATCCCACTCTCAGAACTCAGCACACACAATAAAATCAGTACAATGCTAAACAAGCTTCTATGTGCGACACCAGTCATCAACAAGGCATCTCCTTCTTCTTCAACACATTAGGCCAAAAATCAACACCAGCACCATCAAACAGAACAGAAAAATGGCAAAAAGACCTTGCAACCACAATATCCCAAAAGGAATGGAACAAGGCCTACCTATTCATCAAAAGAAACTTCCACTGCATCTCTCACCAGGAAGCAATACTAAAAACACATCTACGCTGGTACTATACTACCTCATTACTACACAAAATATATCCCAATACCCCTTCCACATGCTGGCACAACTGCAAAAAAGAGGGAGACCTTCTGCACACGCTCTGGAGATGTGACTGGATACAACATCATCAGCAGACTAATCAAAAAAGACGTGTCTAAATCTCCGGCCCAAGCTCTCCTTATGATCAACATGAACTCCTTTGCTCCAGCGCACAGGACTATAATACGACACATCTTTATGGCAACAAAACTGGTGATCATCAGACACTGGAAATCAATAGAAGCCCCACATATTAATGAGGTTATAGCGCAGATTAACACCACCTGTGCCTAAGAGAAAATTTACCAAAAACTGGGACACCTGGATGACTAGTACTATCTACCACCAATAGCTTTATCATCAGCCATAGCCAAACAACTGAGTTGTGAGAATTATAACGCCCAACATAATCAGATCCAACGAGATAACTATCTGTTGCCTGCCAAAAAAAAAAACCTTTGTGCAGGCTCCATCCCCAAAGTTGTTAGTTTTCTCTCTTATTATTATTACTGTATCCATGTTCTGTTTGATTTAAGATAATGGAACTTAACAGACTAAAAGGAAAACAAATTGATCCATTTCTAACTACGCATTAGAGACTGACAAAGAAGGATAACTGGACGGACCCATTCCAGATAACCCAAATTTAGCTGAACATTAATAAAGATCTACCTAATGTACGACTAATTGATCAACTCAGTTGTAATGTTCAAAATATATGTCCGTTGATCACTATGCAATCAAGTATGTTAGGTTGCAACACAAATTACTGTATGTAACTTTGTTTGTTAAAATAAATAAAAAAATACTTTAAAAAAAATAATAATTTTATCGACCAAGAAAAAATCCAGACGGGAATAGCTTTGATGAGCTTTAGAAAAAAAAGGTAAAATCTTTTTCATTTCCATGCAAGTATCTCCATACATCATGATAATTCGATTGATATATTGCATCTTTGATCGATGTCCTCTTTGCGCTGCCAGTTGTATCTAGTTCTAGATCTATTATAGAATCAAAAACTGCCCCAATAATTATTCCCAACTGTTGTTTTACCTTAATTTTTTTAAATAGTTCCTTCGTGAATTTGTTCTGATTGATGGCATAAATATTAACAAGTGTAAAGACCTTTTTGTTTAAATTACAATTTATCATAATAAATCTACCATCCTCATCTTGGTCTATTTTATTTAATATGAAATGCAAACTATTATGGATTGCAATTAAGACTCCACTTTTTTTCTTTTAATTGCATGCATAGTAGATAGTATTATAGAGACTATTTTTGTATCTATGTATATCTTTATGTACCAGATGTGTCTCTTGTAGGAATGCGATTTTACACCGTGAATTAATAATTTCTTTCCATACCAAAAACCTTTTCCTTGCTGAGTTTAGCCCTCTCACGTTAATGTCAACATTCATCTCTTATCATTATGTTCTTTTCTATCCTCATTCCTATTAATCCCCCCATCCCAACCACCTAGGCCTTTTGTAGAAATACATTCCTTCCTTAATAGTTAAAAAAAAAAAAAAACTCATTTTCCTAACAAGACAACCTCAATGATAGGCAATGATAGACGCACATTGTTTTCCTCGCATTTCTCGCTAATGGAGCGCAGTTCATGATTATCTCTGTTGCTGAATGAGCTAGGAGGCTATTCAGCTCAGATCTAAGAGAGACCAACTGACTACATGTAGAAACACTGTTACTTTGCCTCGTAACTCATATTTTTCTAACGAGGCAACCTCAATGATAGGCAATGATAGATGCACATTGTTTTCCTTGCATTTCTTGCTAATGGAGCTAAGTTTATGATCATCTCTGTTGCTGAAAGAGTCAGGAGGCTATTCAGCTCAGATCTAAGAGAGACCAACTGATTACGTGTAGAAACACTGTTACTTTGCCTCTAACTCATTTTCCTAACGAGACAACCTCAATGATAGGCAATGACTTCTATATCTCATAGACGGACAATGGTTTTTTTGCATTTCTCACTAATGGAGCTAAGTTTATGAATATCTCTATTGCTGAATGAGCTGGGCAGTTATTTAGCTTAGTTTTAAGAGACACCAGCTGACCACATTTAGAAACAATGTAATATTGCTTTGTGAAGAAGACGCATGTTTTTTGGTAGTATTGAAAACAGTTTTTCTGTAACTCTGGTTGTGGTACATTAGTTTCCTGGTTTGGCAAACTTCTTTGTGAATGAGTGTGAATGACTTCTTATTCTACTTCTCTCATTAGGCCAGCCACCTAATGCTCTATTCTCTTCTGTCTAGTATTACCACCTGGGAGCTATGTACCAAAACCAGGGAATGTACCACTAAGCTTTGTGGCTAATGGGGGTAATCTGTGATTTGTGACTGATGGGCATATCTGAGTTTAGTGACTAATGGGGGGAATCTTTGACTTGTGACTACTTGGCATCACTGAGCTGCATTGCTAATGGGGGTCATCTGTGTCTTGTGGCTACTGGGCATCACTGATCTTTGTGGCTAATCGGGGTCATCTGTTACTTGTGGCTACTGGGCATCACTGAGCTGCATGGCCCATGTGGGATATCTTTGACTTTTGGCTATTTAGCTTCACTGCGATTTGTGGCTGATTGGGGTCTTCCATGGCTTATGGCTACTGGGTGTCACTGAGCCACATGCCTAATGGGGGTAATCTGTGACTTTGTAGCCACAAGTCTCAAATTACCCCCATTATCCATGTGGCTCAGTAAAAGATGACCTCCAGTATCCACAAATATCAGTGATGCCCAGTAGCCACAAGACACAGATGACCCTCCATTAGCAACAAAACTCAGTTATGCCCAGTAGCCACAAGTCACAGATCACTGAGCCACATGGATAATGGGGGTAATTTGAGACTTGTGGCTACAAAGCATTACTGAGCTGCATGGCTAATCATCTGTGACTTGTGGCTACTGGGCATAACTGAGTTTTGTGGCTAATGGAGGGTCATCTGTGTCTTGTGGCTACTGGGCATCACTGATATTTGTGGCTACTGGAGGTCATCTTTTATTTGTGGCTACTGGGCATCACTGATGTTTGTGGCTCTTGGGGGTCATTTGTGACTTGTGGCTACTGGGTTACACCGAGCAGCATGGCTAATGGGGGTCATCTGTGTCTTATGTCTGGCATCACTGATCGTTGTGGCTAGTGGGGGTCATTGGTGTCTTGTGGCTACTGGAAATCACTGAGCTGCATGGCTTATGGGGGTCATCTGTGTCTTGTGGCTACTGGGCATAACTGAGTTTTGTAGCCTATGGAGGGTCATCTGTGTCTCGTGGTTACTGGGCATCACTGATCTTTGTGGCTACTGGGGGTCATCTTTTACTTGTGGACACTGGACATCACTGATGTTTGTGGCTCTTGGGGGTCATTTGTGACTTGTGGCTACTGAGTATCACTGAGAAGCATGGCTAATGGGGGTCATGTGTGTCTTATGGTTACTGAGCATCACTGATCGTTGTGGCTAATGGGGGTCGTTGGTGTCTTGTGGTTACTGGGAATCACTGAGCTGCATGGCTAATGGGGATCATCTGTGTCTTGTGGCTACTGGGCATCACTGATTGTTGTGGCTAATGGGGGTCATCTGTGTCTTGTGGCAACTGGGCATCACTGAGCTGCATGGCTAATGGGGGTCATTGGTGTCTTGTGGCTAGTGGGCATAATTGGGCTTCATGGCCCATGTGGGATATCTTTGACTTTTTGTTACTGGGCATCACTGATCTTTGTGGCTAATAGGGGTCATCAGTGGCTTGTGGTTACTTGGCATCACTGAGCCACAAGGGTAATGGGGCTCATCTGTGTCTTGTAGCTATTGGGAATCACTAAGTTTTGTGGCTAATGGGGGTAATCTGTTACTTGTAGCTACTAAGCATCACTGAGCTGCAGGGCTAATGGGCATATCTGAGTTTAGTGACTAATGGGGGTCATCTGTGACTTTTAGATACCCAGCATCACTGATCTATGTGACTTATGTGGGTTATCTGTGTTTTGTGGCTGATATTTGTGGCTAACAGTAGTTATATGTGACTTTTGACTACTGGGCATCACTAAGCTGCATGGTCCCACACCACAACAACCCCCGCCCCCCTAAATTGTCATTGAGCAATTCCGCTAATCAATGAGTATCATCAACCGCTTGTCCAATCGCGTATCTACATGTTAATTTTTATTTGTCTTATTTTATCTTTGCACAGATTTGATTTATGTATGGACTATGACGGGTTTGGTAGATGCTAAATTAACTGGTTAACAGGGGATCATATCTATGTGGTTATTTCAATAAAATAAAATACTCTCAATCCCCATAAATGTGTTTTTGTTTTATTTTTTGATAATATATGTCAAACTTAGTAATATGTGCTGTGAAATAGACAGTACCAATACTAAGGTCACAGCATATATTGTCGAATAATAAAACGAAAACACATTTATAGGCATTGAGACAATTTTGTTGAAATAAACACACAGATACAATCCCTGGTTAACCATTTTATTCAGGATCTACCAAGACCCCTCCCCACCCCCCCCATTGACCTAGTCCAAAGAATTCGTCAAAGTCCATAGATAAATCAAATCTGTGCAAAGATAAAATTAGATAAATAAAAATAAACATGCATGAACAAAGATGATACTCACTCACTAGCGGAGAAGTAATCAAGAATGACTAGGGGAATGTAATGACACATATATACAAGCTGTAGCTCTCAGCGTTGCCAAGGATAGTAATTATCTGCTCTGAGCAAAATAGAATCTGTCACTGACCTCTGTCACTGACTGTCTCTAGCAGTCTCTTTCAGTCACTGTATGTCTCAGGCACTGTCCCTTCAGTGACTGTTTGACTCGGGCATTCTCATTCCAGCAACTGTCTGTCTTTGGCACACTCATTCCAGCCACTATATGTCTCAGGCACTCTTATTCCAGCGACTGTCGGTCTCGGGCACTCTCATTCCAGTGGCTTCGGTCTTGGGAACTCTCATTCCAGCGACTGTCGGTCTCTGGCACTCTTAATCCAGTGACTGTCAGTCTCGGGCACTCTCATTCCAGTAACTGTCGGTCTTGGACACTCTCATTCCAGCGACTGTCGGTCTCAGGCACTCTCAATCCAGCAGCTGTCTGTCTCGGGCACTCTCATTCCAGCAGCTGTCTATGTCGGGCACTCTCATTCCAGCAGCTGTCTTAGGCACTCTCATTCCAGCGGCTGTCGGTCTCTGCCATTCTCATTCCAGCGTCTGTCGGTCTAGGGCTCTCTCATTCCAGTGACTATCCATCTCGTGTTCTCTCATTCCAGTGACTGTCTGTGTCTCTGACTGTCGCTTTGTCTATGGGGAGATTTATCAGAAGTGTCTGAGAGCAGAACTGCTCTAGTTGTCCATGGCAACCAATCGGAGCTCAAGTTTCATTTTTGTACAGCCGTTTATAAAATTACAGCTGATCTCTATTTGGTTTCCATGGGCAACTGGAACAGTTTTACCTCTGACACTTCTGATAAATCTGCCCCCTATCCAGCTTACCCAACACATTAGTGTCTTATATGCCTACAGTAACCAATCAAAGCTCAGAACTCATAGTAATGACCTGTGGGAGAACAGTACTAATCACAGCTCAGCTTCCAACTGCCACAGCAGCAGGCAATGGCTCCTGTATATGGTGGGTAATAAGTGGATTTTGGAAAGCGCAGGGTGAAAATTTTGGCTCAAAGCGTAGTCCAAGACGTTGTCACAGGCAACATCTGTGCAAAATTTGATGATTGTAAATCCAACAGTGCAGATTCCTTTAGCAGACATACATACATACACACACATACACTCAGCTTTATATATTATTTTATTTTATATATATATATATATATATATATATATAGTCCAATGTCAAATAATAAATAATGCAAATATAATTGTTTTATTGATTTTTAGTCTCCTGACAACATAGATTCCAGTGGATATCCTTTTGGCATTTCTATAAACAAGATTTAAATATTTACAAAATCACATTTCTTCATCTAATATTGTAAGAAAATTTTTTCAGGGGCAGTGCAGAGAGGAGAACTGCCAGAGCCAGGCACAGAAGCGACAGAGCTTCATTATCATAATTTTATAACTGATTTTTCAGCAAAACCACACAGCTCAGCGATTAAACAAGACATCTGCCTGCATCACTGTAACTACAGCATTCTCAAGGTATGTATGGTTCATGATGCATGAACTCAAAGGGTAGATTTACTTTAAGTAGCTGTATCCACTACAAAAATCATGTACAGGTAGCATAGTATGAACTCAAAAGTATATTGAATACACAGTTATCATTTGTTTATTTATAAATCACGTACAAGCAATATACAGTAATTAAATGTTTATTTTTTAATTCTTGAAAAAAAAAATACATTCAAAAAAGCACACTCAGATCTTACTGCAATACCACTGTATCTGAGTGTGTGTGTTGTTTTAATGTATTGGAGTGGATCAAGACAATTACTGACCACTTAAATATTAAATCTGCCTGTTATTATAAGAGTTCCTGCTCATCTTCATCCTCAGATCCGGAGGGCCCCTGACGCACTTCCTCATACCATTTATTAGTGAGGCTTTTCATCTGTATACGGCCATGATGAAGATCCTGAATTGTAGAAGGACAAGAAAAAATAATCATTGATATTATTATGCGTTTCTATATTATAAGGCTACCATTATTGTAATTTTGTTGTTGGACAGCATCTAGGCCCTGTTTGAAGCTTTTTGGAATCTCTGCTGTTACCAGCTGCAGTACAGATTTACCGTTCTTATAGTGAAGAAATCTTGTCGCTTCTAGATATTAAACTTACATCATATGGATCCAAATCTTTCTTTCCATATTTATTATAATGTTCCTTTTTTGAGATAATCATGATTTATAAATCACCCTACTTATGTAAATTATGTGTTAAAAAGTGTAACTGTCACTGTTCTTATAATGGCACCAGGAAAACTTTATAAGATTAGCTATAATAGCCACAACCTACAATTATCCCCATAGCCCAACTTATCTACCACCCCCACACATGGGGGTACCTCTTTGTTTTCATATCTTCCCATATATTTTATTATTATTTTTAGAATAATAATTTTTAGGTGAGGAAGCACCTAAAGAAGGTGCTCCATGCATTGTCTTGTTTTCTGGAAATAAACGGATCCTACTTTAAATGAAAAGAATGTGCCAGTGCCATGTACGTACATTTTTTCCCCAATAGTGGTGCGCCACACGATGCACCACTATACATTTGGTTCAATGGAAAAGAGACGGCTAAGAGGGGACATGATTAATTTATACAAATATATGAATGGTCCATACAAAAAAATATGGTGGAACAGGTTAAATAAATTAAAAGACAAGGGGGGACTGTCTCCATCTGGAGAAAACAAGGTTTACTCACCAGAGGTGACAGGGCTTTTTTACTGTGAGAACTGTCAATCTGTGGAATAGCCTTCCTAAGGCTTCCTTAGGGACAGCAGAGCCTCAAGAAGGGTCTAGATGCCTTTTTACACCTAAATAACATTTATGGCAAAGTTATATAGAATTGTTTCCCCTAAATCCTTCCTCATAAAATACCTTCCAAGGTTGAAAATGATGGAATGAATTTTTTCAAACCGTATAAACTATGTATGTAACTATGTATGTAATCTCGTGGTTACTTCATGGTACTCTTCATGGCTTTTACATAATGCTGCCTGCCGCACCTTCCCTTCTTAGCCCTGCCATGTGCCCAGCCTGTAGATTGTTGCCACCTATGGAGTATGTCAGTACCCAGGAAAACCCACATATTGATTTAGGGTTTCCAGTGGTATGAGCTGGACAAAAGATATTTGGAAGTTAAGTGCAATACTGAGAAGAAAATGCAATTAGTTAAACCTGTAGGATCACTGTTAAGGCCATGCTGAGAGGAAGTACCTAGCATCGTCCGGCATGCCTCTAACCCCTGAGTATAAGCACTTCATACAGGGGCTGCTGTGACAGGGTACTGATGATATCGACCATCTGTCACAGTACAATATCAGAGCCTGATCGTGCCGATGGCTCTGTGCATTGCTGCAGTCAGAACCTTACATCGAGCCGCATGCCAGGGATCGAATTTATACAAACTAGGCTTTTTTGAGGGACTGCCTGTATATATGGATTTATAATGCATTTCGAACATCACAAAACTGTGACGCACTGGTAACCAGAACCCTACATGCATTAACAACAGTATCATAGTATTATAGTATATAAAGATAGAAAAAGACCCAAGTCCATCAAGTCCAACTTTTAAGAATTAAATGTTTTTCCCCCATAACACAAGGGGCCACATTTATCACTTTTGTGCGCCTAAGTGTAGTAGTTGCGCCTAAATTCTGGCGCACAGTTTTGCCAGAATTATCACAAGCTACTTATCTGTGATAAGTATATTTTCTGCCTCTTATTAATCACTTTACTTTAAAACAGTTTAGGCACAATTTTGGTGCAGTTTAGGCGCAATGTTAGATTCAGGCACAGCTCCAACAGCGGCACGCATGGCCCGGCCATTTCAACCGAGCCTGCTGCCGGGCCCGCCTACTCGGTCTACTGCAACTGCTGCCGTCCCCGGGCCTAGGCCATCCGCGGCCGCCCGGCCCACTCCGTCCGTGGCAGCCGACCAACTCTCTCCATCGGCGGCCACTCGGCATCCTACTCCAACCGCGGGCGCCCGTTCTAACTCATCTGTGGCCGCCCGTTCCGCGGCTGCCCAGCCCAGTATGTACGCGGCTGGCCCACTCCGTCCGCGGCTGTCCGACCTCACTCCATCCACAGCCGCCTACTACTTCCGTCACTCCCCGGGCGCGTAGGCCCGCGTGATGCCACAGCCATCTACCAGCCAGAAGAAACCCGCTGGCATGATGCCACAACAGCCGGTCTCCAAGAAATGTAAGTACCTATATATGTATGTATATCTATATGAATGTATGCTGTATGTGTGTATGTGCTGTACTTGTGTGTATTTGCTGTTCAGTATATACTGTATGTATGTGTATATGTGCTGTATGTGTGTATTTGCTGTATGTATGTGTATATGCTGTACAGGATATACTGTATGTGTGTATATGCTGTACAGGATATACTGTATGTGTGTATATGCTGTACAGGATATACTGTATGTGTGTATTTGCTGTATGTATGTGTATATGCTGTACAGTATATACTGTATGTATGTGTGTATGTGCTGTATGTGTGTATTTGCTGTATGTATGTGTACATGCTGTACAGTATATACTGTATGTATGTGTGTGTATATACTGTATGTATGTGCTGTATGTGTGAATATGCTGTACAGTATATACTGTATGTATGTGTATTTGCTGTACAGTATATACTTTATGTATGTGTATATGCTGTATGTGTGTGTATTTGCTGTATGTATGTATGTATATACCATATACCATATGTAGCTGTGTATATACTACATGTATACGCAGTATTTGTGTAAATGTTGTATATACCATGTGCATCTGCTGTATTTACTGTATATATGTGAATATGCTGTATGTATATGCATTATGTGTGTATACTGTATGTATGTGTGAATATGCTGTATGTAGATTCAGTATGTGTGTGTATATGGTGTTTTTATACTGCATGTATGTGTATACACATTGGATGTATACCGTATGTAAAAGAATATGATGTTTGTATGCTATATGTATGTATATAAACAGTATACTGTATATACAACTTTGATGCATATATACTTTATGTATATACAGTATGAGTTTGTATATACTGTATGTATTAGTGTATAAATGTATGTATGAGTACATAAATGTGTGCATATGTGTATGCGTATGTATGTGTGTACGAGTATATAAAAGTGAGTGTAGAATCTTCTGTGTGTGTATTTAAGTGTATAAATGTGTGTGATTATATAAACGTGTGTGTATGTATGAATATTTTTCATGGTGCGGTGAGTTAAAACTGCATCACAGTCAGTTTTGAGGTGGTTTTAGGTGCAGTTTTGTTAATTTAACAAGTGAAAGGCATTTGTGGAACAATTTTCCCATTTAAAATAAAATGAAATCATTCAGTTCATGTCTTTTACCTGTTAAATTAACAAAACTGCACCTAAAACCCCCTCAAATTTGATTGCGATGCAGTTTGAACTGCAACGTGTGACTGCACCCTAAGGGGGAGGGGGGCCCCATGAAGAAATCTGCTATGGGGCCCTGACTCTCCTAGTTACGCCACTGCACCCAGGTGTGTGACACCCTGCACCCAGTGACCTCCTCAGCAGTGGCTTCTCCTGGAGGGGATCCCCCAGTGCTGGTCTCCTGCTGCACCCCTGTAATTCTGCACTGTATCCCCCTCAGACACACTGGTGATACTGTGCAGAATTACATGGGGGACACTTGTGTGTAGTATCTGCAACATTCTGCAAAGTTCTGCAAAGTTCTGCAAACATTCTGCAAACTTCTGCAAAGTTCTGCAAAGTTCTTAGCTCTCTTGCTGTGAGCTCAGCGTTTTGCAGAATGTTTTGTAAATAGAAGGTGATGAACTGTAAATAGAGTCTGCAGCTCCTGTCTGCAGTGTATCTAATGTATCTATTATATGTTCCAGTGTCTGGTTGAGCTTTGCTGCTAGAAATGAGCTGTTCTGCAAAGGGGCTCAGTGCTTTCTTCTCAGATAACGCCACCTTCGGGCTGGAGTGTTTTTGCGCCCGTTTTTGCGCCTAAATGAAAACGTTGCAAGTGATGAATATCATTAGGCGCAGCAAAACATCTGGATTGGTAAGATAGATGAGGGAAAGCTGGTTATTTTTGCTGCACGGCTAATTTGACGTTTAATCGCAAAAATGGCGCAAAAACGGTGCGCCTGAATGAAAAGGCGCAAAAACAACAGAAAAAACGAGTGATACATGTGGCCCAAGATATTTTTGTTCTGCACCGGTTCTTCTCATGGTACATCCCTGGCTCTTCTTGGCTTTGGTCCCTAAAATTAAGCTTACCATCCACCAATACCCCCAAATCTATTTCAGCTGCAGTTTTACCAAATAATTGACTCTAGTACATAATTGCATGTTTTGTTTCCATAGCCCAAGAGCATAACTTTACATTTATCTACGTTAAACCTCATCAATCATTTCCCTGCCCATTTTGCCAGCTTCCACATATCCACAGCACAAATTCCACTGCAGAAACTAAATACTACAGACCCCAGAGAAGTGCACAAACCAGACAATAATAATAATGGAGATTGTCCAAAGCAGTCCAAAACCCCCAGTGCAGTCACTAATAAGAATCCCCGAGTGGGGATATAATACTGGAGACCCTATTAAGACAGAAGTTGAAAGCAGAAAATGTACAGGGATAACTATGTAAATGGTTATAAGTCCTGTACAGGTTATTACACCAAAAATAGGTGCCCCACACAAATGTAGAATATGCAAAGCCTATAGTACCCCTAATGATGAGGAGAAAAGAGTGAGGCAATACGACAATATCAAAAGTAAGTGTAAAAAATTACAATCTTTATTTATGTAGAATTAAGCACATAAACACAATTAAAAGTTATTGGAATTTGTATGACAGGGTTAAGGGGTAAATATACAGCAGAGAAAAATGACAGTCATACCCGGACACACAAATTGAATGAGAATAATTAGAAGGGTTGGTATATGTAGGGTAGAGTATACCTGAGAGTAGCATGAACCCATGCAATGGTAATGGAACAGCAATGCTCATGCCAGAAAATGATGAAGCTTGAAAACGATTTGACATCTAACCACCAGTCCTTACAAGTATTGCGGATGATTGTGCACCGTGTCCGGGGATGACTGCCGACGCGCGTTTCGGCTCGTATTGAGCCTTCGTCTGGGGGTGGCGTCATCCTGGTTAAAGGTCACCTATAAGGAGGAGTTGAAGCAATAGGAGCGTATTCATCGCGTCATATTCTCGCGAGTGTCTGGACCACGCAATCACGGCATAACCACGCATGCGTAGCCGCTGTCATATTCTTAATTTGACTTATGTGCTGTGGTTTTCACAGGAATCACCATGAACTTTCTGTCCAGGGAACAGACCTGGCACACTAAATTAAATCATGTTTTCAACGACACAGGGTCTGGTGGAGATATGGCAGGACGTGTAAATGTGAGCGCGACACAAAGAATTTTAAATAATCTTTTACATAGGAGAATGAAAATTTGGTGGAACGGTGCATTTCTGGAGAAATATGTTGAATTGAAACTGATCCCTAGAGGGTTACGCGTACAAGTCTTCCCATCGTTTCAAATCGATAATGAGACATTCATATCCAAGTGGGAAGCATCATGCACAGAGTGTTCCGAAAAATTCATGCGTCTCCTGATTGAAGATAATAAAACCACCTTGGAAAACATCAATAAGGAGATAGAGTCCACCCGCTTAACTCTAAACTCCTTACATACTCAGGAAGAAGGTAATACTTTCGAGCAAACATCGGAGACCGAATTTGAAAAGTGGGAAAAGGAAATTTGTACGTGATCAGAATGACTTCTCTCAAAACAGAGTTTATCAGTGGGCACGTCCAGGACGATATAAAAGATATGCAAGATCAGATCGCACAATTAGTCGATCCTCGTCCGTATCATCGGTAACCTCCACTAACGATCAAAGTGAAAATATGAGAGGACAAAGTAACCAAGGGACGAAACGAAAATATGGCCAATCCCAGAACATCAATAAGCGACGTCCGGAAACTCGCAGTGTTGTCAATGACTACCAACTCAAGGTAATCAACTTGTCTAAACTCGTATTGACCGCCACTGAACTTGAAGTGCTTGAAAGGGGCTTAACCTTCTCTCCTAGCACTAACTTTGATGTTTTTTCCGCAGTAAAAGACCTTCATCTATTTGGGAGGTCTTTGGTTTTCAAAAATTGGTTTGACACGAAAGACACGAGGGATATCTTTGATACGCAAACGGAGGTTGAAGCTGTTAAGATCTTGGAGGAGCTACAAAGAGAGCATAATGCTGACATCAGGGTCCCACAATGCATAAGAAAAAGATCAAAAACATTTCCAAGCTTGAATATCTGCCCAGCGGTTGATCAATTCATCAAAACAGTTACATATGAATTTACAAGATTAGATCGACAGGTAAGTAATAACAACCTAACCAATACCCAAAGACACTGTATCAATAACCTATAGAGAGATAAATCCATTGTTATCAAACAATCGGATAAAGGCGGCAATGTTGTGTTGTGGCCGCAGGAAATGTACGAGGCTGAGGCCTATAGACAGTTGAATAACAATCACTGTTACAAACGTCTGACATTCAATCCTATGTCACAATTTAAGAATGAACTGAACAGTATACTCTTACAGGCACAGAAAGACAAAATAATCAACAGTGACGTCTATGACAGTTTGAAGATGGATGATCCAGTGGTCTCAACCATGTACCTATTGCCGAAAATTCCTAAATATCCGAAAACACCACCAGGACGACCGATTATATCGGGGAGAGGAAGCCTTACCGAAAATGTGAGTAGGTTTATAGATCACTACCTGAAGCAAATGGTAGTTAATCTACCATCGTATACACATGATACCATGGACCTCCTACGTAAAATTGACGGGATCCATGTTGAGGATGATACACTGTTAGTTACCTGTGATGTCGAGTCACTTTATAGTAGCATAAGACATCAAGATGGTCTCAGAGCTGTAAAATATTTTTTAGCAATGGAAAATTTGACACCATGCTTTTCTATATTTTTAATGCAGTTGTTTGCTATGTCGTGCTATCTCACAACTTTTTTGTGTTCAATGTGTCCTTCTTCCTGCAGCTCCAGGGTACAGCAATGAGGGGCGTCTTGCGCGCGATTATACGCCAATCTGTTCCTGGGGCTGTGGGAGAGGGACCTATTGGGGGGTGAGCGGGATGTCGCGATGGACCGGGTCCTCTTTTGGGCTCGGTACATCGACGACATCCTGATCATCTGGGAAGGTGACACGACTGATTTACAAACCTTTTTTGAGAAATTAAATGACAATCCCTACAACATTAAACTGACTTACAGTGCAGATAAAATCAGTATTCCTTTTCTAGCTGTGACCATAAGGAGTGACTCTGAAGGCTATTTACAAACAGATGTCTACAGGAAACAGACGTCAGTTAATGCATTACTACATGCAACTTCTTCACATCTGAAGCAAACAATCTCAGCAATTCCTATCGGTCAATTTTTGCGCATCAGAAGGATTTGTTCGACAGATGAAGATTTTGAGAAACACGGCAGCGACCTACGGTCACGTTTTCAGCAACGGGGATATAGTAATCGAACTATCAAAAAAGCGTACTGGAGAGCAAAAAGAACAGCACGCCAAGACCTGTTGGTACCAAGAACTAAAGAAACAACATCTGAACAGGTAAGATACATCACCACTTACCATTCTCAGTGGCCACAAATGCGCAAAATATTACAAAAATACTGGCCAATCTTGAAGTGTGACCCCACCTTAACAAAATATATTACACCGTACCCCGCCGTGACTGCTCGTAGGTCCAAAAACCTACATGACCATCTAGTAAGGAGTCATTATGTCTCAGGTAAAACGCAAACAATCTTTGGGGCAAAGCCTCCGTCATGGGGATGCAAACCTTGTGGTAAATGCATTGCATGCCCCAATGTGGAACATGCCACTAATTTTACCAACTCAGCAGGCGATAAGGAATTTAAGATTACCCATACCATCACATACAACACAAAAGGTGTTGTATATTATGCGACACGGCCGTGTAATCTTATTTACATAGGCCTCACAACCCGGGCAATGAAAATCCGGGTAACAGAACATATGAGAGACATCAAGGCTACGTCCGACCCTAATTTCGACCCTGAGGGTAAACCAGTAGCGGCCCACTTCAAGATTAAACATGACTCTGACCCCAGGCTACTGAAAGTTCGGGGGAATTGATAAAATTGTGTTGGGGATCAGAGGCGGTTCAATTAAAAACAAATTGGCTCAACACGAAACGCGGTGGATCTGGACCCTCTATACAATTTATCCAAAAGGCCTCAACGAAACCATTAGCTTCGCCCCTTTTCTCCAGTAATCCACCAATTCCACATACTTCATCATATCAATTCGAAATTTTTAATTGTGTCATGCCCACATAACATGTTTGGCGTCCATTAATATAGGACTTGTTTTTAACGTATCTTGTGTTAATTTTATCTGTTTAACGATTTTTCTTTTCAGAAAGTCTATAGGTCCCAACCTGTCAAGAGACATACATCACAATTCCTTACATTTTTGGTACATACATTTGAGGAGTATATGAGTCAATATTCCGGGACTAATATACTGCTGTCTGGCTTGCTACAACCATGACATAAGATCATAATAATATGGACAAACCACAGCCATGATGGTAACATTTGGATGTAATATCTTGTGCAGGAACGTTTAACCTGTACACAATATAGTAAATAATCAACTCATTTTATTCTCTTTTTTAGTTTTATGATATGATATCAACTGTGCATTATAAAGTTTAATTGGTCTGTTTAGATTTATCACTCAATTCCCTTTTCATTCTCACATCTTCACTCACTTCCTTCACTCCCCTCACCTTCCCTTTCTTTTTCCTTCACTTTCACCTGGCACCCCTCTCAACTCACCATTATTTGTCAAGATATAAATAACAATGACTATCAATATTTTTAAGTGTACAATCAATGTTATTTTTGATATATCTGACATTCTATATACAGTAATGATGGATGTTATGGTTATTGTGAGGTATTCATCATTATTTCATCATGTTATAATTTTTTTGTTTTTCCCTTTGTATTTAATATTGCTTCACCAATTGGATTGTTTTAATTTAAGTAGTAATTTATGAATTGTATTCAGCCATGATATAGAAATGTCTCACACTAATATCATGTCAAAATGCATCTTTAGCACTGACACTTTATTCATTCATATGTATTATATTGTGCATTTCGCATATTAACACTCGCTTTTAAAATCGGCACTTGTCACTTTAATGTACTAGGCACGCAATCACATAGGAATTGATATTTCTATATTTCCGGCCAAAAACTTACCTGTTATCGGCTCCTCAGGTGCACGGACTGGTTTGTACCCACAGTGCGCATGAGCGGGCTGGACGGCAACTACGCATGCGCGATCGTGCCGCGACCACGTGATCCAGACCCTCGCTCCCTCCCGCGAGAATATGACAGCGGCTACCTTTAACCGGGATGATGCCACCCCCAGATGAAGGCTCAATACAAGCTGAAACGCGCATCGGGGCGGCAGTCATCCCCGGACATGGTGCACAATCATCCCCAATACTGGTAAGGACTGGTGGTTAGATGTCAAATCGTTTTCAAGCTTCATCATTTTCTGGCACGAGCATTGCTGTTCCATTACCATTGCATGGGTTCATGCTACTCTCAGGTGTCTACCCTACATATACCAGCCCTTCTAATTATTCTCATTATGACTGTCTTTTTTCTCTGCTGTATATTTACCCCTTAACCCTGTCATACAAATTCCAATAACTTTTAATTGTAATACTGGAGACCCCCATAGCCTTTATATATTTTAAGATACCTCCAGAGCTAATCTTCGATGCAGGAGACCCCTAGAGCTTATCTATAAAGCTGGAGAGCCCTAGAGCTGATCTTTATAATGCATTATAATGCAAGAGACCCTCAGATCAGTAAAAACCAAAACAAATACCTCTCCGCCTCCTCTTCCCCTTGCACCACACTGACTCTTCTTTCTGTGTGCTGCTTTGCTATATTTTCTGATGCTGGTACTATGTGCAGACGTCTTTACCCAAGGCAGTGGGGAGACCTGGGAGCAGTAAGAACAGTAGATCTGACATTTACTCACTGCAACCGGATTCACTCTTGCTCCTGGAGCTGCATTGCCCTTGATCCTGACATTGTCACATAGAACCAGCGTAATAAGCCAGACCAGAGCAAGAGGGAACCTGGGAGCTGTTAGTACATGTCAAAAGTACTCACCGCAACCCAACCTCCAGCACCGTTGAGCGCATGTAGCCTGTGATTTATATAGCATGATTGGTTTTGGTGTAGTCCTCATGTAATATATTTAGAAATGTTGTACTTTTTATGTAACAAGCTTTGTTACATTACAATTTTTAGGTACTAAACATGAGATCATCCAAATTTCTAAACTGACATAAGATGGGGAATTAATGGGGGCCCACAAAATTTGCCAGTCAGGGGTTCCGAAATTCCTAGTGGCAACCTTGGGTTTGATTTGTTTTTCGGGTCAGTCTCTGTCTTGAGATTAGAAGCCCCAGCTCATGTCAACAAACTCCATGTGCACAAACATACCATGGTGGTGGTGGTGGTGGTGGTGGTGGTAGGGGGGTGATGTGCACCCCCTCAGGTGCAAGTTAAGTGCTGAAGAATATAGCTTATACCCCAATGAAAAGTCAGCCCAGCCCTCTAGGAACCAGAACCTTTTTACGCTAAAACAAGATCTGAACCATGCATTTAACTCCCTGAGTTCCCACTGGCCTGCCTCTACTTAAAACCCTTTCTACCTCCTCAACTACAGTAACTCAGCTACACATACACCTTTTTACCTCCTGTGTGAGCCGACGTGTGAAGAAAGGATTAAGGTATTTTGCATCCAACCACAAGAAACCCTTGAGATTGTGCTGCTTGATGTAATGAGCCTCATACTCCTCTTCCGTCAACTCAGATAAGTGCTCAGACTCCACCGTATTCCCCTGCAAAAAGAAGAGACATTTTAAACAACAGCAGACAAAAATCCCAACAAATAGCCCTTTAACTTGTTATCAGGAATAATGTTGAACAAACCCATCTGCAACATTCGGGTGCATAACAAACATGGCGGATTCAGCACCCAGGGAAGAACAACAGCTTGTCAAGCCGGCTTAAGCCAACTAATCAGGTTTCAGACCCTTTGCAACCAGCTGGTGCTGATTTCAGAGGAAACACATGCAATTGGTAACAGACACCAATAGGAGAGGGATATGAGACAGATTTCTGTGCCAAAATCCAGAAAGTCGACATGCCCTTTGGGTGATGTCACACATGGCTTTTTTAGCCCTTTTTTGGGCCGTTTTTAGTTAGTGTGTTTTCAGATCGTAAAAAACGCATGCATTAAATAACACATGCATTTTAGTCCGTTTTAATTGCGCAAATTCGGAAAACCAGACAAAAAGGCATGCGTTTTCAAAAACGCATCCGTTTTTTACAATCTGAAAATGCATTAACTAAAAACGGCCCAAAAATGGCTTAAAAACACCATGTGTGACATCACCCTTGGGGTGCTGTCACATGGTGTGTTCTTGGACCACACTAAAAGTGCATGTGTTTTAATAAATGTGTTTTAATAACGCATGTGTTTCTGCATGTTTACCATGCGTATAGCTGGTTTGAATCAGTTTTTTTCTTTATTCTGGAAATGTAAGCAGCTGTGAAACTGCCAAACGCAAAGAAAACATTTAAAAATGCACTAAAACATTCAAAGAAATGTCCAATAACACACCCTTATACTGCTGTCACACAGTGCATTCTTAGTCCATTCTCTGTGCATTTTAAACGTATGAGTTTTTGGTCACCATGCGTTTGGCTAGTCTGAATCTGTTTTCCTTTATTTCTGGAAATGTAAGCAACTGTGAAAATGTTAACACAGCTGCTTACACTTCCAAAAATAAATAAAACCAACCAGCCATGCACATGGTAAACATGCAAAAACGCATTCGTTTTCAACGCATTAAAAAAGGCACCATGTGACACAGGTGGCAGGTGAAGGAGACAGCTAGGATTCTGAACTGAGGGAAATACAAAAGTGTGTGGAATAGGGGGGATAGTGAACTGGGGGGACTCTGCTATCAGGTCTGTGTGTGTGTGTTTGTGGGGGGAAAACTGAGCAATAAAATTACAGTCACTAGCTACAAGCTGCTGTCAGCTTGAAACATACAAGGATCAGCTACACAACTCACTGACCTCCTTCCAACATGTAGTGAGCAGACAGGGCAGGGACTTACAGCGCTCCTCTCTACTTGAGATCCCACTCCTTCAAAGGCTTATGCTCACACTGCTTTGCTCCGGACTTTACTGCAGCTCCACCTCCTCTCCTAGGCTTCATTCACGTCGATGTGCAGAGGGGTAGCTGCCAGAAGCTTCCCTTGCCTGGAGAAGCACAGCAAATGTCAGCGTCTGCTACAGGCTGCAGTCAGGGCAGCAAGTGCTCAAAGTGGAGGGCAGTACTACTAACTGCACACACTGCTCTGCAGCATTTGACTGCCATAATGTGGGAGGAGGCAGATCTTGTTTTTGGTGATGCAGAACTGCCCGAGACTCAGTTCCCCAAATACTGAAACTGTAGAAATAGAGTGCACAGTGTGGTGCAGCCCCCTGGAGGAGCTGGTATCTGTCGCCTGAAGCAAGATTTTAATCTTGCCTCATAGTAGATGCATCCCTGATTGTAGTGCAGGGCAGCCTTAATATTATTTGCATTCACAGCATCATATAGTCATACCTTAAAGGACCAGTACTAGAACCATTTGCATTTTCAGCAACATATTGTAATACTTTATTTAGTACTATTTGCATCATACATTGTTCAATTACAGTTTTCAGTCAGATCTTGTTGCAGTGAACGCAGTGGCTTATTTGGCAAATAACCTACTTAACAGCAATCAGAGTGTGCATTGATCCTAAGTGGTGCAGTGTCCAAAGTGGGATTTAGGATTAACCCCTTCCCGGCGCGCGCCGGGTCCCGGTGCATGGAGAGGGCTCGCGGGCTGAGCCCTCTCCATAGCCGGTAAGTCTTTGCTGCATATTGCAGCAAAGGCTTACCGGTAACACCCGCGATCGGTGCTAGCACCGATCGCGGGAGTTTTCTCCGCGATCGCCGCCGGCAATGCTGCCAGTGGCTTCAAAGAGATGGCCGCCATCTTGTCGTGGATCGCTGCTCCCCGATGACGTCACGACAGGCTACTTCGTTTTAACCCATGCATTACAATGTGCTAATTGCACATTGTAATGCATGGGGAGTAAAATCCACATATACTGCCATACTGTAGTATGGCAGTATATGATAGGATCGATCAGACTACCTAGGGTTAGAGTACCCTAGGGAGTCTAAAAAATAGTAAAAGTAAAAATAAAAAAAAGTTGAAAAAAAAAAAATTATAATAAAAAAACCTAAAAATTCAAATCACCCCCCTTTCCCTAGAACTGATATAAAAATAAATAAACAGTAAAAATCATAAACACATTAGGTATCGCCGCGTCCGAAAATGCCCGATCTATCAAAATATGATAATGTTTTTTCACTATGTTTAACCCCGTAACGGAAAATAGCGTCCAAAGTCGAAAATGGCATTTTTTTGCCATTTTGAAAAATATAAAAAAATTAATAAAAAGTGATCAAAAGGTTGCACCGTCCCAAACATTATAGTACTGAAAACGGCATCAAAATTCGGAAAAAATGACACTATCCACAGCTCTGTACACCAAAGGATGAAAAAGTTATTGGCCCCAGAATATGGCAAAATAAAAAAAAAATATTTTGTACAGGAGGTTTTAATTTTTTTAAATGTATGAAAACATTAAAAAAAACCTATACAAATTTGGTATCCACGTGATCGTACCGACCCAAAGAATAAAGTAGACATGTCATTTGGAACGCAGAGTGGAAGCTGTAAAATCCAAGCCCACACAAAAACGTCACAAATGTGGTTTTTCACCATTTTCACTGCATTTGGAATTTTTTTCCCGCTTCCCATTACACACCATAGAATATTAAATACTGTCACTATGAAGTGCAATTTGTTACGCAGAAAATAAGCCATAACACAGCTCTTTATGTGGAAAAATAAAAAAGTTATAGATTTTTGAAGTTAGTTAGTTAGAGTGAAAAATGGAATTGAAAAAACTAAAAAAGGCCAAGTCGTTAAGGGGTTAAGGGACCAAAGCTTGAGGGACTTTACCAGGTAACTGGGGGGGGAGGTAGCCAGTTGGAAAACATGTAGAAGGCGGGGTAGAGGGAAGAGTTGCAGGGAGTCTAGTCCTCATCTGGTGTACCCTAATAAGTTTGCCAAGCTTCAAGAACGTGTATGGGTATGTCCCATGGTGAGTCTTCCGCAATTATCCGTCCCCCTACTCCGTATTCCTCTCTTGTGCCCCATCCCCGGAAGTTTTGTAGCTGTGCTGCAATAAAGTATACCCAGGGATTAGGTACCGCAAGGCCTCCGTCCTCTTTTCCTCTCTGAAGGGATTCCAGTTTAATTCTGGGGTGTCCTTTTTTCCAAATTAGTCCCCTAAATATTGTGTCAACTTTGTAAAAGTGTTTCCTAGGTATCCATACTGGGGAATTGTGGATAATATAGAGAAGCTGTGGCATTCAAACCATTTTGATTAAATTACATCTGCCTACTTCTGTTAATGGTAGCTTACACCAGGTGTTCACTTGAACCTGGAACCTGTCCAGTAATGGTATCAGATTGTTCTGCACGTATTCCTGTGGCCTGTTGGACACCACCACCCCCAACTATTTAAACTCCCTAACTATTTTAAGGGAAAGAGAGTCAAGCGGTATTTCAGGGTCCAGCCCATCCACCGGGAGTAGGACTGACTTGTCCTAATTAATTTTGAGACCAGAGTGGCTGCCGTGCTCCGTGATGATCTGCATCACTGGGTGCAGTGAATTATATACATCCCCTAGAAATAGCAGAAGGTCGTCTGCGTATAGAGCAACCCGTTCTTCCGTGTTACTGCATTTAAATCCCACTATGTTTGGGGCGTCTCTGATCTGGCACGCTAATGGCTCTATGGCCAGTGCAAAAAGGAGGGGGGATAGTGGGCAGCCCTGCCTTGTCCCCCTTTCCAATACAAAGCTGTCTGATAGCCTTCCGTTTGCTCTGACACGTGCCCTAGGTTCCGCATATAAAAGCTTAGTGAGCTCAACGTATTTGGGCCCAAAACCCATTCTGCCCAACACTGCCCACAAAAATTCCCACTCAACGCTGTCAAAGGCTTTGGAAGCGTCGAGAGAGATGACCGCTCTTGAGCCGGTGTCCTGGGAGGAGATCTGCACGGCAGTGAATAGTCTACGTGTATTGGTAGCAGTAGATCTATTGGGCATAAAACCGGACTGGTCCGGGTGCACCAGACCCTGCACCACCTCCTATTTGCCAAGACTTTAGCAAGTATTTTAATGTCTATTGGGAGAAGTGAGATTGGCCTATATGACTCTGGGTACTTCGGGTCTTTGCCCGGTTTTGGCAGCACTACCACTATGGCCTCCCGCATCGACGTAGGTAGCTTACCCTCCTCCGTTGCCTTTTCAAGCACCGCCAACAAATGTGGTAACAGGAATTCCTGGTACTTCTTAAAGAATTCCCCTGGCAGCCCGTCCATCCCCGGGGCTTTATCATTCGGGAGAGCCTTCACTGCCTCTTCTAATTCTGCTAGCGTAATTGGGGCCTCCAGTTTTTCCCTGGCCTGCTCCGTTAGGACTGGTATATTAATGTTTTCCAGGAATTCCTTTATCCTGTCAGGGGATCTCTCTAATTTAGTTTTGTACAGATGTCCATAGAATTCTCGCAGTATTTTAAGGATACCCGCATCATCTGTTATCTTTTGTCCCTCTATGGAGTACAGACTTTGGATATGGGAACTACTCATTTGACTTCTCACCACTGTGGCAAGTAGATGCCCAGCGGCCTCCCCTTCTGCAAAGTATTGTTGTTTCAAGAAGAACCTCTTATATGACGCCCTGTCCAATATATGGTCCTTATATAAGGCTTGGGCCTCTTCCCAATTAGTTTTGGAGCTGTCATCTGGGCACTCTATAAATTCTCCCTCTGTCGCAATTACGCGCTTTTCCAGTTCCACCAGCAGTTCCCTGGATTTGGTTTTATACCTGGAGATGCGGGCGAATAGTAAGCCCCTTGCTTCGCCTTTAATGGCGTTCCATAATGCAAGGAGCGGGACTGACCCTTCGTTGTATTCTAAGAACCTTTGTAGATCCGCCTCCAACTCACTTCCTACCAATTCTAACCAAAATGGATTGACTTTCCATATTGGTCTCTCTCTATCACCCGCTCCAAAGTCTAATTCCACTCTCAGTGGTGCATGGTCCGAAATACTGCGGGCCAGATATTCTACGTCCTTTACCTTGGTCATCATATGTTCGGAGCCTATTGCCAGGTCGATTCTAGACAGGCTACGATAAGAGGCCGAATAGCATGAGTATGATCTCATAGTAGGGTTACGGTATCTCCAAATGTCCAACAGCCCCACCTCCCCCAACACCCTGGCCAGCGAAGTGTGAGGCGTGGTTTCGGCAATGGTGCCCTGATGGAATTTATCTAGGAACGGGTTCAGGTAGTTATTGAAATCCCCTACTATTAGGATTGAGTATGTGGGTGAAATGGCAGCCAGACGTAAAATTTGTTTTAGTACATCTGCCGTGTATGGTGGTGGTATGCATATAGCTACCAGAAGTATGGGATATTCCCATATGTGGAATAGACACACATACCTGCCCTCTGAATCAATAACTTGTCTAGAGCACTGAAATGGTATAGACCTGTGGACGAGCACACTAACTCCCCTTGCATGAGTGGAAAATATAGAGTGAAATTGCTGCCCTACCCATGCCCGGCCGAACTTTTCCACAGTGTCAGCTGTATAGTGTGTCTCTGACAGGCATACAATTGCTGGTTGGTATTTTTTGAGTAGCTGAGACACGGCGCAACGCTTGTTTGCATCTCCCATACCCCTCACATTCCATGCAATGACATTAAATGTATCCGCCATATCTTACTAGGGTTATATATATTGACAGTTGCATGAGTGATTCCCTAAGTCGTGATGCAGTCATATGGACCTTACAGTTAGCTAGAATTGTACCGGTACAACAACCCCCCTTACCCATTCCCGACAAAGACAAACATAGAAACAACATATACCATATACCGGGGTATCCAATATCCTGATCCTTGTAGCTGTGAAAGTTCCTGTTGGTGAGCAAGGAATCATCCGAGGTAGATTACTCCGGTGCGCATAACAATAGACGTGTAGTCCTGGCATCAAAACAACTCAACTCCAAGAACCTTAACTACAGCAACTGAGTAGGTAGCTCCCATCCCCCCTGTGAGAGGAGAATATTAAACACACTCCAGCTTTTCCCAGGGTTAATTCCTTTCTGGTCGCCGGATGCGGCCTTCATTGATATCAAGCCAGTTCATGGCCTCCCTCGGTTGGTCGAAGAAGTGGGTCTCGCCCAAAGCTACTACCCGCAGTCTTGATGGGTATAGCATGGCATATGGTACCTGCGCCGAGCGCAGTCTCCTTTTCACGTCAGTAAAGAGGGCTCTCCGTTTCTGAATAGTAGAAGAAAAGTCCGGGTAGAAGGAGACCCTTTGGCCCTCAATTTTGATATCTGGTTTATTTCTCGCATGGCGTAGTATCAAATCACGGTCCCTGAAGTGAAGAAGTTTTATCAATATGGGTCTGGGGGCCGCTCCTGCTGGCAGGGGTCGAGTCGGGACCCTGTGGGCTCTTTCAATGGCAAACATTGGTGTTAGCTGGTCGCGCCCAAAGGTGGAAGTTAGCCACTGCTCAAAGAAAGTCACTGCATCTCTCCCCTCCGCTTTCTCTGGAACCCCCTCTAGACGGACATTATTTCTTCTAAGCCTGTTCTCCAGGTCGTCCGTTTTGTCAAATAGTGCACGAACATTCTGGTTACATCTTCTTATATTTCTTTGCATAGGTGGAACAGCATCCTCCACATTGCTAATCCTTCCCTCCATCTCCTTCACTCTTTCATTAATCTTATACATATCATGCCTCATGCATGTGAGCTCTTCTTTAAGACCCCCCATGTGCAAATCAAGGTTGGAGTTACACAGAGCCACAGCAGATAGAACATCTTGTAGTGTGGGCTCTGCTGCTGCCCTCTCCTGCTCATCTGCTGCTGCTGCAGACTGTGTGGGGTTGCAGCTGCTCTTATCCTGAGCAGGTACTTTATGTGGAGTGTGGATCCCCTGGGGAGGCTCTGAGGTGGGTGACACACTGGGGTTTGGAGGGGCTGCTGCTGCTGCCTCATCTGCTGTATCAGCGCTGGGGCTGTCAGGGGCCAAGTTCTCATTTGGGGATGCCCGGGGGGATGTGTGCGCAAACTGGCTGAGCCGCGCTGCGGCCGCCTCGCTCCTCTCTTTCTGCGTACTTTCACGCGGCGGCGCCATCTTGGCCGCGCGCTCCGGCTGCTTCCCCTTCTCTCCTTTGCCGTGGGTCGCGGCAGTCGGTGCCGGCATCTGGTGTCTCCCGCTGGGTACCGGGTGTGATGGGGCAGCTGCACGCGGGGATTCGCTCACCGGTGACGCCAGGACACAGGATATACTGCAGTAAGTCACCGGAGCTCCCTCAGCGTGCGTCCGATCACATCCCTGGTCAAGCCACGCCCCCTGGTGATGAATATCTTATGAACTTTTTGGCCTTCACTAAGGGAGGACGAGGACCTGAAGGAGGTAATCACATATTTCCCCAGTGCCACTTATCTTAGGGGGAAAAATCTTAGGGATCTATTAGTACACAGCCACCTAGCTGACAGAGTAACCCAAAAGAGTAACCCAAAGACGGTGCATACCAAACAGTGTGCTGTTTGTCGGGTGCTGAGGTTCGGCATGCTGAAGATCGGGTTGACAGATTACTGGGAGGGGCTGGTGAGGATCCAGCGGTCATGATCCACATTGGCACCTATGACAAAGTGAGAGGTAGGTGGAAGGTCCTTACAAATTAATTTCATGGATTTAGAACTTAAGCTCAGGGCAAAGACTTCAAAGGTAGTTTTCTCTGAAAACTACCTGTACCACATGCCACACAAGAAAGGCAGCGGGAGACTAAATAAGTGTCTCAAAAGTTGGTGTAGGAAGGAGGGCTTTAGGTTCATGGAGAACTGGGCTGACTTTTCTCTCGGCTACAGTCTCTACAGTAGTGATGGGATGCATGGCAATGGGCAGGGTGCAGCTGTTTTGAGGAAAAAAGGGCTAGAAGGTTGGAGGATTGTAAAAACTAGAGACTTGGGGGGCAACTACACTTGCGCCGGGCAAAAAGGCAGTGAAGATAGGGTACTGAGAAGAGTTATTGTACATGGGAGAGCAAGGGGGCTGGAATAAGATTGTGGAATAAGAAAGGAAATAGGAATAGGGAAACCATATAAAGTGTATGTATACAAATGCCAGAACCTCACAAATGAAATGAAGGAACTGGAATTCTTAATGTTGGAGCGCAAATATGACATACTGAGACATGGCTGGACTATACGCTATGACTGGGCTGTTACTATAAATGGTTACAGTCTTAGAAATGATTATAGAAATAAAGGGGTATGGGTTTGTTTACATGTGAAATCTTGCTTCAAGCCTATCCTGTGACATTGGTGACGCAAATGACATTGGTGAAACCAAATTGGTGACGCAAATTAAAATGTGGAGTCCCTATGGGTGGAGATAAGGGGAAGGAAAAATAATAATAAAGTATTACTAGGGTTTGTTATAAGGCTTCAAATATAATGGAGGCAGCAAAGTAAATTCTGATAAGTCAAATGGATGAGGCTTCAAAGCATGGTGAAGTACATATCATGGGGGACTTCAATTACCCCGAAATAGACTGGGGGCCGCTGGTCCTTTAAAGGTAGCAGGTTTTTGTCAACAACCAAAAGCAATTACTTGTCGCAACTAGTTCAGGATTAAACAAGAGGGGAGGCACTGCAGGACCTTGTCCTAACCAACAGAACTGGCAGGGTATCAAAATTACATGTTGGGGGAACCTATGTAATAGAGATCACAATATCATTAATTTTGTATTACACATTTAGAGTGGAGGGGTAACAAACACTCTAAACTTCAGGAGGGCAAAGTTTCAGCAGCTAAAGGAAGACATTAGAGGCATAAACTGGGACAATGTACTCAAAGACAAAAGCACCCCCCAAAAAATGGGACATTGTCACAAATATTCTAAAAAAGGCCTGTGAGAAACACATACCATATGGTTAAAAGCATAAGAGGAACGAGAAAAAGCCAATGTGGTTAACTGGTCTTGCAAGGAGAACAATAAGCAAGAAAGATTAAGGTGCTAAAAGAGCGATGAGGCGTTACAGGATTGTAGACAAAGAATGAATCCTGTAAAAAGCAGATAAAAGCTGCAAAAATAGAGATTGATAGAAATATTGCCAAGGAGAGCAAAATAATCCCAAATTATTTTTTAAATATATAAATGATAAGAACTATAAATGGAGAGTCTCGACCTGTAATTTAAATTCTACAGAGAATCCACGTCAACATATCTGCGCTATTTCAATCTATGAACGGAATTTGCATCTTTGGTACAAAGAAAATCCTGGTAAGTAACAAGTTTTCATATTACATTACTATCTTTGATAAGCCAGGTTATTTTATGTGATTGTATAGGAAGTCGCTTGTTGAGATTTTAGGTTAACGTGTGTGGGCGGTTGTGTTTTAGTGTACAGAGGTAAAGTTGTAGGAAAAAGTTGTTGCTGGACATAGCTGTACATTTCCTAGGTTGAATGAGTATAAAGGTGTAAGCAGTGTGTAAAGTAACCTTTCGGAACGTTAGTATAGTAGATAATTACACAAACTGTGTTTGCTTAGTTTGTCATTTTGTGTGTTTGTCAGTGTGTGTTGTGGTAACAGAGATGGAACTTGTTCAAAAGTTTGTGAAAAAGTATTCCTCTGCTCGCTACCAGTCATGTGCAGATGGTTCACTAGAGGAGCAATATAAGGAGCTGATGATGCAACGTAAGGCCCATAATGAGAAGTTAGATAGGAAAGTGCTCAGTAAGAGAGGGAAGAAAGAAAGGTTGGGCAATGAAATTATGATGTTAATTAAGATGAAAGAATTGGATGAGGTAAAGGAAGTAAATTGGTACATACAAAGGCTCCAATGTAAGGAAAGTATAGACAGAATCAGTGACTCTGTGATTGAAATTTCTGCTAAAACAACTAGTGAGATGGATAATCTACAAGCAAAGGTGGATGAGCTGACTTTAAGAAATGAAGATTTGGATAAGCAGCTACATGAGTGTAGATTGAGTTCTGTGTCTACTGAAACTCATATACAGTCCTTAGAAATGGAGATCCATCAGAGGGACATGATAATTACCTCACTAAAGGGTCAGTTGTCTGAAACAATGGCCCAACTGTGTAAACAAGAAGAGCAGATCCGGTCCCTCCAAGTACAAAACCATAAGTGCCATAAAGAAGCAGATGTTTGCATTGTCACACCTGGGGGTTGGAGTGATGAACACAATCTAATACCTGCAGATAAGTCTCCAACACTCACCATCCAAGATAGACTACATCTGTGTCAGGTCATTGGAGAATGGGATACAAATGAATCACCAATAATTGTATCTAATAAATTTGAAGCTGTGGTGAGGCAATACAACTTGTGTAATAAGGATGCCTGGGCTCTGCTCCAAGCATGGCTTCCTGGGCCTCTGGCCGCACAGTTGTCATATACACACATGGGAGATGAGGATTGTGGTGCAGACTTAAGAAGGAAGGAATTGCAGCGTATCATGGGAGGGAGAGACATAAGGGGTGAGAATACCCTGAGAAGATATAGGTTCAGGACAGGTGATGACCCCCTTATCTTCTGTAACAAGTACCTGACCTTATTTAGGAGTGTTTACAACTGCCCGGATATGTCTCAGGATGACTCTGATTTCCTCTATTCAATGGCAAATCAGTGTAATGTGGATTACACCACAAAAATTGGCCTGAGGAATGCCACATCTCTAGAGAACTTTATTAATATACTTAGGGACTGGTGTGATGAGTCTAACAATAGGGATGAACCATCAGGATATCTGTCTACAGAGTACAGAGCAAGGAGGACGAGACATGTCAGGTATTGCTATGGATGTGGGAGGCCAGGACATATTAAACGTTTCTGTAATGTAAATAATGCACACATTATAATTCATTGTATACAGAAATTGATGCCATTGAGCCCGAGACCGACCAGAACAAAGTTATCACAGAGACATGTGAGGAGGCCATGGCACCTCCTGGAAGTAGCCACATAGAGACATGTGAGGAGGCCATGCCACCTCCTGGGACTAGCCATACAGAGACATGTGAGGAGAACGCATCACATGCAAATAAGATTCCCAATATACACAGGGATAAGAATGAACAGCCTCCCCCTCACTGCAAAGGGCACAAGGAAGGTGCTAATGTCCCAGTGTACAATCCATGGGCAGGGCTGCCATTCTGGCTATTCTGGAGCTGGTCACAGATTGCTCTCCCCCTGCTAATAAACACTGCACAGTATAACAGCAGCATGGCTTATTAATGTGTGGATATACCAATACACATTGTGAATGAATAGATTTGGAATTGTGTTAATGGTATGAATTGCAAGGTTTCTAACGATGTTTTCTTTCTCTTGTAGACTGGATTTCTTTTGTCACATGACTCCAGGACAAAGAAATTAACGCTTTGTTTTGTTTCTACAGGCTCCATTCTTTGATCTTGTGTTTTACATATCTGTTTTGAGTATTGTTTGTGTGATAACTCATTGTGTTTTTGTTTTAGGCAACAAGGTGGTTGGCTGAAGAAACAAGTTATTAATATTGACATTTTTGTTTACAGGTCATTAAAAAATAGTATGTGAAAGATATTGTTTGATGTCTTTACAAATAAAACCACGTGGTGTAATGAGCTCAAAATTTATGAGGGTTAATTGTTTGCAAACAATTAAAAATATGTAGTAACATCCCATTGTGATGTGTAGGTCCTGTGTGTAATGTATTTGTTGTTTTTTGTGCTATGTCTGTTGTTTATCTTGTCCCATAGATGACCTTACTTAATCATTGACAGAAGATGGATTGGAAACTGCCTGCTGTCCCACCCTAAGATGTGTAGAAGCTGAAGTAGCTCTCATTGTTTTATGTTGTCTGTTTTTTGTTCTGTTAAATGTAGTATGTAAACTGTGTCAATACACATTTTTTTGTTCCTGATGCTCAGGAATGTTGGATTTTTTTTTTCTCCCCCATTTTTTTAAATGGAGCATTTTTTTTTCTTGATTCAAGTATTATTATTATTTTTTTTATACAGTGTTTGGTACCATTTTGTGGTACCAAAGGGGCATGGTTTTAGAGAGTAATGCAGTACCAAAGGGGCGGACTATAGTGAATTCACATAAATATTTAATTTTTTTTTAATTTAAGGTTTTCTTTGATACATTTGTCTCACTGGCAACTTAATTTAAATTTTCTAAAACAAACTGCACGCTCCTTTATACCAGTAAAGCATCTAAATGAAAACCATAGGGTATTAAAAGCAGCATTCAGTTTGCATTTTTTTTTTATTTTTAATTTTTCTTAATCTATATGTGTCTGTCTCCATGGATGCCTAAACATATAGTAATTAATGTCTCAGCTACATGACTACATTGTATATTATATTTTATTGTACACAAGTAAGATTAGATGAAGGACACCTACTCTAAAGGGTGATTAGTAGAGATGAGCGAGCACTAAAATGCTCGGGTACTCGTTATTCGAGACGAACTTTTCCCGATGCTCGAGTGCTCGTCTCGAATAACGAGCCCCATTTAAGTCAATGGGAGACACGAGCATTTTTCAAGGGGACCAAGGCTCTGCACAGGGAAGCTTGGCCAAACACCTGGAAACCTCAGAAAAGGATGGAAACACCACGGAAATGGACAGGAAACAGCAGGGGCAGCATGCATGGATGCCTCTGAGGCTGCTTAAACGCACCATTATGCCAAAATTATGGGCAACAGCATGGCCATGACAGAGTGACAGAATGAAGCTAGATAGCATCTAAAACATCCAATAATTGACCCTGACACTATAGGGCAGTGGTGGCGAACCTATGGCACGGGTGCCAGAGGTGGCACTCAGAGCCCTCTTTATGGGCACCCTTGCCATCACCCCAGGGTAGAATTTGCCAGACAGGACTCAAGGCCTCTTGCAGTCCCAGACAGCCCGGGACCCCAGAAGGAAGCTACAATGATGATCCAGACTTCTTCTTCTCCTTTCTACTGTTATGGTGTCCTCGGGTGCCATTACAATTTAAACCTGTGAAAGAGCAGGTAATAAGTTACTGCTTAATTTGTCGCATTGGCACTTTGCGAAAAATATGTGGGTTTTGGTTGTAGTTTGGGCACTCGGTGTCTAAAAGGTTTGCCATCACTGCTATAGGGGACGGCATGCAGAGGCAGCGGCAGGCTAGAGAGTGTCTTGGCAACATACCCCAAATGGACTCAGGCTTAAAACCAATGGGTGGCAGAGAGGAACCAAAGGAGGTGAGCAAGAAGCGCTCAAATAAAATCGGTAAATGATAAAAGTTTGCCAGTATATTTTGTGGATTACACAGCAGGGTGGCGACAAAGTTAACAAGTTTGATGTGGAAGCCATGAAAACAACCCAAAATTCTGCCTGACACAGCTCGTTTGATAAGGGGACCATGTATGGAGGCAGTGAACTAGTAGTAGATTAAAGGTGCTGCAGTTAAAACTATGTTAGTTGGATCTTGGGATGGAGCTGGCGCTCCGCTTCCAGGCGAGCTTTCGCCAATCTAAGCCCCTGTCTCTAGGCTACTCCCCAAACAGCACTAATAAGAACCTTTTGTATAAGATCAAGTGTAGTAGCGTTCTTATAAGTTTGGGATATGGCGGGTGAGGGGAATGTAAACAGATGCGCAAGAAGCGCTGAAATAATATCGGTAAATGATAAAAGTTTGCCAGTATATTTTGTGGATTACACAGCAGGGTGGCGACAAAGTTAACAAGTTTGATGTGGAATGCCCTGTAATAGCTCTTGGGCGGTGTGCCTTTTATCGCCTAGGCTCAGCAGTTTGAGCACCGCCTGCTGTCGCTTAGCGACGGCACTGCTGCTGTACCTAGAGCTACCGACTGATGGCGCCATGCCCACGGATGGTAATTCGGAGGAAGAGGAGGTGGAGGAGGGGTGGGAGGAGGAGGAGGTATAGTAGGCCTTTGAGACCTGGACCGAGGTAGGCCCCGCAATCCTCTGCGTCGGCAGTATATGACCAGCCCCATGGTCAGACTCGGTCCCAGCCTCCACCAAGTTAAGTGTAGTAGCGTTCTTATAATTTTGGGATATGGGGGGTGAGGGGAATGTAAACAGATGCGCAAAAAGCGCTGAAATACTATACGTAAATGGTAAAAGTTTGCCAGTATATTTTGTGGATTACACAGCAGGGTGGCGACAAAGTTAACAACTTTGATGTGGAATCCATGAAAACAACCCAAATTTCTGCCTGACACACCTCGTTTGATAAGGGGACGATGTATGGAGGCAGCTATATGGACGACTTTTGGAGGTAGCAATGGAGACAACGTGTGGAGGCTGCTATGGAGACAATTTAATTTGGATAGTGCCTGTATGTGGCAGTCCAAAAAAGTTTTCAAACCAGAGGAGCAGGTAGGTGGCCCTCCAGAAAAATTAAATAGATTGAGTGCCTGTATGTGGCAGTCCAAAAAAGTTTTCAAACCAGAGGAGCAGGTAGGTGGCCCTCCAGAAAAATGAAATAGATTGAGTGCCTGTATTTGGCAGTCCAAAAAAGTTTTTAAACCAGAGGAGCAGGTAGGTGGCCCTCCAGAAAAATGAAATAGATTGAGTGCCTGTATGTGGCAGTCCAAAAAAGTTTTCAAACCAGAGGAGCAGGTAGGTGGCCCTCCAGAAAAATGAAATAGATTGAGTGCCTGTATGTGGCAGTCCAAAAAAGTTTTCAAACCAGAGGAGCAGGTAGGTGGCCCTCCAGAAAAATTGAATAGATTGAGTTTCTGTATGTGGCAGTCCCAAAAATTGTTTAAAACAGAGGACCGGGTAGGTGGCCCTCCAGAAAAATTGAATAGATTGAGTGCCTGTATGTGGCACTCCCAAAAATTGTTTAAAACAGAGGACCGGGTAGGTGGCCCTCCAGAAAAATTAAATGCATAAAGTACTATAGCTAGAGCCAGTGGGCCCTGTCAAAAAATAGCCAGTTTCCTCTGCTTTAGTGTACAAAGAGGAGGAGAAGGAGGAAAATGAGGAGGAGGAGTGCATAAATTATTCAGGTTGAGCTTCCTTCACCTGGTGGAGATTGGAAATTATGAGAAATCCAGGCTTTATTCATCTTAATAAGCGTCAGCCTGTCAGCGCTGTCAGTCGACAGGCGTGTACGCTTATCGGTGATGATGCCACCAGCTGCACTGAAAACCCGCTCGGACAACACGCTAGCGGCAGGGCAGGCAAGAACCTCCAAGGCGTACAGCGCCAGTTCGTGCCACATGTCCAGCTTTGAAACCCAGTAGTTGTAGGGAGCTGTGTGATCATTTAGGACGATGGTATGGTCAGCTACGTACTCCCTCACCATCTTTCTGTAAAGATCAGCCCTACTCTGCCGAGACTGGGGACAGGTGACAGTGTCTTGCTGGGGTGACATAAAGCTGGCAAAAGCCTTGTAAAGCGTACCCTTGCCAGTGCTGGACAAGCTGCCTGCTCGCCTACTCTCCCTCGCTACTTGTCCCGCAGAACTACGCACTCTGCCGCTAGCGCTGTCAGAAGGGAAATACTGTTTCAGCTTGTGCACCAGGGCCTGCTGGTATTCATGCATTCTCACACTCCTTTCCTCTCCAGGGATGAGAGTGGAAAGATTTTGCTTGTACCGTGGGTCCAGGAGAGTGAATACCCAGTAATCGGTGCTGGAATAAATTCTTTGAACGCGAGGGTCACGGGATAGGCAGCCTAGCATGAAATCTGCCATATGCGCCAGAGTCCCAACTCTCAAGAATTCACTCCCCTCACAGGCCTGACTGTCCATCTCCTCCTCCTCCAACTCCTCTTCTTCTGCCCATACACGCTGAACAGTGAAGGTCTGAGCAATGCTCTCCTCTTGTGTCTCGCCAACATTCTCCTCCTCTTCCTCCTCATCCTCCTCCACCTCCTCCGATATGCGCTGAGAAACAGACCTGAGGGTGCTTTGGCTATCAACAAGGGAATCTTCTTCCCCCGTCTCTTGTGACGAGCGCAAAGCTTCCGACTTCATGCTGACCAGAGAGTTTTTCAACAGGCCAAGCAGCGGGATGGTGAGGCTGATGATGGCGGCATCGCCACTGACCATCTGTGTTGACTCCTCAAAGTTACTCAGCACCTGACAGATATCAGACATCCACGTCCACTCCTCATTGTAGACTTGAGGAAGCTGACTGACCTGACTACCAGTTCTGGTGGAAGTTGACATCTGGCAGTCTACAATCGCTCTGCGCTGCTGGTAAACTCTGGATAACATGGTTAATGTTGAATTCCACCTCGTGGGCACGTCGCACAACAGTCGGTGAGCGGGCAGTTGGAGGCGGCGCTGCGCTGCCCTGCCCTGAGAGTGGCAGCATCTGTGCTGGACTTCCTGAAATGCGCACAGATGCGGCGCACCTTCGTGAGCAAATCAGACAGATTGGGGTATGTCTTGAGGAAACGCTGAACTATCAGATTTAACACATGGGCCAGGCATGGCACATGTGTCAGTCTGCCGAGTTGCAGAGCCGCCACCAGGTTACGGCCGTTGTCACACACAACCATGCCTGGCTTCAGCGGTGCCAGCCACAGATCAGTCTGCGCCGTGATGCCCTGTAATAGTTCTTGGGCGGTGTGCCTTTTATCGCCTAGGCTCAGCAGTTTGAGCACCGCCTGCTGTCGCTTAGCGACGGCACTGCTGCTGTGCCTAGAGCTAGCGACTGATGGTGCCATGCCCACGGATGGTAGTTCGGAGGAGGAGGTGGAGGAGGGGTGGGAGGAGGAGGAGGCATAGTAGGCCTGAAAGACCTGGACCAAGGTAGGCCCCGCAATCCTCGGCGTCGGCAGTATATGACCAGCCGTCAGCGATATATAGTGGCCCTGCCCGGCAGCACTCGTCCACGTGTCCGTGGTCAGGTGGACCTTGTCAGAAACGGCGTTGGTCAGGGCACGGATGATGTTGTCTGACACGTGCTGGTGCAGGGCTGGGACGGCACATCGGCAAAATCAGTGGCGGCTGGGGACCGAATACCGAGGGGCGGCCGCCGCCATGAGGTTGCGAAAGGCATCGGTCTCTACTAGCCTATAGGGCAGCATCTCCAGGCTAAGCAATCTGGAAATGTGGACATTAAGGGCTTGGGCGTGCGGGTGGGTTGCACTATATTTCCGTTTCCGCTCCAGCGTCTGGGGTATAGAGAGCTGAACGCTGGTGGATGCTGTGGAGGATCGTGGAGGTGACGATGGGGTTTGTGTGCCAGGGTCCTGGGCAGGGGGCTGACTATCAGCTGACACAGGGGAAGGAGCAGTGGTGTGCACGGCCGGAGGTGAACGGGCTTGGTGCCACTGAGTGGGGTGTTTAGCATTCATATGCCTGCGCATACTGGTGGTAGTTAAGCTAGTAGTGGTGGAACCCCTGCTGATCCTGGTTTGGCAAAGGTTGCACACCACAGTCCGTCGGTCATCCGGTGTTTCCTTAAAGAACCTCCAGACTTCTGAAAATCTAGCCCTCGCCGCGGGAGCCCTCGCCACGGGAGCTTCACTACGTGACACATTTGGCGCTGATGCACCTGCTCTGGCCCTGCCTCTCCGTCTGGCCCCACCACTGCCTCTTCCAACCTGTTCTGGTCGAGGACTCTCCTCCGTCTCAGAAGCACCGTGTTCACCCGGCCTCTCAACCCAGCTTGGGTCTGTCACCTCATCATCCTCCGATCCCTCAGTCTGCTCCCCCCTCGGACTTCCTGCCCTGACAACAACTTCACCACTGTCTGACAACCGTGTCTCCTCATCGTTGGACACCTCTTTACACACTTCTTCCACTACGTCAAGAAGGTCATCATCACCCACAGACTGCGACTGTTGGAAAACCTGGGCATCGGAAAATTGCTCAGCAGCAACCGGACAAGTGGTTTGTGACTGTGGGAAAGGTCCAGAAAACAGTTCCTCAGAGTATGCCGGTTCAAATGCCAAATTTTCCTGGGAGGGGGCAGACTGGGGGGGAGGAGGCTGAGGTGCAGGAGCTGGAGGAGTGCCGATTTCGGTGACATGGGTGGACTGCGTGGAAGACTGACTGGTGGACAAATTGCTCGAAGCATTGTCGGCAATCCACGACATCACCTGTTCGCACTGTTCTGGCCTCAACAGTGCTCTACCACGAGTCCCAGTAACTTCAAACATGAACCTAGGGAGTGTAGCTCTGCGGCGTTCCCCTGCTCCCTCATCAGCAGGTGGTGTCTCACCCCGCCCAGGACCACGTCCTCTGACCCCTGCAGTAGTTGGTCGCCCACGTCCCCGCCCTCGTCCTCTACCCCTAGCCCTCGGGTTAAACATTTTGAAAATGAAAGTTATAAACAACAATTTTACAATGTAAAATCTGCTTGGTTTTGGGGTGCCAGTTAATATTAAATTAACAACAATATTCAATGGATCTTTATAGGGGATTTATTAAGGGTACAATACAGGGGAATACACATAGAGGGTAAACTAACTAAGGGACAGAGAGATGGTGGGGAGGAAGTGCTCTCTCTAAAGATCTGTATACCATGTTATATACACACACACATAGCTCACACACATTGCCCATCATCCCACCTCCACCACTGTCTTGGCCAATCCAATGATGATGTAGAGTCAACACATTCTCATCACACAACTTGCAGGACAAGTAACTTGAGTCTTTGTTTCCCACAGGATCTGGAATAATGTCCAGGGGGCAATGGCATGCAGGTGTAATAGCACAGTCCATTGTTATCACATGCAGCTGTCTCTGCAATCTTTATTAGGGGCAATGTAGGCATTTATGGCTTAGTTCTTCCTCTATCCACAAAGACCCTTAAACTGTCTCAAGCCACATCATGTCATATTTCCAACAGAGAGTGTGGGTCCTCTGAGGAATATCCTGGTGGTCATGGTGGAAGGTCACCATCACAGTATACTGGACACCGTCGTGGACCCCTCCTATGGCATAGCACTTTTTTTCAATAAAAGGATCTCCTATGATATTTTTGTTTATTTTGATTACTGGAGTTGGAGTTGCAGATCTGAGGTATATAATAAACAATACCCTTCACTTTCATATGATGCTGATAGTCCATATTAGGACACAGATTAGACTGACCCATACATAGCCCGGTCTCCCTACTCTTTGATTTAAATGAGGTTGACAATTTGAGGTTGACAATTTATAGATCACTATACTCGCTTTATAATCATTGTTTCATATTGCTATAGGTACATACTGACCACTAGGGCTTTGCTTTTTGGTTGTCCACTAGTGGGGAAGAACAAAACTATTTCTGCAGTTGGAAATGAGGATATTTCCACTGCGAATCGGAGTGTTTCTCCTTTTCTGCATGGTGTGCATTTTTTATGAATGTACCCCTTGTTAGTTACACACATTCTTTGGACACAGGTGTCTTTAGGTTTGCTTAGAGTTTACAGCCCACATTTTGTGGTTAGTCTGTTACCAGGCTCTTTTGTTACCTGATAGATACCGTGTATGGGATATAATCCAGATGCGAGTTTAAGATTTCTCCCGTTATAATGATATAGTAACTAGTTTTGTCTCATCTTTTGTGATATGTCTTGGCTATCTTTAACCCCTTAACGCTGAAGCCACTTTTCACCTTCCTGACACGGCCCATTTTTTCAAATCTGCCCTGTGTCACTATAAGTGGTTATAACTTTGAAACGCTTTAACATATCCAAGTGATTTTGAAATTGTTTTCTCGTGACACATTGTACTTCACGTTAGTTACAAAATTTTGGTGGTATGTTTTGCATTTATTTATGAGAAAATCAGATATTTGGTGAAAATGTGGAAAAATTCTCAATTTTCGAAATTCAAAATGTTCTACTTTTTCCACACATGAGTCATAACACCAGAAAACATAATAACTCACATTCACCAAATGTCTACTTTATACCTCCGTGGTTTTTTATACATACTATCATTTTTGTAATCTGTTATGGGGCTTTGAACGTTAGGTGCGATTTTTCACATTTTCATAAAAAAAGCAAAATCCTGCTATTGAGGGACCTGCTCAGGTTTGAAGTCACTTTGAGAGGCCTAAATAAAAGTTAAACCCCATAAATTACCCCATTATAGAAACTACACCCCTCAACGTACGTAAAACAACTTTTATGAAGTTTGTTAACCCTTTAATTGGTTTACATGGGTTATAACAAAATCGGATGCAATTTTGAAATTTTTTTTTTTTTACTAAATTAATGTGTTTTTCATAAAATGTACAAATTCTCAGTGGATAAAAGACCAAAATGCTCCACAAAATTTGATACCCAATTTCTCCTGTGTATAGTAATACCCCATATGTGGTGGTAACCTGCTGTATGGGCACACGCCAGGGCATCGAAGGGGAGCTGCGCCATTCAGAGCAGATTATGCATTGTCACTTTATAATGGCTATACAATCTTTATTTTTTTGGCAATTTGGACATATAAAGGCTTATTTTTTGCGACATGAGATGCACTTTACAAATACTTCATTTTAGTGGGTCTGTAGCTTTTTGATGAGATTTTATTAACTCTTGAATGTATGGAGGAAAAGAAAATTGTCAATTTTGGGTTCTTTTTTTTTGTATATTTTGGGGGTCGTACACCGTACACTAAAAATACTATAATATTTTTATTCTCTAGATCACTACGATTATGGTGATACCTCATTTATATAGTTTTTTTAATATATATTTTACAGGAAAAAACAAATATAAAGGAAATCTCATGTGTTTTTGCATCGCCATCTTTCCAGGATATAACTTTAATATTTTTTTGTTGACAGTGCTAGTTTACGGAATATTTTTTACGTGTTGAGTTGTCCTTTTCAGTGGTACCATTTTGGTGCACATAACTTTTTTTTTATCACTTTTTGGAACATTTTTGTGAAGGTTTTTTATGAAAATTTACATTTTTCGCGTTTTGTTATTACGGTGTTCACCGTACGGGTCCAATAATGTTTCTGCCTTATTGTACAGATTGTTACGGACGCGGCGATACCAAATATGTGGGGTATTTTGGAAATTTTCAGGTTTTTTCACTTGATTAGATGTGTATAGGGAATGTTTGTGTTTAGGGGAACTTGAACTTTATTTAATTAATTATTTTATTCAAAAGTGTGTTATTAGTGTTTTTTTTACCTTTTTTCTTTACTTTTACAGGTTAGCTTCAACAAGTGATCCATTGATCACTTGTTCAAGCTATTCTTCACCTAATACAGTGTAATACAGATGTATTACACTGTATTATGTGACACACAGAGCATGCTGCGCATGCTCAGTGTGTCACAGCCGGGTCCTGCCAGAAGGCAGGACCCGGCTCCCGGCAGGAGGATCGCGCAGCCCCGGGCACCGGCAGTCCCCCCCAGTAAGCGCCGCGAGGGGGTCTGATTCCAGCTAAATGCCCACGCATTAGGGGTTAACACCCGGGATCGGAGAAATCTCGCGGGTGTTAGAGGCAGGTGTCGGCTATAATATATAGCCGACACCCGCAGCTTCTGGCGCCGGCTCCAGAAGCTTGACGTACTATTACTGCATTTTGCGGGAACGCACCTCCCGCCATGCAGTAATAGTACGTCAAATGTCGGGAAGGGGTTAAGATTGCCATATGTAGATCGCCATAGACTTACATTTCTTTTATTTATGATATGAAAGGTAGGGACAACGGATGACATTCTCCCTTACTCAAGATGACAGCTGAGTAGCCTCAAATACTCTATGGGTCTTCCAATTAATGTGATAGTATGTTACCCTTCTCCAAGATGGTGCATATTTTAGTGAATTATATGTCTTTTTACTAATAGATCACTTGATCACATATGTTCATGTACTGTTTAAAATGATAAGTTGATGCACTATTGTCTGAATACTGTAAAAACAAGCTCTGTTCCCATGACCCAGCCTCGGTACCAGGAAGAGGAAAGACAAACGAGCCAACGTTGACCCACGTGAGCTCATGTAAAGCCGCGACCATGCCGGCCTCCTGAGGAACCCAAAGGCAACCCAGCTGCCCAGGTTGCCCTCCAAGAGTGGCTTATAGCCAGTAGACCGGGAGAGGCACCAACATCTTTGAAGCCTTGCTCCCTACCTCAGGCAGAATGGCACAACTTAACAACTTCCTGTCCCTAGAAGAGGTGGGAAATTACTCCTGTCAGTGCCGTTGTGTCCAGGGAAAAGTAGTATATTGAATTTATAATAAGGGAAATAAGTAGTGTTCATTGTAGAAAGGGAAAGAGCGGTCCTAAAATTCTTCATATTTTTATTATATCTATTAAAAAAGGGCAATGATACAATGTCGAAACATGTTGGTTGTGTGCTGCTTGTGGTGCTTTGTATCATTACCCTGTTTTAATGGATATAATAAAAATATGAAGAATTTTATCCTGACGCTGGAGTTCTGGACCGTTCTTTCCCTTTCTACAATGTGGTGTCTCTGATCTCTGGTTTGGGTACCGTACCCAAGGTGGTCGGATGAGTGGATCAATTTGACATGCTTTGTGCAGCGATGCGTAATCTGTGTGCGCTATATAAATAAAGAATTATTATTTATTATTATCTTAATTTTCTTTTTAGTAATAATCGTTATACTAAACTTGTTCTCGCAATAGACAAATGTGAATCTGATCTCTCCAGGGGGTGAACCAGTAGGCCCTCATACACAATTAATGAACAGCCTATCCTGATCCTGATATAGACATTTAATGTTAATGTGAAAAAAGGCACTGCCACTGACCATTCAACAAAAATACTTACGCACCATTTTTTCAGTCTTGCTTAAGTTGACGTCTTTCCTACTTTTCTTTCGAGCTTTTGAATCTTCAATGTCTATGAGTCGGATGAGTGGCATGGTGCCTCCACCTAGCAACAAGATGGTGAAGAGCACAATGATAATAGTAGTGGTGCCAATCAACTGACGTTTCTCCATTGGTTCCAGCTCCAAGTGAAGGCTGAGGGCATATGGAATTGCTCCTCTTAAACCTGCAAAATACATTTCCAAATAATTATCAGTTGAGGTAATTTTACCTCAAATGCAATGTCCCTGAGACAAACATACACCAATTAGCCATAACATTATATTCGCTAACATTAGAATTGAATAATATTTTATGTCTATTCACATAGAAGTGGAAAATATTACACAGCAAGGCAATATTCACTTTTTTGTGGTGTATAAGACTGTGTAGAAAGACTTATACACAAAGAGCAATGTTAGCTTGTTTGCTCTGATTAAAAAGAAGAACTTACATGGTACAAATTTCTCAATGAATACTAATCAAAACTACAACAGAAGGGTCAATCATGAATTATAGTACAGTTCAAATGACCCGACAAAGATAATTGTTTGCACCTTATAGATGCTCTAGTGACAGCCGTAAACTGGAAAGAAAAAAATGGCACAGGCTTAACCCTCTCCTTCCAAGATAGCAACACCCATGATTGTTGCTAACCATTTGATCGGCTTTTTGGTGGAGGCTGCTTTGGCTGTCACTACTCGTGATGTTCTTGGTGGAATGATGGTCGATCGCCATGACAGCTTTTATAAGACTCGAGGCTATTATATATAGGCTATACCTGGAATGTTCTCTCAGGAGTGCTGGAAATCCTTTCATCTATATTGTGTCTAAAGTCCTAGGGGTAATTTTCTGTGCATTGAGAGACATACCACATCCATAAAAAGGAGGTGAGCTGGACTTTTCTCTTTTTTTCATATTCATACCGGTAGCACATTGTAACAGCTGATGTGCAAAATCCACATAAAACTGCCATATTGTAGTAGGGTAAAAGAATAGTATATTTAAATGAAACCTACCACTTGAAGTGGCAGGTATAAGGGGGAACTACCGAGCACCAGCTCAGGGTGAGCTGGTGCCGAAGCTTCGTTTTGTTAGTGTTTTAAACCGCAGTATCGCGGTTTAAAACACTTTTTAAACTTTATGGCCGAAGCTGCTTCGGCGCAGGGAGGTACGCACTCGGCGCACCATGCGCGCGACCTTGCCCGCGGCTCTCATTCACTTGCTATGTAGCCGCATGCACGGTCGCGCGCATGGTGCGCCGAGCGCGTACCTCCCTGCGCCGAAGCAGCTTCGGCCATAAAGTTTAAAAAGTGTTTTAAACCGCGATACTGCGGTTTAAAACACTAACAAAACTAAGCTCCGGCACCAGCTCACCCTGAGCTGGTGCTCGGTAGTTCCCCCTTATACCTGCCACTTCAAGTGGTAGGTTTCCTTTAAAGGAAACCTACAATTTGATTTCATACATTATGAACCAAAGATACCTTGAGAATGCTAAAGCTACACTGATGCAGGATCATATCTTGGTTAATCCCTGAGTTGAGTGGCTTTGCTAAAAAAAACAGTTGTAACATTCAGGACCTTGGGGGAAAAAAAGCCCATTAAGGACTAATGCAGCACAGACATACTGTACCATACCCGATGTTCCGCATGGCGATGAGTAGGATGCGCTTTGAAGCCATCCATAAGTTTTTGCATTATGCCAACATTGCACAGTGCCCATCCAGAGATGAACCTAGATATGATAGATTGTAGAAGATCCAGCCCATATTAGACTGAGTGCCAGATTTATGGGAGTGTATACTCCAGAGAGGCACATATCGATAGATGAGTCCCTGATACATTCCGCCAGTACCTGCCCAATAAGGGGGCAATAAGTATGGCGTATAAGCTGTGTAAGTGCATCAGGGTACACATATAAGTTCAAGGTATATGAAGGGAAGGATTCTAGAATAGGGCCCACAGAATGCTCCCCCTTCCTGGGAATTGCTGGAAAGATAGTCTGGGATTTGGTGCCACTATTGGACCAGGGCTACCAACATCTACCTGGACAACTTTTATACTATTACTAATCTGTTCAAGAGCCTCGCTTCCAAAAATACTGTGGCATCCGGCACAATTTGGAAAAGTCAGAGAGGTCTCCCGAAGTCGCAGATAGGGGGAAAGCTCAGAAGGCACTATGCAGCGACTCAGTATTGTGTGCTAAGTACAAGAACAAAAGAGGCGTCCTTGTACTAACAACAATACATGGGCACATAAGCACCCCTGTCCCTGTACGAGATACCAGTACAGCAACCCCAAAGCCGGACTGCATTTTTAATTACAATGGGAGGGGTGAACTTATCGGACCATGTGCTTCAGCTATACGGAAGTCGAGCGTGTTGTAAAAGAAGCTGGCTATGCAAATCATGCCATCACTATTGACCCTGATCCTCTGACTAAGCCATTGTGACTGGCGAAACATGTTGGGGTGCTAGTAGATCAGTATTTTAATACTGTGTTAGTAGTGTTAGTGAATATAGTCAGTTTAGTACTGCAGACTGAACTGACCCCAACTTGGTGTAGGAACGATCTGGGATGTTCAGAGTTATTAATATCTTCTGAACAAACAGTCTATAGTTAAAGCTACAATATCTAGTCTGCACCCCTATAGGTTGAGATACAGTTGTGAGTTACCAACGCTAAATAGCAAGCTAACAGAATTGCCAAAATGATTCACTTAAATAAACCATTATACAAATAGTGTATCTAATAGCACAAGTAATACAAGAGGCTCGTTATGTACAAAGTACACCCGAAAGCAATCCTAATAGCCATCTAACCTTCCTCTGAATCTATACCATAGAGATTATGCGGAGTGAGAAATAACACTCATGCATGTTAGAAGTTGACGAATACTGTATAGGGTCAACATAGACCAATACTTTTGCATATACCAACTCTAAAAATACACATTGGTTCATACACAGATAAGTACCTCTAATTGATCATTGATTAGATACTAACTGTTCTGTCCTCTGCAGAAAATCTAGTTGGTTAGGTTTCCGTCTGCAGTGTAAGGTTGTTAACAGCACCATCTACTGTTGGTTTAGCATATTTACTTGCTTGTAGTTTTCAATGCATTGTGGAAAATGTCCTGAGTAGAGATGAGCAAACATATTCGTCCGCATTAGCGTACTCGAAACTGCTCGTTGCTCGGACGAATACTTCGCCCGCTCGAGAAAATGGCAACTCCCGCCGTTGTGATTTTTGGCGGCCAGAAACAGAGCCAATCACAAGCCAGGAGACTCTGCACTCCACCCAGCATAACGTGGTACCCTTACACGTCGATAGCAGTGGTTGGCTGGCCTGATCAGGTGACCCTGGAATAGACTAGCCCTTGCCCGTGCTGCTCGGATCATTCTCTGTCTGGATGCTGCTAGGGAGAGAGCTGCTGCTGGTCAGGGAAAGCGTTAGGGTGTTCTATTAGAATAGTGTTAGGCAGGAGTGATTGTACAAGAACCCAACAGTCCTTCTTAGGGCTACAATAACGTTTTATTTTACTTTTTTTGGTTTGCTTGTGGCTGGGCTTGCTGCTATTAGTAGTGCAGCTAGTACCATATTGTGAGGAATTTGCAGGGAGACTTGGTACCGTTGTGTTTAGCTCTTAGTGACACACATATCCACCTTAAACACCGAAGTGGGACAATTTATTAGGGGTTTGATTTGAATTAGGCAGTCTTCTGATTTTTTTTTTTTTACGTTTATTTCTTTTTATAACTCAAAGTAATCTGGCAAAGCAGTGTGCTTTCAGTGTAGGCTAGAAAATAGCCATAGGACAGTGATGGCTAACCTATGACACGCGGGTCAGTGCTGACACGCGTAGCCATTTTCACTGACACGCGGCTGCCTGAGAGTTAAGTTTCATCCTACATGACCAGGTGCAGTAGCCGGGAGGCTGAGAGATTGCACTGAGCTTCCAGCACTCCTCCCTCCTCCTCCTCCCCGAACCGATCTCTCCCCATGTGTGAGCTGTGCCTAGTGTCTCCAGTCAGCACAGGTATCAGCATGGGGCACAGCAGGAGTGGTGACCCGGCCTTACACCCAGGAGGCTCCTCTGCAGCTCCTGATAGTTGTGGTGGGGGGGAGGATGGCAGCACAGTCAGAGGTCACATCGCTGCTGCCTTGTGTGATGTCCCAGCAGCTGTACCCTCTACACTGACCATCTCCACAGCAGGGGCAAGGGAGGACAACCACTTTCATCATATAGTAAGTTAGGTCAGTGTACTGTATGATAGAAGACAGTCATCAAGGCTTGTGTGTCAGTTTTGTGACGTACAAGCCCTGAAATAATAGCAACGCCTTGCAAATCGCCAGACATTGCGATTATTTTGCTCCTCACAACTTCTCCATGCCAAGAGGGCATAAGGGAGATGCAGACAGCGGCACCAGCGCCCTCGCTATAACCTGTGAACTTTCATGACTGAAAGTTCACATGTTACTAAGCATTTCCACACCTGTCTGATTGTAACCGATCTATTACAATGTGTGATGTGCACATAGTAATAGATGATGCGTAAAATCCCCATATACTGCCAGACTGTAGAATGGCAGTACATGGTAGGATCAATCAGACAACCTACAATTAAAGTACCCTAGAAGTTAAATAGTATACATATTTGTTATTTAAACTATAAATATCACAAAATTATGTTTTTTTGTCAAGGTGACACAACACCTGAGTTATGCTCGTTTTTTTGGCGAATTTTGACACACCAAGCTCAAAAAGGTTGCCCATCACTGCCATAGGAGAACCCCAACGGCTTATTTAGGCCTACAATAGCGTTATATTTTACTTTATTTGGTTTGCTTGCGGCTGGGCTTGCTGCCACTAGTAGTGCAGCTAGTACCATATTGTGAGGAATTTGCTGGGAGACTTGCGACCGTTGTGTTTAGCTCTTAGTGACACACATATCCACCTTAAACACCGAAGTGGGACAATTTATTAGGGGTTTGATTTGAAATAGGCACAGTCTTCTGATTTATTTTTTTTTTACGTTTATTTCTTTTTATAATTTAAAGTCATCAGGCACAGCACAAAATCCAGTTGTGTGCGGTCAGTGTAGGTTAGAAACTAGCCATAGCAATAGGATAGCATCGATTTGTTTAAAAAAAATAAATAAATAAACACACAAAAAAAAAAAAAATTAAAGTTTACACTTTAATTTGGAAAATGTTTAACCCGAGGGCTAGGGGTAGAGGACGAGGGCGTGGACATGGGCGTCCAACTACTGCAAGGGTCAGAGGCCGTGATCCTGAGCGGGGTGAGACACCACCTGCTGATGAGGGAGCAGGGGAATGCTGCAGAGCTACACTCCCTAGGTTCATCATGTCTCAAGTTACTGGGACTCGTGGTAGAGCACTGTTGAGGCCAGAACAGTGCGTAGAGGTGATGTCGTGGATTGCGGACAATGCTTCTAGCCATTTGTCCACCAGTCAGTCTTCCACGCAGTCCACCCATGTCACCGAAATCAGCACTCCTCCAGCTCCTCCACCTCAGCCTCCTTCCCCCCAGTCTGCCCCCTCCCAGCAAATTTTTGGCATTTGAACCGGCATACTCTGATGAACTATTTTCTGGACCCTTCCCACAGTCACAAACCACTTGTCCGGTTGCTGCTGAGCTATTTTCCGATTCCCAGGTTTTCCACCGGTCGCAGTCTGTGGGTGATGATGACATTATTGACGTAGTGGAAGAAGTGTGTAAAGAGGTGTCGGACGATGAGGAGACACGGTTGTCAGACAGTGGTGAAGTTGCTGTCAGGGCAGGAAGTCCAAGGGGGGAGCAGACTGAGGGATCGGAGGATGATGAGGTGACAGACCCAAGCTGGGTTGATAGGCCGGGTGAACACAGTGCTTCTGAGACGGAGGCGAGTCCTATAGCAGAACAGGTTGGAAGAGGCAGTGGTGGGGCCAGACGGAGAGGCAGGGCCAGAGCTGGTGCATCAGTGCCAAATGTTTCCCGTAGTCAAGCTCCCGTGGCGAGGGCTAGATTTTCAGAAGTCTGGAGGTTCTTTAAAGAAACACCGGATGACCGACGGACTGTGGTGTGCAACCTGTGCCAAACCAGGATCAGCAGGGGTTCCACCACTACTAACTTAACTACCACCAGTATGCGCAGACATATGAATGCTAAACACCCCACTCAATGGCTCCAAGCCCGTTCACCTCCGGACGGACACAACACTGTTCCTTCCCCTGTGTCATCAGCCCACTGCCCAGGACCCCGGCCCAAACACCTCCCATGCGAAAACCCCATCTTCGCCTCCACGATCCTCCCCAGCATCCACCAGCGGTTAGCTCTCCATTCCCCAGACGCTGGAGCGCAAAAGGAAGTATAGTGCAACCCACCCACCCACACGCCCAAGCCCTCAACATCCACATCTCCAAACGGCTTAGCCTGGAGATGCTGCCCTATAGGCTGGTAGAGACCGAGGCCTTTCGAAACCTCATGGCAGCGGCCGCCCCTCGGTATTCTGTCCCCAGCCGTCACTACTTTTCCCGATGTGCCGTCCCAGCCCTGCACAAGCACGTGTCAGAGAACATCATCCGTGCCCTGACCAACGCCGTTTCTGACAAGGTCCACCTGACCACGGACACGTGAATAAGTGCTGCCGGGCAGGGCAACTATATATCGCTGACGGCACATTGGGTTAACTTGGTGGAGGCTGGGACCGAGTCTGACCCTGGGGCTGGTCATATACTGCCGACGCCGAGGATTGCGGGGCCTAACTCGGTAGCTCTAGGCACAGCAGCAGTGCCATCGCTAAGTGACAGCAGGCGGTGCTCAAACTGCTGAGCCTAGGCGATAAAAGGCACACCACCCAAGAGCTATTACAGGGCATCACGGCGCAGACTGATCTGTGGCTGGCACCGCTGAACCTGAAGCCAGGCATGGTTGTGTGTGACAACGGCCGTAACCTGGTGGCGGCTCTGCAACTCAGCAGACTGACACATGTGCCATGCCTGGCCCATGTGTTAAATCTCATAGTTCAGCGTTTCCTCAAGACATACCCCAATCTGTCTGATTTGCTCATGAAGGTGCGCCGCATCTGTGCGCATTTCAGGAAGTCCAGCACAGATGCTGCCACTCTCAGGGCAGCGCAGCGCCGCCTCCAACTGCCTGCTCACCGACTGTTGTGCGACGTGCCCACGAGGTGGAATTCAACATTAACCATGTTATCCAGAGTTTACCAGCAGCGCAGAGCGATTGTAGACTGCCAGATGTCAACTTCCACCAGAACTGGTAGTCAGGTCAGTCAGCTTCCTCAAGTCTACAATGAGGAGTGGACGTGGATGTCTGATATCTGTCAGGTGCTGAGTAACTTTGAGGAGTCAACACAGATGGTCAGTGGCGATGCCGCCATCATCAGCCTCACCATCCCGCTGCTTGGCCTGTTGAAAAACTCTCTGGTCAGCATGAAGTCGGAAGCTTTGCGCTCGTCACAAGAGACGGGGGAAGAAGATTCCCTTGTTGATAGCCAAAGCACCCTTAGGTCTGTTTCTCAGCGCATATCGGATGAGGTAGAGGAGGATGAGGAGGAAGAGGAGGAGAATGTTGGCGAGACAGAAGAGGGGACCATTGTTCAGTCCTTCACTGTTCAGCGTGTATGGACAGAAGAAGAGGAGTTGGAGGAGGAAATGCAGAGACACGCCAGTGAGTGGAGTGAATTCTTGCACGTTGGGACTCTGGCACATATGGCAGATTTCATGCTAGGCTGCCTATCCCGTGACCCTCGCGTTCAAAGAATTTATTCCAGCACCGATTACTGGGTATTCACTCTCCTGGACCCACGGTACAAGCAAAATCTTTCCACTCTCATCCCTGGAGAGGAAAGGAGTGTGAGAATGCATGAATACCAGCAGGCCCCGGTGCACAAGCTGAAACAGTATTTCCCTTCTGACAGCGCTAGCGGCAGAGGGCGTACTTCTGCGGGACAAGTAGCGAGGGAGAGTAGGCGAGCAGGCAGCTTGTCCAGCACTGGCAGGGGTACGCTTTACAAGGCCTTTGCCAGTTTTATGTCACCCCAGCAAGACACTGTCACCTGTCCCCAGTCTCGGCAGAGCAGGGCTGATCTTTACAGAAAGATGGTGAGGGAGTACGTAGCTGACCATACCATCGTCCTAAATGATCACACAGCTCCCTACAACTACTGGGTTTCAAAGCTGGATATGCTCCTCTGGTTTGAAAACTTTTTTGGACTGCCACATACAGGCACTATCCAAATTAAATTGTTTCCATAGCAGCCTCCACATGTCGTCTTTTTAGCTGCCTCCACACGTTGTCTCCATTGCTACCTCCACACGTCATCGCCATAGCTGCCTCCAAAAGTCGTCCATATATCTGCCTCCATACATGGTCTCCTTATCAAACGAGCTGTGTCAGGCAGAATTTTGGGTTGTTTTCATGGCTTCCACATCAAACTTGTTAACTTTGTTGCCACCCTGCTGTGTAATCCACAAAATATACTGGCAAACTTTTATCATTTACCGATATTATTTCAGTGCTTCTTGCGCATCTGTTTACATTCCCCTCACCCGCCATACCCAAACTTATAAGAACGCTACTACACTTGATCTTATACAAAAGGTTCTTAGAAGTGCTGTTTGGGGAGTAGCCGAGAGACAGGGGCTTGGATAGGCGAAAGCTCGCCTACCAGCGGAGTGCCAGCTCCATTCCAAGATCCAACTAACATAGTTTTAACTGCAGCACCTTTAATCTACTACTAGTTCACTGCCTCCATACATGGTCCCCTTATCAAACAAGCTGTGTCAGGCAGAATTTTCAGGTGTTTCACCAGATACATAGTGGAACTCGGCCCATCTGTCGCCGCCATGCTGGAGACCTGAAGTTGCAATCATAGCAGCGCAATATGGATGCCCCATACTGTCGCTCTTAATCATGGAACCATTTCCGTAAAAACAATTAAAAATAGAACCACTATGGTATTCCATTATTCCTAGGTGAAATATTCAAACGACCCGGCCTGCTTTGAAAATTCTAATTTTTTCAAAGTAAACGCTTCTGGCCCCCAGGCCCATTTTGGGTGGGGAGGAGCCGAGAGACAGGGGCTTGGACAGGCGAAAGCTCGCCTGGCAGTGGACCGCCAGTTCCATCCCAAGATTAGGCAGCCTCAGAGGCATCCTGCATGCTGCCCCTGCTGTTTCCTGTCCATTTTGCCTCCACGATCCTCCACAGCGTCCACCAATGTCTCATTTCAACTTTCTATACCCCAGACGCTGGAGCACGAGAGGATATGCAGCACATCATACCCTTATCAAACGAGCTGTGTCAGGCAGAATTTTCAGGTGTTTCACCAGATACATAGTGGAACTCGGCCCATCTGTCGCCGCCATGCTGGAGACCTGAAGTTGCAATCATAGCAGCGCAATATGAATGCCCCATACTGTCGCTCTTAATCATGGAAGTCGTCTCCATGGCTGCCTCCACATGTCGTCCCCTTATCAAAAGAGCTGTGTCAGGCTAATTTTTCGGGTGTTTCACCAGATACGTTATGGAGCTTGGTCACTATGTCGCCACCCTGCTGTGTTATCGACTAAATATACCGTCAACCTTTGTTCACATAGGAAATCATTTCAGCGCTTCTTGCTCACCTCCTTTGGTTCCTCTCTGCCACCCATTGGTTTGAAGCCTGAGTCCATTTAGGGTATGTCGCCATGACACTCTCTAGCCTGCCGCTGCTGCATGCCGTCCCCTATAGTGTCAGGGTCAATTATTGCATGTTTTAGATGCTATCTAGCCTCATTCGGTCATGTCATGGCCATGCTGTTATGCATGCATTATGCCCATAATCTTGGCATAATGGTACGATTAAGCAGCCTCAGAGGCATCCATGCATGCTGCCCCTGTAGTTTCCTGTCCATTTCCGTGGTGTTTCCATCCTTTTCTGAGGTTCCCAGGTGTTTGGCCAAGCTTCCCTGTGCAGAGCCTTGGTCCCCTTGAAAAATGCTTGAGTCTCCCATTGACTTCAATGGGGCTCGTTATTCGAGACGAGCACTTGAGCATCGGGAAAAGTTCGTCTCGAATAACGAGTACCCGAGCATTTTAGTGCTCGCTCATCTCTAGTCCTGAGGCATTGTGGGTATTTCCTGTTACTGTAGTCTGTATTAACAGCAGCCATCTTTTCCTCATGTCTGACAGTGTGAGGAGCCACTTCCATTACTTGTTTTGTACCTCAGGTTCATTACAAACAGCCTGTTCCAGCATAGTTGGTGAGCACATTATTCATGTACATGCTTTGTATGCTTTAGTATGGGTGAAGTATTACCTCATGTTGTTGTGAATGACAGATTTTGTATTCCATGTACCATACCATTTGATGTTTTCTAAATACCACTGTTATTCATTCTATGGTTTCACCTTTTCCTGTCTACTATCAATAAAAAGAAGATTTACAGTTGTCTACAGTATTTTCTTAAGAGGACAGGGAGGTTTAGCTACATGTCAGATTACACACTGTCCGATTGTGGAGCAGCACAGCGAGTATAATGGATCAAGTCCAATGGTGGGGGCAACGCCTCCAACAAACCCGATCCACGAGTTTGTATGGTCAGATATCCAAAAAAATGCAAAGAGGCAGCACTCCAGCAAGTATAAAGGTGATCTTTATTCACCCATGGCAAAATAAGGTGCAACGTTTCAGCTCAATCATAGAGCCATTATCAAGCATGCTTGATAATGGCTCTATATAAATGCTTGATAATGCATGCTTGATAATGGCTCTATGGATGAGCTGAAACATTGCACCTTATTTTGCCATGGGTGAATAAAGATCAACCTTTATACTTACTGGAGTGCTGCCTCTTTGCATTTTTTTTTATATCAGATCACACACCGTGCTAACGTGTAAGAGGACAGTATAGTGAAACAATTGTTACGTACAAGCTCTTGAGATCAGACTATACGGAGTCCGCCATTATAGATGCAGAGCCTGCATACGGATATCGCAACAGTCTCCAAACAGTCACACCATGTCTCAAAGTAGAGCATCTTCGGTCAAGACAAGGTCCCTGACAAGTGGCCCTAACAGGATATCCATCAGAGAAGCCACCGCCATTACCCGGGCAAAAGCAGAAGTGGCAAAAGCGAAATCTAGCTTTGCAGAGCAGGAAATAGAGATAAGGTTAAGAGACGCTTCCCTGAGTATGGAGAAACCACGCCTTCAAGCAACCCTAGAAAAACTTGCTAATGAGAAAGAGACAGCAGCAGCCATAAAAAGCAAAAGCAGAAAGCAGAATTTATAGAATCATTAGAACTTCCAGAAACTGAGAAGCATCTCCCACCAAAGCTTGAACACCAGGATACAGAATCATGTACCTTTTAATGCGTCTATCAACATTCCAAGTCAGACGGGATTACTATACACAAGTTGATCAGAAGCATCTTAACAAGCCAAGCCACTATGATTATTCGAATTATTGTTTCTGCAAACAAGATATGCATCCAGGTAAAGCAAGCTACAACCACCTCTCTCCAGATCAGAAGGTAAAAACCCATTCCAGCTTAGATCGATGCCCTTTGCTTCAGAACACTACTACATAGGTGGGACAAAGACAGAGACTTCCAACAGGTATGGCTGCACACCACAAATGTGTTTTTTTGTTTTTTTTTTAACTTTACTGAATTTTTTTCACAATACCAAAAAAAAATATAACAATAATGATGCTCTATATTACAAACCCTAATAATATGCACAACGTGCAAGAGAAAGTGTATAATATTGCATTATATCCAATACTCCCACCCATACCACCCCAGAGGCTCCAATCAGGGAGAAAAAAAAAATAAAAGAAAAAAATAAAATGAAATAATAAGATAAAAATTTAGGCAAAATTATATAAAGTCGACAAAAAGAAAAAAAAATGACCTAATATATGGTCTATTCATCCATAATTGCCAGCACATCACACATGTACTCTGACAATACACCACAAGCCAGATCCAGTGCATATCAAGCCACGATGGACTTTGCCAGGTTCCTTGCTCGACGTGAGCTGGTCACAAAGGGACTTGTCAAGTTCAGCGATCGTGCTGAAAATTCCAAAATGCTATCAGAGACTTAGATCTGTCATCTAGTGAGGAACTGGATCTCTTGGTAAAATGGCTAGGAAGCGAGTTTGCTTAAAACGCTAAAAGAATCAGAGATATTAATTTAAATTATCCAGACATTGGTCTTAAAATGGTCTGGGAAAGACTAGATGAATGCTATGACTTGCCATAAGTCATAGAAAATGCCTTGTTCAAGAGAATTGAGGAATTTCCTAAATAGCAAACAAAGGCTATGCTATAAAGTGACTTGTTAATGGAGTTGTGTGTTGCAAAGGTACAAGGGGATCTGGTGGAATTGACATACCCTGACACTGCTAAAGGTGTGAACCCCATAGTGCAGAAACTCCCCTATAACCTGCAAGAAAAGTGGGTCATTATTGGTTCTTGATATAAAAAGACTTACAATGTACAATTTCCTCCATTTAATGTGTTTGTAGATTTTGTCTCTGAACAACCTCAGCCCATAAAGAGGTCAGCACCCATCAAGGATGAAATAAAGTCAAGGTCCCAAGCTGACAGTGTCCCTTACACAGGAAGCCACATTCCCTACTTAAGTGCAGAACCTTCAGGGAAAAATCATTAGAGGACCGCAAGGCCTTCCTTAAGGAACATAACATCTGCTTCAAATGCTGCTCTTCAACACTACACTTTGCCAGGAATTGTGAAGTCAGCCCAAAGTGTACTGAATGTGATAGCACAGAGCATAACACAGCACTACACACAGGGCTACCATCGTGGACTTCGCCCCATACCCAAGAGCATAGCGGGGAGGTGAAAGATACTGATTCTTCAGAAGTAACCACAAACTGCACAGAGGTTTGTAGAGATTTCATAGGAGGCAGGTCATGCTTGAAAATCTCCCTAGTAAGAATTTACCCAGCCAATGAACCAAACAAAGCCATCAAGGTATATGCTATTCTTGATGACCAAAGTAACAAGTCATTAGCCAAGTCTGCCTTCTTTGATAGCTTTAAAATCAGAGGTCCCATTGCCTCTTATTGTATGAAAACTTGTGCAGCTGGAAGAAGAGCAAGTGGCTACATAGTTGAGTCTATAAATGGTCAAGTGTGTCTGCCCAACAATACTGGAGTGTAACCAGATTCCTGACAACAGGTCCGAGATACCTACACCAGAAGTAGCTGCAAACCAACCTCATCTGAAGCGTATAGAACACCTGATCCCAAATCTTGATCAAGAGGCTCAGATAGTCTTGCTCCTTGTTAGGCAACAGATCAATGGACCTCACAATTCCCCGTATGCTCAGAGACTCGACCTAGTATGGGTCATAGTAGGAGAGGTCTGTTTAGGAGGTGTAGACAAGCCAACGACAGTCAACAGCATGCTGACTAGTACACTTGAAATTGGACATCCACCTCTCCTCCAGCCATGCAAAAATCAGTTCTTCATAAAGGATCTGCCACACAACACTTCATCACCTAGTACCTTTGATGCCGCTGCCTATGACAACTACATCTGAGATGGAAAGCAAGATCATCTAGGGTGCACAGTTTTCCACAAGACAAAGGAGGACAATCGTATGGCAATGTCATTTGAAGACAGACTGTTCCTAGACATAATGGAACAAGAAATGGTGCAGAACAAAACAAAGAGCTGGATTACACCTCTACCCTTTAGGCCTCAGAGACATTGTTTGATCGATTAAGCACAGAGCCACCCTTCACCAATGTCGGCCTACATGTGTTCAGTCCTTGGTCTCTGGTAGTCTGCCATACCAGAGGGAGTTGTTCAAGCGGAAAACGTAGGGCAATTATCTTCACCTGTATATGTCCATCAGAGCTGTCCATATAGAAGTAATCAAATCTATGGATACTTCATGTTTCATCAATGCTCTCTGGCATTTCTTTGCCATCAGGGGACCTGTCAAACACTTTTGTTCCGCCCGAGGGACAAACTTTGTTGGAACAGTGAGAGAGCTACAACTCTCTTCTAACTTGGACACCAATGATGTGGAGCAATACCTTAGTGGACAAGGGTGTAATTGGACCTTCAACCCACTACACTCCTCACACATGGGAAGTGCTTGGGAGAGGATGATCGGCATCCCAAGAAGAATCCTTGATGTAATCTTCCTACAAGTGGGATCTACAAAGCTGACTCATGAAACTTTGACTACCTTTATGGTGGTATCAGCCATTACAAATGCAAGACCGTTGACTCCAATATCCAATGATCCTGATGACCCAACCGTGCTTACCCCAGCCATTCTTCTTAGACAGAAAATGGGCACTGTTTGCACCCCACCTGGAGAATTCGATGATAAAGACCTTTACAGAAGTCAATGGAGACAAGTTCAGAGTCTATCCAATACTTTCTGGGACACATAGAAAAAACAATACATTACCGCCCTTCAACCAAGGAGAAAGTGGAAAACGATGAAGCCTAGCCTCCAGCCTGGTGATGTGGTGGTCATGAAAGACTGCCAGTCAAGAAGAAGTGAGTGGCCATTAGGTCTCATTACCAAAACATTCTCAAGTAAAGATGGAAACGTGCGGAAGGTCGAAGTAAAAATACGGAAACAGAGTGAGACAAAATCGTTCCTAAGACCAGTAGGAAAACTTGTTCTACTGCTTTCATCCAATGAACATAATCGTGACGTCGGCCGATCGTGACGAAGCCCACCCAGATGGCCGTTCTCAATAAAGCCTTGTGCCTGCCTGTCGAACAGTCTTCCGCAAGGCACACTAGCCTGAAAGCTTTCGGCTGTGCCCTGGATGACCCCTAGATCAAAGCGCCTCAAACAGCGGTACATGAAGCCAGACTATTTAGTAAAAGGCCTCCTCCCTTGTTTATCAAGCCAGTAATCAACAGTTCTTTCCTTCTCCACTCCTCCTTCTGTTCTTCCACAAAGACAAAGAAGCTCCAGCGAGCTGAAGCATACAAAAATTGCAACAAAACTCGGTGCTTTGTCCTCTGCAGAAAATCTAGCTGCTTAGGTTTCCATCTGCAGTGTATGGTTGGTAACCACACCATCTACTGTTGGTTTAGCATATTTACTTGCTTGTAGTTTTCAATGCATTATGGAAAATGTCCTGAGGCATTGTGGGTTTTTCTTGTTACTGTAGTCTGTATTAACAGCAGCCTTCTTTTCCTCATGTCTGACAGTGTGAGGAACCACTTCCATTACTTGTTTTGTACCTCAGGTTCATTACAAACAGCCTGTTCCAGCATAGTTATCCATGTACATGCTGACATGCTTTGTATGCTTTAGTATGGGTGAAGTATTACTTCATGTTGTTGTGAATGACAGATTTTGTATTCTATGTACCATCAAAAGAAAAAGGTCACGGTCCAGCCAAGACTTAATCATGTCATGATTAAGAGCGGAGTCTCCCTCGAAATGCGTAGATGTTACTTATGCCTTGGAACTTTTTATGATGGAATTTTGAATAAAGAAATGTGAGTCTTGGCTGGACCGTGACCATTTTCTTATGTTGGATATTGCTATACCTGAGCAGCAAGGTGGCCCGTGCTGACCCAACCACAAGTGCCTATAATTAAGGAAGAGGTGAGCTGGTTTTCCATTTTTCAACCAGCATTCCATGTACCATACCATTTGATGTTTTCTGAATACCACTGTTATCCAACACTGTTATACCACTGTTACCACTGTTATCCATCCTGTGACATTTCCTGTCTACTATCAATAAAGAGAATATTTACAGTTGTCTACAGTCTTTTCTTAAGAGGAGGTTTAGCTACATGTCAGATTACACACCATGCTTAAGTGTAAGAGGACAGTATACTAACTGTATCAATATTACCATTTGAAAATATAAACACATATGGAGACACTTATGTTTTGAATGACCATTTCACTTTTTCATTTATAATATATTGGAAAATCAATAAACGTTAAGTTTTATTAAACAGGTCCGTATATGGGCTTTTTTTTGCTTGCCTATGGCATTTTTTGAATAAAATATAGAGACACTGCCGGGACTTAGGACCATTGTTCTGGTGATGTACTACTATGTCATGTGTTGGTAACAACAAAATTTAACTCCAAGTACATCAAACTTCTCTGAAATCAAACTGTCCACTAACACTCAATGACAATCAATTTTACATGCTGTTATGAAAATGGAATAGAAAACAGGTGGAAATGATTGGCAATTAGTAAGTCACACTGAATAAAGGAGTGTTTCTGCAGTTAGAGACCACTTCACAGTACCTATGATTTCTGGCTGTTTTAGTCAATTTCGAATGTTGGTGGTGCTTTCACAATCATGATAGCATGAGACTTACTCTACAACCCACACAAGTGGCTCAAGTAGTGCCGCTCTTCCAGGATTAACCCATATCCGGACAAATGAAAAAATAAAATAAAACATCACTTTTATTGGGGATTCTTAAAAAGAATTGCACTATATTACAAACTGTTGTGGCACAAACCACTAGATTCACAGGACAAACAGTGGATTAAAAGCACAGTGTGAACTGGGTCATAGGCAGTTTGCAAGTAATCAGTGGTATGAAGTGTGAGATAGTGGACACAATACGGGGTCTAGATCCACCTATATTAATTGCTGTAAGTCCACTATTGGCCAGATAAAGTGGACTGTCCTAAGCAGTATTATCTGCTATAGTAATGTACCTTATTGTATGGCTTAGAACACTAGAATGATCACCTAGACCAGTGGTGGCGAACCTATGGCACGAGTCCCAGGACTTGCTGTGCACGAAGCTATTTTAAAGTGACAGTGCTATCTGGGACTACTGGATGGATGGGAAGGGGGGGACAGATCTGGATTATCATTGTAGCTCTTGCCCTGACAATTCTTACTGTTTATGGGACCCTGGAGGGAAGCTACAATGATCGTCCGAATTTCTTCTATTTTCTGCTTTATTGGTGTTCTCATGCTGTTGATATGAATGAGATCTGTGACCGAGCAGGGAGTATAAATCACAAATTTAATTTCTGTGTTGGCACTTTGCAATAAATAAGTGGGTCATCGTTGTAGTTTGGGCACTCGGTCACTAAAAGGTTCGCCATCACTGACCTAGACTATAAAAAGTGTTGCCTGTACTGCCCCAGCAGCGGCCGCTATGGCAGCAGGCTATACTGTTATAAATACTGCATGGAGATCCTAGTCCTATAGTTAGAAATATAATGGACTGAACGGTCTAGGTATGATCTAGGTCTGATATTATCTATCCCTATCTCAACTGATGGTATTATAATTGTTGCCACTGCCTGCCAATGACTATGTCACACTGCTAATTAAAATTTTCCAAACATTAGCCCCCCGACATGTTTCACCAGTACAACTGGCTTCATCAGGGTTTTGGGCTAAATGATGAAGCCAGTTGTACTGGTGAAACATAGCGGCCCCTGCTGGGGCAGTACAGGCAACACTTTTTATAGTCTAGGTCAGTGATGGCTAACCTATGACACGCGTGTCAGTGCTGACACGCGTAGCCATTTTCACTGACACGCGGCTGCCTGAGAGTTAAGTTTCATCCTACATGACCAGGTGCAGTAGCCGGGAGGCTGAGAGATTGCACTGAGCTTCCAGCACTCCCCCCTCCTCCTCCTCCCCGAACCGATCTCTCCCCATGTGTGAGCTGTGCCTAGTGTCTCCAGTCAGCACAGGTATCAGCATGGGGCACAGCAGGAGTGGTGACCCGGCCTTACACCCAGGAGGCTCCTCTGCAGCTCCTGATAGTTGTGGTGGGGGGAGGATGGCAGCACAGTCAGAGGTCACATCGCTGCTGCCTTGTGTGATGTCCCAGCAGCTGTACCCTCTACACTGACCATCTCCACAGCAGGGGAAAGGGAGGACAACCACTTTCATCATATAGTAAGTTAGGTCAGTGTACTGTATGATAGAAGACAGTCATCAAGGCTTGTGTGTCAGTTTTGTGACGTACAAGCCCTGAAATAATAGCAACGCCTTGCAAATCGCCAGACATTGCGATTATTTTGCTCCTCACAACTTCTCCATGCCAAGAGGGCATAAGGGAGATGCAGACAGCGGCACCTGCGCCCTCGCTATAACCTGTGAACTTTCATGACTGAAAGTTCACATGTTACTAAGCATTTCCACACCTGTCTGATTGTAACCGATCTATTACAATGTGTGATTTGCACATAGTAATAGATGATGCGGAAAATCCCCATATACTGCCAGACTGTAGAATGGCAGTACATGGTAGGATCAATCAGACAACCTACAGTTAAAGTACCCTAGAAGTTAAATAATATACATATTTGTTATTTAAACTATAAATATCACAAAATTATGTTTTTTGTCAAGGTGACACACCACCTGAGTTATGCTCGTTTTTTTGGCGAATTTTGACACACCAAGCTCAAAAGGTTGCCCATCACTGGTCTAGGTGATCATTCTAGGGTTCTAAGCCATACAATAAGGTACATTACTATAGCAGATAATACTGCTTAGGACAGTCCACTTTATCAGGCCAATAGTGGACTTACAGCAATTAATATAGGTGGATCTAGACCCCGTATTGTGTCCACTATCTCACACTTCATACCACTGATTACTTGCAAACTGCCTATGACCCAGGTCACACTGTGCTTTTAATCCACTGTTTGTCCTGTGTATCTAGTGGTTTGTGTCACAACAGTTTATAATATAGTGCAATTCTTTTTAAGAATCCCCAATAAAAGTGATGTTTTATTTTATTTTTTCATTTGTCCGGATATGGGTTAATCTTGACTGCCCAAAGGCAGTTCTGTAAAATAATTCCTTTGAGTCTAATCCCTGTCGTGACAATAAGGTCCACTGTTTTTGTATAGCTCTTCCAGGATGGCACAGCATGAATGCAAGCTGTGACCAAAAGGTTTTATGTGTCGGTCACGCTGTCCAGAGTCTGGAGGCACTACTAGGAAACGTACACCAGGAGATGTGGAGGCCATAGAAGGGCAACAACTCAGAAGCAAGATGGCTACCTCCGCCTTTATGCAAGGAGGAACAGGTGGAGCACTGCCAGAGCCCTGCAAAATGACCTCTAGTAGGCCAGAAATGTGCATGTGTCTGCACAAACGGTTAGAAATCAACTCCATGAGGTATGAGGGCCCAACGTCCACAGATGGGGGTTGTGCTCACAGCCCAACCCAGTGCAGGACACTTGCACATTTGCCAGAGAACACCAGGATTTACCACTGGTGCCCTGTGCTCTTCATGGAGTCTGAAGAGGCCATGTAGAGTGATCTGCTGCCTGCGACATCGTTCAGCATGACTGGTTTGGCAGTGAGTCAAGAATTTCTTTGGAGGGTCGTACAGTCCTCCAAGTACTCGTCAGAGGTAGTCTAACTGCTATGAGGTATTGAAGGTAGGTCATACAGGCACGTGGAGGCCACACACAATACTGAGCCTTATTCTGACTTACTTTAAGGACATTTTATTAAAGTTGGATGAGCCTGTAGGATGTTTTTTCACTTTAATTTTGTATGCAACTCCAAATCCAGGCCTCAATTAATATTTCCCAAAGAAATTGTATAAAAAATCCCAGCTAAACTATGAAAAACAAAGGCATAACCGTTTGCCCAAGACTATACAAATTATATATGAAAATGTCAAATAATCTGTACATCATACAAACATCATGTTCTGACACATTCACCAGCCTCTGTGATCTGGCCAAAGCCAGATGGCTGTAGGAATCAAGTGTGTAATGATTAACGGTTTCTAGAGAGTAAAAGTACTGAGAGCCAATACTATTATATTGATATGTTTAAAAATAAATTACAGCGAGTATAGGCATATACATAACAGTTAACTATAGAATGTGATTTTCTTATACTTATACAGTTGCCAATATAGAGTGTGAGAAGGTAAAATGGACCATTATTGATGGCAGATATATGTCCCCTACCAGCCTTAGGTTTCTGACATTTTTAGCCCCTTCATTACTGATGATCATTGGTGCCAGAAAGACCAGGTCAATTTCTGAAGTTCTGCTATGCACTTCTTTAACTGGTTCACGACCGCCCACCGTGTATTCACGGAGGCGGTCGGGTCCCGCTGCATGGAGAGGGCTCACGGACTGATCCCTCTCCATAGCCCGTAAGTCTTTGCTGCATATTGCGGCAAAAACCTACCGGTAACACCCGCGATTGGTGCTAGCATGGGCGCCGCCATCTTGTCTAGGTTCGTCGCTCCCCGTGACGTCAACGGGGAGCGGCGATCCGTCTCCATGGCAGCCTCGGCTCTTCCGAAGACCCACGGCTATTTCATTTTAATCCCTTCATTACAATGTGCTGATAGCACATTGTAATGAATGAGGAGGAAAATCCCCATACACTGCCATACCGTAGTATGGCAGTATATGATAGGCTATTCTATCATTGAAAGCAAACCAAGACATCATCATAAAACCTGCAGACAAAGGGGGTGCAATAGTCATAATGAATACTTCAGACAGCAAGGAAGCAAGGAAGCAAACAGACAAACAGACGGCTGTCCAACCGCATTCATTACAGTAAACTTGAGAGTGATCCAACAGAGGCCTACAAGAAGCAACTTATTGATATGACCAAGAAGTTTTCAACTGAGATGCAACACAAGGTCAACATTTTATCCCAGAGGATGCCAGGCCAGGCTGTTTCTATATGCTCCCCAAGATACACAAAGACGGTAATCCGGGAAGGCCTATTATTTCTGGCAATGGCACCTTGACGGAAAGTATCTCAGGTTGGGTGGAAAATCTCCTTAAACCCCTGGTCAAAAGTACTCCTAGCTACATCCAGGACACTACTGACCTTTTAAATAAACTCAATACTGTAGGCCCACTCCCTGATGGCACAATTCTGGCCACCATGGATGTGGAATCTCTATACACTAACATCCCCCATAAAGATGGAATAGCAGCATGCCGGGCACACATGCAGAAGCACAACTTACCAACAGAACTGGTTTCAATTTGTACTCACCCACAACTATTTCTCATTTGGAGAGGATCTGTACCTACAGTGTATGGGAACATCAATGGGTTCAAGGTGTGCACCACAGTATGCCAATCTTTTTATGGCTGAACTGGAAGGTGCTTACTTATCCACATGCACCACAAAACCCATGATCTACCTCCGATATATTGATGATATTCTGATCATCTGGACTGCAGGTGAGGAGGCCCTAATTCAATTCCATGAGGGCTACAACAACTTTCACCCCACCATCAATCTGAAACTAAGCTATTCAGACAAGGAGATACACTTTCTAGATAAAACCATACAGATTAAAGACAGCCACTTAACCACAACAATATTCCATAAACCAACAGACAGAACGGTCACCTTGAGAAATAACAGCTTCCACCCCAAACATACCAGACAGGGCTATACAGCCAGGCCATACGCTACAACCGTATCTGTTCAGACAAGATCGCTATGCAATCAAGTATGTTGTTAGGTTGCAACACAAATTACTGTATGTAACTTTATTGTTTTGTTAAAATAAATAAAAAAATACTTTAAAAAAAAAAAAACACCTCCTGGAGCTCAGGTCTGAATTTCTTCAGTTGGGCTACAGACCAAAAGTGACTGATAACCAAATAGGTAAAGCAGCAGCCATCAACAGAGATGATTTACTCAAATATAAGGAGACCCAACAAGAGGCCAGAGTACCCCTAGTAGTCACTTACAGCCCACAACTGGAGATCCTACGTCACATTGCCAAGGAACTCCAACCGATTCTCATTAAGATACAAGACTAAAAGAAATATTTCCAGTCCCTCCTCTCCTGTCCTTCCGGCAACCACCAAACCTGAAACAACTGGTTGTCCGGAGTGCCCTGAGACCTTAATCAGAAAATGGTACCTCACCCTGCCTGCAAAGCAGATGTAAAACGTGCCAGCATATTCGCACAGGTGACCAGGTACTTGTACCTCAATCACAGCAGGTACATCAGATCAAGGGGACCTTTTCCTGCAGGTCCTCTAATGTGGTCTACCTTATTATGTGTCAGCAGTGTCCAACCACAGGCCTTTATGTTGGGGAAACAGGACAGAGACTCCATCAACGTATGAACTCACACAGATCTGATATTAAAAATGAAAGGAAAGATCTCCCAGTGGCTGCACATTTCTCCAGAGAGGACCACACTATGGAAGATTTGCAGATTACTATTTTAAAGGGACATTTTAAAACACAGAGGGAAAGGAAAGAATGGGAGTATAAATTAAAGAGGAGATTCAACACCTTGCAAAGTGGTCTTAACATTCATGCCAGCTTCATGACCTCCTACCTCTGACCTGGAGGCCACAAGCAGATAAGAGCCAGGGCTCATGTGTCTCGCCTCATAGGTTTTTAATGTTTTTATTGCCATCCTGTTGTAAATAAGATGTCCCTGTTTTTATCAATCTGTTGTTTTAGAGGTTTTTTTAATATCCTTTGATGTATAAAATGCTGTGAATTTTCTGTTTCATGCATAACATCATGTCTGACAAAGAGAACTAGTATTGTCGAAAGTTCACCATCAAATATACTCAGTTAGCCTCAAAAAGGTATCGCCTGATTTCTTCACTCTTCTTATGATAGGATTGATCAGACAACCTAGGGTTAAAGTACCCTAGGGAGTCTGAAAAATAGTAAAAATAAAAAAAATTATAATAAAAAAACCTAAAAATTCAAATCACCCCCCTTTCCCTAGAACTGACATAAAAATAAATAGACTGTACATTCAAACAAGATATATAACACAGCGTAGGCAGTGGTTAAACATCAAGGATGTACTTCAAGAATAAGCTAATCTGTTTGGTAAATCCGGTTAGAAAGGGTAAACCATAGGCTGCTGCAGACGACCTGGTATCCAGAACTGGTACAGAACGGATGACTGTGTCAGAAAGAAATGCAGAGAAAAAAAAAGGTCTGTGTCCTGCTGCTGTTTGGGTACAACGATTTTATTCAAGGTACAAAAGATGACTGGACAACGCGTTTCTGGAACGAACCGTTCCCTTCATCAGGTCCAAAATGAATTTCTAAAAGAGTTTTTACAAACAATAAAAGTAATAAATAATAGATACTAACTCCATGGGTGATAAATGCTTATAAGATACATAAATTCATAGAGCTTGAATAGTGAGCATAAATAATGAACCCATCAGGATTCTTCATTATTTCCAATAAATAAATAAGTACAAGAACAAGGGTATAAAATGGCATAAAATTTCATAATGATTAAAACACGGTAAGCATCTAGACATCAGAGTATCATAGTATCATGGAAGGAGACGCAAGTCCAACCTTTAAGAATTAAATAAATGTTTTATCCCCATAACCCGTGATATTTTTTCTCTCCAGAAAGGCATCCAGGCCTTTCTTGAACATGTACATAGAGTCCGCCATAACAACCTCCTGCTGCAGAGAGTTCCACAGTCTCACTGCTCTTACAGTAAAGAACCTTTGTCTATGGTGATGGTAAAATCGCCTCTCCTCTAGGCGTAGAGGATGCCCCCTTGTCCTGGTCACAGGCCGAGGTATAAAAAGATCTTTGGAGAGATCCTTGTACTGTCCGTTCAGGTATTTGTACATTGTAATGAGGTCTCCCCTCAGTCGTCTTTTTTCTAAACTGAATAATCCCAAATTTTTTAATCTGTCAGTGTATTCTAGTTCCCCCATTCCCCTAATAATCCTGGTTGCTCTCCTCTGCACCCGTTCCAGCTCTACTATATCCTTTTTATACACTGGTGCCCAAAACTGTACACAATATTCCATGTGTGGTCTGACCAGGGATTTGTATAAGGGCAAAACTATGTCTTTATCATGAGTATCTATTCCTCTCTTGATACATCCCATTATTTTATTTGCTTTAGCAGCAGCCGCCTGGCTCTGGTCACTAAAATTAAGTTTACCATCCACCAATACCCCCAAGTCCTTTTCAGCTTCAGTTTTACTAAGTAATTGACCGTTTAGAACATAATTATACTTTTTGTTTCCATGGCCCAAGTGCATAACTTTACATTTTTCTACATTAAACCTCATCAACCATTTCTCTGCCCATCCCTCAAGCTTCCACAAATCCCTCTGTAATGCTAAACTATTGACCTCAGTATTTATTACTTTACACAGCTTAGTATCATCTGCAAATATTAAAACATGACTGTGTAAACCCACTACAAGGTCATTAATAAAAATATTAAAAAGAAGTGGCCCCAATACTGACCCCTGTGGCACTCCACTGGTAACATCAACCCAATCTGAGAATGTGCCATTAATGACCACCCTCTGTTTTCTATCACTAAGCCAATTACTTACCCAAATACACAGATTTTCTCCTATTCCCAGCAGTCTCATTTTATATACCAACCTTTTATGTGGCACGGTGTCAAATGCCTTTGAAAAGTCCAGATATACAACATCCACAGCGTCCCCCAGATCCAGTCTTGAACTTACCTCCTCGTAGAAACCAATCAGATTAGTCTGACAGGACCGATCTCTCATAAACCCATGCTGACGCTGGGTTATAAGGTTGTGCACAGTGAGATACTCCAGGATAGCATCTCTAATAAACCCCTGAAATATTTTCCCCACCACAGCAGTTAGACTCACAGGTCTGTAGTTTCCAGGATCGCTATTTGATCCTTTTTTGTATATTGGTACCACATTTGTTATGCGCCATTCCTGTGGAACATAACCAGTCCTCAGTGAATCTTCAAATATTAAAAATAACGGTTTGTCTATCACCGTACATAATTCATGCAGAACCCGGGGGTGTATGCCATCTGGCCCAGGTGATTTATCTATCTTAGTGGTTGCGAGGTGGCGCCGTACCTCTTCCTGGGTTAAACTGTTGACATTATAAAAAGAATTAACATTATTCCTCATTGTGTCTTCCACCAGGGGATTTTCCTGGGTAAAGACAGTTGAGAAGGCGACATTCAGTAGATTGGCCCTTTCCTCATCTCCTTCCACCATGACCCCCATGTTATTTCTAAGGGGACCCACACTCTCTGTTTTTAGTTTCTTATCATTTATATACTTGAAAAATAATTTGGGATTATTTTTGCTCTCCCTGGCAATATTTCTCTCAGTCTCTATTTTTGCGGCCTTTATCTGCTTTTTACAGGATTTATTTTTCTCTCTATAATCCTGTAATGCCTCATCGCTACCTTCACGTTTTAGCACCTTAAACGCCTTATCTCTCTCGCTTATTGCTTTCCTTACAAGACTAGTTAGCCACATAGGGTTTTTCTTGTTCCTTTTATGCTTTTTCCCATAAGGTATGTGTTTCTCACAGGACTTTTTCAGAATATATGAGAAAAAGTCCCATTTTTGGGGGGGGCTTTTGTCTTTGAGAACATTATCCCAGTCTATGCCTTTAAGGTCTTCCCTTAGTTGCTGAAAATTTGCCCTCCTGAAGTTTAGAGTGTTGGTTGCCCCTTCACTAACGCTCTTAGTAAAGCGTAATACAAAATCAATGATATTATGATCACTATTCCCCAGGTTCCCCCCAACCTGTAGTTTTGATACCCTATCAGGTCTGTTGGTAAGGATAAGGTCCAGCAGTGCCCCCCCTCTTGTTGGTTCCAGGACTAGTTGCGACAGGTAATTGTCTTTTGTTGTTGACAAGAACCTGCTGCCTTTGAAGGACCTGCAGGTTTCTGCCCCCCAGTCGATATCTGGGTAATTGAAGTCTCCCATGATAAGTACTTCACCTTGCTTTGAAGCCGCATCCATTTCACTTATCAGCATTTCCTCTGCTGCCTCCATTATATTTGGAGCCTTATAACAAACCCCTATTAATATTTTAATATTCTTTTTCCCTCCTCTTATCTCAACCCATAGGGACTCCACATTTGCGTTACTGATGTCATCTCGCAGGACGGGCTTGAGGCAAGAATTCACATATAAACAAACCCCTCCACCTTTTTTATTTATACAATCCTTTCTAAAAAAGACTATAACCATCTATAGTAACAGCCCAGTCATAGCTACTGTCCAGCCATGTCTCGCTGATACCCACTATATCATATTTCCGCTCCAACATCAAGAGTTCCAGTTCCTCCATTTTGTTTGTGAGGCTTCTGGCATTTGTGTACATACACTTTATATGGTTTTCCCTGTCTGTATTCCTTTTGTCCTTATTCCCCAATCTCATTCCAGCCCCCCTTCCTCCCCCATGGACTATGACTCTTCCCAGCTCTCTATGTACACTGCCTATTTGCCCTGCACAGGTGTAGTTGCCCTCCCCCCAGGACTCTAGTTTAAACATTCCTCCAACCTTCTAGCCATTTTTTCCCCTATAACAGCGCCCCCCTCCCCATTGAGGTGCAGCCCATCCCTACTGTAGAGCCTGTAGCTGACAGAAAAGGCAGTCCAGTTCTCCATGAACCCAAAACCCTCCTTCCTACACCAACTTTTGAGCCACTTATTTACCTCCTTGATCTCCCGCTGCCTTTCTGGTGTGGCACGTGGTACAGGCAGTATTTCGGAGAAAATTACCTTTGAGGTCCTTGCCCTGAGCTTATGGCCTAAATCTCTGAAATCATTTTTAAGGACCTTCCACCTACCTCTTACTTTGTCATTAGTGCCAATGTGGACCATGACCGCTGGTTCCTCACCAGCCCCTCCCAGTAATCCGTCAACCCGATCCGCAACATGCCGAACCCGAGCACCCGGCAAACAACACACTGTTCGGTATGCATGGTCTTTGTGACAGATTGCCCTGTGTGTTCCCCTAATAATCGAATCTCCCACTACCAGCACCTGTCTGACCTTGCCTGTGCTCCCATTACCCTTCTTACTGGAGCAGACATTCCCCTGGTTGCTAGCGGCCACGTCTTTCTGCAGCATTGCTACCCCAGAGCTGATATCCCCCTCATCCGCCAGCCTGGCAAACTTATTGGGGTGCACCAGATCAGGACTAGACTCTCTACAACTCTTCCCTCTACCCCGCCTTCTACATGTTACCCAACTAGCTGCCCCCTCACTCTGCACCTCCATACTTCCCTCCCCACACCCATCTTCCCCAGAGAGTTTGTGCTCCATATTGCGTTCCATATTATCAATTGCCCGCAGCCTTGAAACTTGCTCATTTAGATCCAGAATCTGGGCTTCCATATGAGCAATTTTCACACATCCCACACAGCAGTATTCCCCCTCGAACGGCTGTTCAAGGAAAGCATACATGGCACAGGATGTACACTGTGTAGCAATGCCACTTATGGAGTCCATTGTTCTAATGGGGATTACAATAGAAATATGCACGGAAAGAAGAATTTACAGTCAAAGTAACACAAAACACAGCAGTTACCTGCTAAAGCCCCTCAAACTTAAGTCCCTTAAACCTAAGTCACACTTAAGACACTGCACACACTTCAGATCAATGCACACTCGCCACGAAGCTCGTGCACTCGCTTTTCTGATGCTTTTTTTAAAGGTAATGTGCCACAAAAATCTGCAGAGCTCACTGCAACAAGATCTGGCTGCAAACCGACATAAAATGATGGAGAATAGTACAAATAAAATATATATAATATAAATTTTATGGGTATTGTTAAATATAGAGAAAGGGAAACATGACAATATATATACCGTATATTCCGGCGTATAAGACGACCTGGTGTATAAGACGACCCCCCTACTTTCCTGTTTAAAATATAGAGTTTAAGATATATTCGCCGTATAAGACTACCCCTTTTCCAACGCATACAAAACACCGGTAAAAATTAAAAAAAAACAGATTTGAATTTAACATGGTCCTTTTTTAATTTAAATTCTTATGACATGCAGGCATATAGCAGGAAAACATAAACATAAGGCATACAACAACATTACCATCGTCCATTTTACTGTAAATGTTACCATACTGTACCTTAAATTTTTATTTTATTAAATATTCCATGCCATGTACTCAGAAGCGGGAAAAAAATTCCAAATGCAATGAAAATGGTGAAAAAACGCATTTACGCCATTTTCTTGTGGGTTTGGATATTACGTCTTTCACTGAGCGCCCCAAATAACATGTCTACTTTATTCTTTGTGTTGGTACGATTAAGGGGATACCAAATTTGTACAGGTTTTATAATGTTTTCATACATTTACAAAAATGAAAACCTCCTGTACAAAAATTATTTTTTTGATTTTGCCAACTTCTGGCGCTAATAACTTTTTTATACTTTGGTGTACGGAGCTGTGGTTGGTGTCATATTTTGCGAAATTTGATAATATTTTCAATGATATCATTTTTAGGACTGTACAACCTTTTGATCACATTTTATAGATTTTTTTATATTTTTCAAAATGGCAAAAAAGTGGCAAAAAAGTTCCTTTTACCAATAATAACAATAAAGAGCCATCCAAGTGATGACGCGCCGTTGATGTGGATTCTTCAGCCTTGCCGATACATTAGGTATCGACGTGTCCGAAAATGCCCTATCTATCAAAATATATTAATGGTTTTTCAATGCGCTTTTTCCGTAACGGAAAATAGCGCCCAAAATCAAATGTCGCAAAAAATGACACCACACACAGCTCCGTACAACTAAGTATAAAAAAGTTATTAGCGCGAGAAGATGGTAAAATCAAAAAAACATTTTTGTACAGGAGGTTCTAAGTTTTGTAAATCTATGAAAACATTATAAAACCTATACAAATTTGGTATCCCCGTAATCGTACCAACCCAAAGAATAAAGGAGACATGTCATTTGGGGCGCTCATTGAAAGCCGTAATATCCAAGCCCACAAGAAAAAGGTGCAAATGCGTTTTTTCACCATTTTCACTGCATTTGGAATTTTTTTCCTGCTTCCCAGTACATGGCATGGAATATTCAATACCATCACTATAAAGTGCAATTTGTTACGCAGAAAACAAGCCAACACACAGCTCTTTACGTGTAAAAATAAAAAAGTTATAGATTTTTGAAGGTGGGGAGTGAAAAATGGAAATGAAAAAACAGGAAAGGGCCTGGTCCTTAACTGGTTAAATGATGATATCTCTAGAAAAGCTTTACATATCATAACAAATTTCACTTTGTTTTTTTTCAAGACATTTGAGACTTTATATTGATGCAATCGTTTTAATAATTACATATTTAAAATTTGCAAATAATTGACTACAAATGTGAAAAATAAGATTTTTTTGCCATTTTTCCAATTAAAGAGTTTTTTTTTCAAAAAGTAGTAACTTTTACCAAACTATGTTATAAATATGTACAGCATTATTCCATCATTCTTTCCCAGGATGATTAACAAAATCAACTGACCACGCTGCAGACGCTCGTTGCTGAGCTCCCGCTACACAGGCTAAGCTCCACTGAAATACAGTGACCCACAGAAGCCAAAATGGTTCGAACAGAGAGATTACCCGGCGGAATACCAAGGTACGCCGAGATTGCGGAAAAATGCAGGCAGAATAGATACATTTCTCTGCAAGAAGCATATCATTCCCTAAGATCTCTACTGAAATCGGAGGAACCTCTAAGGGACGTGTGTGGCCTATTAAATTCCTGTGACACAGAAGCTATCCTAAAGGCAGCAAGAGCTAAAAATGACTGGGAAATAGAGGGATATCCCATCACCATTTTTCAGGACATTGCCCCAGCCACACTATACAAGACGAGGCTACTGCGTCCCCTCAAATGGCTATACTAGTTCGGGATTACCTTCTCCAGAGAGGGCAAGAGATACACGATCAAACACCCGAGGGACTTGGCAAGAACATGGGCGACCCTGGATATAGAGCTCCTAAATGTCACCTCCTGGTTCCCCATTACGGAACAACACATGGATTCACCCAGCTTGCCGAAACTTAATCAATGGATCACATCGAGAAAATCCAAATCACCCAAAACAAAGAAGAAGAGTAATGGGGACACTTGAAATATTAGCTCCACAAGGGGCATGAACTGTTCGGTTCATAATGGACTCATATAAACCTATAAGGATATGTAAGTAACATGCAGACCTCCGTCTCACCCAGTTAAAGTTATTACACATTTCTAAACTAGCTTTCATAAGGTTAAGTCATTAATGACGTTTTAAAAGTGTGGGTCTTAAAAGGCCCTTTTAGACAAGCAGGGGCCAGCCTGTGTGTTCCGATCATGATATGCTCTTAACACCAGAGCTGTTCTCATGCTCCTACCCTCCAAAAACCCACCCGGAGCCTGGTCACAATGCATTAGAGATAAATATGTTTAATTGCAACTTAAGGGCACTGTGCACAGGCAACAGGGGATGGACGGTACATCCAGGGGAGGAAATAGTAGCCACATTTTACTTGGTTGTTTTACGAGTTATCGTTCTTATGTTTTCTTGTTCACAGCTTGGTAGACATATTCAAATAATGAGCTTTATGAAGGGATGCGCAATCCGAATAATTAGCCATTCCAACAGTGTAATGCATTTTACATTAGCCATGTGCGTATCCGAGGGCTAAACTTCCCACAGAAGAGAACAGAGTTCTATACATTACTCGAACGAGACAGACGAGAACGAGACAGAATTGAGGTATGCTTCCTGGAGGAAACATATTTTAAGAAAGGGAAAATCTCCCACATACCAAAGAAGAGATTTAACCTATGCTACCAAAATGCCTATACACAAGCGACAAGGGTAATTTCTAGAGATGAGCGAACATACTCGTCCGAGCTTGATGCTCGTTCGAGCATTAGTGTACTCGAAACTGCTCGTTGCTCGGACGAATACTTCGCCCGCTCGAGAATAGCTACAATAACGTTATACTTTTTTTTTTTTTTATTTGCTTGTGGCTGGGCTTGCTGGCACTAGTAGTGCAGCTAGTACCATATTGTGAGGAATTTGCAGGGGGACTTGCTACTGTTGTATTTAGCTCTTAGTGACACACATATCCACCTCAAACACCGAAGTGGGACAATTTATTAGGGGTTTGAGTAGAATTAGGCAGAGTCTGCTGATTTTTTTTTTTTTTTAGCTGTATTTCATTTTATAGCTCAAACTCATCTTGCAAAGCAGTGTGCTCTCATTGTAGGTTACAAAATAGCCATAGGAGAACCCCAACGGCTTACTTAGGCCTACAATAGCGTTATATTTTCCTTTTTTTTGTTTGCTTGTGGCTGGGCTTGCTGGCACTAGTAGTGCAGCTAGTACCATACTGTGAGGAATTTGCTGGGAGACCTGCGACCGTTGTGTTTAGCTCTTAGTGACACGCATATCCACCTCAAACACCGAAGTGGGACAATTTATTAGGGGTTTGAGTAGAATTAGGCAGAGTCTGCTGATTTTTTTTTTTTTTTAGCTGTATTTCATTTTATAGCTCAAACTCATCTTGCAAAGCAGTGTGCTCTCATTGTAGGCTACAAAATAGCCATAGGAGAACCCCAACGGCTTACTTAGGCCTACAATAGCGTTATATTTTCCTTTTTTTTGTTTGCTTGTGGCTGGGCTTGCTGGCACTAGTAGTGCAGCTAGTACCATACTGTGAGGAATTTGCTGGGAGACCTGCGACCGTTGTGTTTAGCTCTTCAAACACCGAAGTGGGACAATTTATTAGGGGTTTGAGTAGAATTAGGCAGAGTCTGCTGATTTATTTTTTTTACCTTTATTTCATTTTATAGCTCAAACTCATCTTGCAAAGCACAAAATCCAGTTGTGTGCTGTCAGTGTAGGTTAGAAACTAGCCATAGCAATAGGATAGCATCGTTTTGTTAAAAAAAATAAAAAACTTAAAAAAAATAAACACCAAAAAAATTTTTTTTTCAAGTTTACACTTTCATTTGGAAAAAGTTTAACCCGAGGGCTAGGGGTAGAGGACGAGGGCGTGGACGTGGGCGTCCAACTACTGCAGGGGTCAGAGGCCGTGGTCCTGGGCGGGGTGAGACACCACCTGCTGATGGGGGAGCAGGGGAACGCCGCAGAGGTACACTCCCTAGGTTCATCATGTCTCAAGTTACTGGGACTCGTGGTAGAGCACTGTTGAGGCCAGAACAGTGCGAAGAGGTGATGTCGTGGATTGCAGACAATGCTTCTAGCCATTTGTCCACCAGTCAGTCTTCCACGCAGTCCACCCATGTCACCGAAATCAGCACTCCTCCAGCTCCTCCACCTCAGCCTCCTTCCCCCCAGTCTGCCCCCTCCCACCAAAATTTGGCATTTGAACCGGCATACTCTGAGGAACTGTTTTCTGGATCCTTCCCACAGTCACAAACCACTTGTCCTGCTGCTGCTGAGCTATTTTCCGATGCCCAGGTTTTCCACCAGTCGCAGTCTGTGGGTGATGATGACATTATTCACGTAGTGGAAGAAGTGTGTAAAGAGGTGTCAGACGATGAGGAGACACAGTTGTCAGACAGTGGTGAAGTTGTTGTCAGGGCAGGAAGTCCGAGGGGGGAGCAGACTGAGGGATCGGAGGATGATGAGGTGACAGACCCAAGCTGGGTTGATAGGCCGGGTGAACACAGTGCTTCTGAGACGGAGGCGAGTCCTATAGCAGAACAGGTTGGAAGAGGCAGTGGTGGGGCCAGACGGAGAGGCAGGGCCAGAGCTGGTGTATCAGCGCCAAATGTTGCCCGTAGTTAGCTCCCGTGGCAAGGGCTAGATTTTCAGAAGTCTGGAGGTTCTTTAAAGAAACACCAGATGACCGACGGACTGTGGTGTGCAACCTTTGCCAAACCAGGATCAGCAGGGGTTCCACCACTAATAGCTTAACTGCCACCAGTATGCGCAGGCATCTGAATGCTAAACACCCCACTCAATGGCACCATGCCCGTTCACCTCCGGCCGGGCACACCACTGCTCCTTCCCCTGTGTCATCTGCTAGTCAGCCCCCTGGCCAGGACCCCGGCCCAAACACCTCCCGTGCGAAAACCCCATCTTCGCCTCCACGATCCTCCACAGCATCCACCAGCGTTCAGCTCTCCATACCCCAGACACTGGAGCGCAAAAGGAGGTATAGCGCAACCCACCCACACGCCCAAGCCCTCAACGTCCACATCTCCAAGTTGCTTAGCCTGGAGATGCTGCCCTATAGGCTGGTAGAGACCGAGGCCTTTCGAAACCTCATGGCGGCGGCCGCCCTTCGGTATTCGGTCCCCAGCCGCCACTACTTTTCCCGATGTGCCGTCCCAGCCCTGCACAAGCACGTGTCAGAGAACATCCTCCGTGCCCTGACCAACGCCGTTTCTGACAAGGTCCACCTGACCACGTACACGTGGATGAGTGCTGCCCGGCCCGGGCCACTATATGTCGCTGACGGCACATTGGGTTAACTTGGTGGAGGCTGGGACCGAGTCTGACCCGGGGGCTGGTCATATACTGCCGACGCCGAGGATTGCGGGGCCTACCTCGGTCCAGGTCTCAAAGGCCTACTATGCTTCCTCCTCCTCCAACCCCTCCTCCACCTCCTCCTCTGAATTACCATCCGTGGGCATGGCGCCATCAGTCGGTAGCTCTAGGCACAGCAGCAGTGCCATCGCTAAGCGACAGCAGGCGGTGCTCAAACTGCTGAGCCTAGGCGATAAAAGGCACACCGCCCAAGAGTTATTACAGGGCATCACGGCGCAGACTGATCTGTGGCTGGCACCGCTGAACCTGAAGCCTGGCATGGTTGTGTGACAACGGCCGTAACCTGGTGGTAGCTCTGCAACTCGGCAGACTGACACATGTGCCATGCCTGGCCTATGTGTTAAATCTCATAGTTCAGCGTTTCCTCAGGACATACCCCAATCTGTCTGATTTGCTCACGAAGGTGCGCCGCATCTGTGCGCATTTCAGGAAGTCCAGCACAGATGCTGCCACTCTCAGGGCAGCACAGCGCCGCCTCCAACTGCCCGCTCACCGACTGTTGTGCGATGTGCCCACGAGGTGGAATTCAACATTAACCATGTTATCCAGAGTTTACCAGCAGCGCAGAGCTATTGTAGACTGCCAGATGTCAACTTCCACCAGAACTAGTAGTCAGGCCAGTCAGCTTCCTCAAGTCTACAATGAGGAGTGGACGTGGATGTCTGATATCTGTCAGGTGCTGAGTAACTTTGAGGAGTCAACACAGATGGTCAGTGGCGATGCCGCCATCATCAGCCTCACCATCCCGCTGCTTGGCCTGTTGAAATACTCTCTGGTCAGCATGAAGTCGGAAGCTTTGCGCTCGTCACAAGAGACGGGGGAAGAAGATTCCCTTGTTGATAGCCAAAGCACCCTTAGGTCTGTTTCTCAGCGCATATCGGAGGAGGTGCAGGAGGATGAGGAGGAAGAGGAGGAGAATGTTGGCGAGACAGAAGAGGGGACCATTGTTCAGTCCTTCACTGTTCAGCGTGTATGGGCAGAAGAAGAGGAGTTGGAGGAGGAGGAGGAGGAAATGGAGAGTCAGGCCAGTGAGGGGAGTGAATTCTTGCGCGTTGGGACTCTGGCGCATATGGCAGATTTCATGCTAAGCTGCCTATCCCGTGACCCTCGCGTTCAAAGAATTTATTCCAGCACCGATTACTGGGTATTCACTCTCCTGGACCCACGTTACAAGCAAAATCTTTCCACTCTCATCCCTGGAGAGGAAAGGAGTGTGAGAATGCATGAATACCAGCAGGCCCTGGTGCACAAGCTGAAACAGTATTTCCCTTCTGACAGCGCTAGCGGCAGAGGGCGTACTTCTGCGGGACAAGTAGCAAGGCAGAGTAGGCGAGCAGGCAGCTTTTCCAGCACTGGCAGGGGTACGCTTTACAAGGCCTTTGCCAGTTTTATGTCACCCCAGCAAGACACTGTCACCTGTCCTCAGTCTCGGCAGAGTAGGGCTGATCTTTACAGAAAGATGGTGAGGGAGTACGTAGCTGACCATACCATCGTCCTAAATGATCACACAGCTCCCTACAACTACTGGGTTTCAAAGCTGGACATGTGGCACGAACTGGCGCTGTACGCCTTGGAGGTTCTTGCCTGCCCTGCCGCTAGCGTGTTGTCCGAGCGGGTTTTCAGTGCAGCTGGTGGCATCATCACCGATAAGCGTACACGCCTGTCGACTGACAGCGCTGACAGGCTGACGCTTATCAAGATGAATAAAGCCTGGATTTCTCCGCATTTCCATTCTCCACCAGGTGGAAGAAGCTGAACCTGAATAATGTATGCACTCCTCCTCCTCATTGTCCTCCTTCTCCTCCTCTTTGTACACTAAAGCAGAGGAATTTGGCTATATTTTTGCCAGGGCCAACTGGCTCTGGCTATAGTACTCTATGTATTTAATTTTTCTGGAGGGCCAACTACCCTGTCCTCTGTTTTAAACTATTTTTGGGAGTGCCACATACAGGCACTCAATCTATGTAATTTTTCTGGAGGACCAGCTACCTGCTCCTCTGGTTTGAAAACTTTTTTGGACTGCCACATACAGGCACTCAATTTATTTAATCTTTTTGGAGGACCAGCTACCTGCTCCTCTGGTTTGAAAACTTTTTTGGACTGCCACATACAGGCACTATCCAAATTAAATTGTCTCCATAGCAGCCTCCACATGGACGTCTTTTTAGCTGCCTTCACACGTTGTCTCCATTGCTACCTCCACACGTCATCGCCATAGCTGCCTCCAAAAGTAGTCCATATAGCTGCCTCCATACATGGTCCCCTTATCAAACGAGCTGTGTCAGGGAGAATTTTGGATTGTTTTCATGGCTTCCATGTTAACTTTGTCGCCACCCTGCTGTGTAATCCACAAAATATACTGGCAAACTTTTATCATTTACCAATATTATTTCAGCGCTTCTTGCGCATCTGTTTACATTCCCCTCACCCGCCAGAACCCAAACTTATAAGAATGCTACTACACTTGATCTTATACAAAAAGGTTCTTAGAAGTGCTGTTTGGGGAGTAGCCTAGAGACAGGGGCTTGGATTGGCGAAAGCTCGCCTGGAAGCGGAGCGCCAGCTCCATCCCAAGATCCAACTAACATAGTTTTAACTGCAGCACCTTTAATCTACTACTAGCTCACTGCCTCCATACATGGTCCCCTTATCAAACGAGCTGTGTCAGGCAGAATTTTGGGTTGTTTTCATGGCTTCCTCATCAAACTTGTTAACTTTGTCGCCACCCTGCTGTGTAATCCACAAAATATACTGGCAAACTTTTATCATTTACCGATATTATTTGAGCGCTTCTTGCTCACCTCCTTTGGTTCCTCTCTGCCACCCATTGGTTTTAAGCCTGAGTCCATTTGGGGTATGTTGTCAAGACACTCTCTAGCCTGCCGCTGCTGCCGCTGCCTCTGCATAGTCCCCTATAGTGTCAGGGTCAATTATTGGATGTTTTAGATGCTATCTAGCCTCATTCGGTCACTCTGTCATGGCCATGCTGTTGCCCATAATTTTGGCATAATGGTGCGATTAAGCAGCCTCAGAGGCATCCATGCATACTGCCCCTGCTGTTTCCTGTCCATTTCCGTGGTGTTTCCATCCTTTTCTGAGGTTCCCAGGTGCTTGGCCAAGCTTCCCTGTGCAGATCCTTGGTCCCCTTGAAAAATGCTCGAGTCTCCCATTGACTTCAATGGGGCTAGTTATTCGAGACGAGCACTCGAGCATCGGGAAAAGTTCGTCTCGAATAACGAGTACCCGAGCATTTTAGTGCTCGCTCATCTCTAGTAATTTCCATTTTGATTTCACCCAGGGTTCCATTTATACACAAAAGGACCTGGAGAGATGAGGAAGGCAGATTACTGTTGGTAGTGGGGAAAATAGGGAACTCCACAGTGACTTTGGTGTCAATGTATGCTCCGAATAGAGGTCAAGTGAGTTGGTTTAGAGAGGCAATGCACCAGATTAACACGTATGCAGATGGTGGGAAAATAATTGGGGGTGACATAAATCCAGCACTGAACCCTACATTAGACTGCTCGCTAGGTAAATCCTCTCACACCAGGAAACCACTTTATGAGTTATGTTAACAGAATTTTGAGACATTATAGCCTAATTGATACATGGAGAAAACTGCACCCTTCTGTGAAGGATTTCACTCATTAATAAGCCCCGTGTCGCAATCACCGGAGACTGGACTACTACTTCATCCCAGAATCTCATTTAAACATGCTAAAAAAAGGTGATAATCGTCCCTACAACCATATCAGACCATAACCTGTCATCATGGAACTCTGCTTTAAAATTTTGCCAATAAAGGAATGGGTATGGAGATTAATTGAGATGCTATTAGACAGGAGGGAGGATGTTTGAGTTTTTCTCAAAGAATGTCCCAATAGACACCTCAGAAACACTCAACTGGGAATCTCACAAAATGGCTATTAGAGGGGAATTCATAGCACTAGGAGTAAGAACTAAGAAAAGGAGGAATAGCACTCTAAATGACCTGCTAGGTAAAACTGCAACGTTAGAGAGCACCACAAAACACTCCACAGCAATAAAACATTGTCACAGCCGTACCCGCGATCCTCGGTACGGATCATGGGTGTACACCGCGTGTTTCCCCCCAGCCCCTACTCACCTCTCCAGGCTCCTGGCTCTGCCCGGGTCCCAGCGTGTAGGACGCATGCCTCCTTCCCTCCAGGCCGCACGCTCCCACCGCTAGGGCACACGCGCCGACTTCTCAGGACTTAAAGTGCCAGTGTCCTCGTGATTGGAGTTCACTAATCTGGCATCGCCCTTATAATCCAACACCTCCCTTCACTCCACATCGGATCTTCTCCTCGGATCTCCTATGGTTTCCATACCAGGCTTCCCTAAGGAAGGAGGAGAAAGCCTATTAGCATTCCCACATGCTTTCCTGTGTTCCTGTCTCCAGAATTCCCAGATGCCTCCGTGTTCCTGCCGTGCCTTCCAGGGTTCCAGTCCAGCGGTGTCTCCAGTCCGTGCCAGGACAGAGGGTTCACTGGTCCACAGACTCCTCCGGACTCTTCCCATAGAGACTTTTAGTTCTGTTGTCTGTGTGACTGTTACAAACATCAAGAGGAATTAACAGACCTAAGGAAAAAACTAGTGGACAACCTTAATATCACTCATGCCAAACAGTACTAACACGCTAAGTATAAATTTTACACTCACGGAGATAAAGGCAGTAAATTGATGTCACATCTCATAAAAGGGGAAAGAGAGGGAAATTTTACAACAGCAATAAAGATACAGGGAAGAACCTGGTAAGCAACACACCAGAGATAGCTAAGGACTTTCAACAATTTTACAGCACACTATACAACATTGAAAATCCACGAGGAGGGGATGCGAGTCAACAAATAGGAGAAATTAAGAGGTTCCTGGCAACACTAGATTTACCCCAGCTTTCTAGAGTGGAAGGCCTGAGCCTTTTAAAACCAGTCACAATAGAGGAACTATCTAACATCTTAACCGCTCTACCATTGGGAAAAAGCCCAGGCCCAGATGGGCTCTCAGCCAGCTACTATAAAAAATTTGCTAAGACCCTCCTACTGAATATGGTGAAGTGGTGCAATGCCCTTCTGGCGGGAGAGAGCCCACCTCCACAAGCACTTTTGGCCACCATAGTGGTCTTACCAAAACTTGGTAAAAAAACAGATTGCTGTGGGAATTTTTGCCCGATATCACTACTAAACGTAGACACAAAGATTTGGGCTAAGCTCCTAGCCAAGAAGATAAGCATATACTTGCCCAAACTAATAAACAAAGAACAGACAGGGTTCGTCCCAGGGAGGGAGGGGAACCACAACTCCATGAGAGTCATTCAGGTTATATGCACATCTAAAGAACGCAATATACCATTAGTCCTTTTCGGCACAGATGCCAAGAAGGCATTCAATAGAATTAATTGGAGGTATATGGGAGCATCTAGAACAAATGGGGTTCCCGCTAGCTTTCATCCAGGCAATCATGACCCTGTATGCCAAACCAAATTCCAGAATTAGTATCAACGGCATTCTGTCGAATGCGTTTCAAATAAGAAACGTCACTCGACAGGGGTGCCCCCTTTCACCCTCCCTCTTTATTCTCATTATGGAATCTTTGCTTCAAGCCTTCAGAAAACACCCAGAAATCCAGGGATTAACAATAGGGGGGAGAATTCATCTAAATGCCGCATTCGCAGATGATCTCCTGATGATCACAAACCCAGCACAAGCCTTTACGCATATTATGGCTTTGTTGATGAATTTGGAAGATTACCAAATTTTAAAATTAACTACAATAAATCTGAAGCCTCGAATGTGCCAGCCCCCAACATATAATAGCAGAATGAAAAGGAATGCACCTTTTAAATGGCAAACTAACTCTATAACTTACCTAGGGATCCAGGTGACCGCAAACCCAAAAGACTTATTTACGGAAAATTATACTCGAGTCCTCAACAAAGTCAACACACAACTATCAACCTTAGCGTTACCTTACATCTCATGGATGGGGAGAAAGAATCTATTAAAAACCTTTATAGTACCTAAATTCTTATACCTTCTGCAGATGGTACCAATTGCCATACCTACTGTGTTCTTCCACAGAATTAAAGCATTGTCCATATCATTCGTTTGGAATGGGAAGAGAGCAAGATTGTCTTATGATAGACTTAAAATACACGGGGGACGGGTCTACCCGATATACACACTTACTATAAGGCAATAAACCTTAAGAGATGGGTCCAATTGCTTAACCCAGCATGCTGCCACTTGGGTTGTGAAATGGAACTAGCATTTTGTCGGACACCTCTATAGCCACACTGTGGCTCATAGATACACCATCGCTGTGAAATAAGCCGCTCACTAAAGTTTTGAACTCAAAAGCTCACACACCCTCCTCAATACTCCTTTACCATTCATTCCATGCAAGTGGCTGCCATTGCTTCTTAAGACAAAAAATACACATCATTCAGACATCTGGAAACAAATAGGGGATCTAACTGTCAAGCGGTTTCACAGGTTGAAATCAGATGAATTAAAACAGCTAGGCGATAAAAATACGACTCCCTCTAACTTTTTGCACCAAGAGGAACTCAAACTTTCACACCACAAGCTCACTAAGAGATACAAGACCATTAAAGACCCAGTCTGCACGGAACAATGGCTTCATAGGGACAATAAAGGAATCACCCCAGGATATTTAAGACAATGGGAAGCAGATTTAGATATGTCATTCTCGGAGTCAAAGATTAGAAACATACACAGAAACTCACATGGTTTCTCAAAGTGTATACACATACAAGAGAATTCCTACAAAACCATAACTAGATGGTATAATACCCCCTCGGTCTTATAAAAGAAGAGACCAATGTCAGATGACAGGTATTGGAGATGCAAAAGGGAAACGGCGACCTTTAGGCACATTCTATGGTCTTGCAATAAAATCACCCTACTACAACTAGGAAACCAATCCAACTCACACCGGCAACAGTACTCCTGTGGTCACCAAACAAATCTTGGAAACCTAATAAAGGAGACCTATGCACTTTGTTAGTTCAAGCCGCCAAAATAACAATCCCCTTAAAATGGCCCCAAACAGAACCACCTACAATTGCAGAATGGCTAGATAAGGTAGACCATTTACACAGAATGGAAGAACTGGCAAGCTGGGAAAGAAGACAGCATAAGAGACACATCACACTATGGGCCCCATGGCTACAGTTTCGCAATCTCCCCTGACAACGGCCGTCCACACGTGGAACCTTCCATGTGTGGACAAATTGATAATAGAGGCAGAGGAGTGAATGCATGTCCGGAGAAGCTCCTAGGTATAAAGCTGCTTAGTGAATTGAAATGCAGACATTTACACTTATATATCATTTGTAATCAGACAATTCGTGCTCATTAGTTAAAACAAACTACCTACTGTGAACTGTTATATTTATTGTTCTAGTTTAAAGTTCAAAGATGTGACATGTTATAAGGGAATATAACAATATTGTAATAATCACAATACCTGTATAGTCCAATGGATCAGAAAATATATATAGATATAAGCATATGAGATGTTAATATGAAAAAAAGGCCACAAAAAGTGTAAAGTAAGCTCAAGGATCAAACAATACCAAAGAGAAGAAAAATTGAGCAATATAATACTAAAAATACAAAATTTATTGAAGTTAATTTAAAAATAGATCACAGCAGGGTAACTACCCTGCTGTGATCTATTTTTAAATTAACTTCAATAAATTTTGTATTTTTAGTATTATATTGCTCAATTTTTCTTCTAGGTGCTGGGCAGCGAGCACATTCGCTTACAATTCATAAGAAATATAAAGTGCTTAGTGAACAGCCAGGAGGTGCAATACATCACAGGCAGTCACAATAACAAGCAAATAAATTAATACATTGAGCGTGCACAGAATAGGAAACAAAATATACCTGGTAAGTACGGTGTATTAAGGCACATAGAGGGAGACGCTGCTGGGACAGACGCTGAAGGATTATATCATTAACCCGTTCCACACTTGTGAGTGTGATGCGATGAACTCGCATCACACTCGCAACGCATGCTGCCAGGATCGCACGGCCCGAACGCTGCACACCGGGAGTGAACTGACATGCTGAGTTCACTCCCGGTGTGCAGCGTTTGGGCCGGGAGATCAGTGCAGCATACGTTGCGAGTGTAATGCGAGTTCATCGCATCACACTCGCAAGTGTGGAACGGGCCTAAGGCCAGCCAGTGGGTGAAGAGACATACATCTGCGGATAAGGGAGCTTGTGGAGAGGAGTTAAACGGCGCATGATCCGACATGCGGTGGCCGCCCCCCCGGTTGCGCAGGTGCACAGAGGTCACCGGACATGTGCACACTCTTCCAGCACGTCCGGGCGCCATCTTGAATCAGGGCACCAGTAAGGGAAAAGGGAATGCCTACAGACAGGTAATGGAGCCAGACTATGTAAGAAGAGAGGGCAAAGAAATAAGTAGTGCAAAACAGTAAGGTGAAATGCAAGTAAGGGAGTGAGTGCAACAACTGCTGTGTAAAGCACAAAGTGCTACATAAAAAGGGAATGCAAAGAAAAAGAAAAGTGATAATGAGAAGATGTGACAATGTACAAATGGGAAGTGAGTACAAAAAGCTTCCATATTTGACGCAATTCACAAAAAGGCTGAAAACCCAAAGTTTTCATTTAGACCCTGAGGGGACACTGTCTGAAGTGTCCAGATCCATTTAGATTCTAATTGAAGCAATCTACGTTTCAGAGCTCCCCCACGAAGATCTAAGTTGACATGATCTATGCCAATTACCTTGAATGCACCAGGGTCCGAGTGATGGATCTGCCTGAAGTGTCAAGGTATAGGCTTCAGCTTGAGGATGTCCTCCACAAGAGACACAGATGAAGCAGCAAGGATTCCTGTAACATGTTCACGAATCCTCAATTTCAATTCACGGGTTGTCATGTCTACGTATATTTTCTTACAAGGACACATGGCACAATAGATTACGCCTTTGGTAGTGCAGTTAATGGGCCAAGTAATCTTGAATTGTTGCAGTCCATCTGAAGAAGAGAAGTACTGAGATTTCTCCATGTTTGGGCATGCGGTGCATTTCCTGCAAGGGGTACTCCCCCTCTTAGGAGGTGGTGCTCCAAAAATTATTTTTGATGGATCAGGAACAAAATAACTGTGTACAAGTGTGTCTCTTAAATTGCGTGCCCTCCGAGATACAAGTGAAGGATAAGGAGATAGTATCTTCTCCAAAATGGGATCAGAAGTAAGTAGCGGCCAGAATTTTTGAAAAATCCTCTGAATATCCTTCTACCTATTATGATAGGTGGTTATGAAGCGTGGAGGTTGAACAGTATGCGTAACCTTCTTGGGGTACAGTAAAGAAGTACGGTCAGTGGCACAAGCTCGTTTGTTTGCCTTCAAAATACATCTTTTACTGTAGCCTTGTTCAAGAAACCTGTGGGATAGATCTTCAGCCTGTTTTTCAAACTCATCTGATGAAGAGCAAATTTGTTTCATTCGTAAGAATTGGCCTACTGGAACTGCATAGTTTGAATAGGATGAGCACAGGTAGCATGTAAAAAATCGACATCGACAAACACCTTGTTACATGCTACCTCTGCTATCATCCTCATCCCATTCAAACTATCAATTTCATTCAATTCTTATAAATGAAACAAATTTGCCATTCATCAGACGAGTTTGAAAAACATTAACTGCACTACCAAAGGCGTAATCTATTATGCCATGTGTCCTTGCAAGAAAATATACGTAGGCATGACAACCCGTGAATTGAAATTGAGGATTTGTGAACATGTTACAGGAATCCTTGCTGCTTCATGTGTGTCTCTTGGGGGAGCTCCGAAACGTAGATTGCTTCAATAAGAATCTAAATGGATCTGGACACTTCAGACAGTGTCCCCTCAGGGTCTAAATGAAAACTTTGGGTTTTCAGCCCTTTTGTGAATTGCGTTAATTGTGGTTCTTTCTGCCGCTCTCTTTGTCCGTCCTTTGTGGTGCATTCCTATGTTTTTAACATTTGTTGTTTCATTTCAGTGCTTCATATGGAAGCTTTTTGTACTCACTTCCCATTTGTACATTGTGACATTATCACTTTTCTCCATTCTTTGCATTCCCATTCTTTGTAGCACAGCAGTTGTTGCACTCACTCCCTTACTTGCATTTCACCTTACTGTTTTGCACTACTCATTGCTTTGCCCTCTCTTCTTATATTTTCAATAGTCTGCATCCATTACATGTCTGTAGGCATTCTCTTTTCCCTTACTATTGCCCTGATTCATTCACCGCATCATCCGGATCACAATGTTGCTGTCCCGCCCCTAGCTCGCGTTGCCGCACACGCCACGGATCATGCGCGTTTAACTCCTCTCCACACGCTCCCTTATCCGCAGATGTGTTTCTCTTCACCCATTGGCTGGCCTTAAAGGACACCTGTGATTAGGTCTGTGTCACTAGTCCTGTCACCTCTAACTAGAGAAAGAGAGACAAAAACAACAACGAAGGAGGACGGCGCCTCGCGTGATAACGTAGAGACAAGTGTACCGATTGTGGTGAGAAAATTGGTTGCTCACCTGGTAACCACTTGGGTACAAGCGGTAATAAATATCCAATAAGGGGGAGGATCCTTGATGGTACGGAGGTTGTAATCTTAGGTTACTGCAGCAACTTTTGGGCG